>NW_011888791.1:11932477-12097348 GCF_000151845.1 Pteropus vampyrus | reverse complement strand
TTCATTTTCTAGTGATGGATATCACTCAAAACAGGAACCCAGTTTGGGAGCACAACCCAGAATAGTTTTGATACGTAAATTAAATTTCTAACAAGACTTACTTCCTCGCAATGGTGGTCACTCGGATGCGTCTCTGCCCACTTGAATGCTGATACTGAGTCACAAACTGGATTGCACCACGTCCTCCCTGAGGAATTGGAGCATTATGCTGTGTAAAAGTAAAAGAGTAAAAACTAAGAAAAATCTATTATCTTGTCATCATACATCACTGATGCATATCCTAGCATTAACAAAATTCATTCTAATATCGATAGGCATAATGTATTTTACAGTGCATACAAAACAGCTGTGATTTGCCTTATCAAAGATAAATGGATTTGGGAAAGGGGGAAAAATGATGAAGGATAAGAAGAGTGAGTCTAGCTAGGAAATCGATTTCAAGTAATATATAATTCAGAGGGACATGAAAGCACAAAATGAAAAGAGAAGTGTAAAGAATTTGAGATAAAGGTATAAATGAGGTAATTTTGCCTAATAGTAATCGGATGGAGAAACTGAGCTAAGTTCTACTCCCCTATCTATGTAAGATGAAAACAGAACTTTTAGGAAGATAATCACATGAACAGATGACCAATAGTAAACTATTAATGACAGACTAATATATAGTAATGATCCTCAGAAAGAAATAGCAAGTGGTCAATAGGAAACTTTCCTTATACTCTTTGACAATAGATACTCTTTCTTTCTTTGTTTTGGTCAGTAAGAGCCATTACCTTTCTCACAAATTTTAACTATTAAACAAAAAATTTCTGCACTTGTCTTAGGATGGTTAACTATTTATGGTTTGTGGTTCATTTTATGCCTAATAACTATTGGTATATAAGTCAGTAATTTACATATTTAATCATTCTTTAATAGTGCTTCCTTCTGTAGCAGAAAAAAAACCTTTCCGAATATTGGAAGCTTTACCTTCCAATCTTCCCTATGGATTTTGATATATAAACTTTCTTATAGGACTCATATATCATTACATATATGTGTATGTGTAATGGGACAATTAGGAAGAGCTAGATATTGAATTACAAAAATGCATAGCTAGAACAAAATTTAAGATTTTATTTATGCTTCAATATTATACTTAAAAAATAATAAAACTGAGACTAAAAGTTGCACTGCTGACGGCTGGGCAGTTGCAGGTTTCCCTGACATCTCTATTACAGTATGTCCTCTCACTAAGGAGTACTAAGGAGTATAGGTTTGAGAAATAGAAAATGACAAATAAAAACTCCAAAAGAGAGTAAGTAAGCTTTGGGTCATATTTACTATTGGTAGAAAAACTATGAAATATTCATGGCCTAAATTCAGTACTTGTTCGAAAATGTTTCGATATTCAAATATAAAAAGTCATACCTGATTAACAACCTCAAAATATATGGCTAAGGTTGTAGTGGGACTAAGTCCACATATCTTCCATTGACAAGTGCCACCTGTTCCTATCTCCTATAAAAATAAAACATATGTTTGAAAGCTAGAAGATACAATTTATTACTATAATACATACTACAGTGAAAAAGGGGGGGACCTCCAGTAAGAAAAAAATCTATTTCAGGTTTCTAATTCATTGAATGTTAAAAGCTTAAGATTTTTTAAGATCATATAAAATATACCATAAAATAAAATTAAGCAATTTTTACACAAAATTATAAAATAATTCAAATTCTTGCTAAGTAAATTACAAAAGTATTGATACGAGTTCTTCATATCGTAGACCTTAAAAGTATTTATCATTTAATGAAGTAATTACAACATTATCCTTCTATACAACTGTTTGATCTGTGTAAAGAGATAATTGGTTCAACACATAATATATGCACATGTGAAAACAGGTTTTTATGATCAGCACTGCATAATTTAAGCAGTCTGACTCCCAAGAAAACTGCTTAAAATTAATTTTTAATTCTGTCATTTTAAAGATGATTAACCTGTTGAATTGTACACCTGAAACTTACTAGAGTTCATTAACCAATGTCACCATAATAAAAAATGTTTTTTAATTTTTAAAATTAAAAAATTAGAAATTAAATAAAAAATACAGATTAATCACTTGTGTTATTTGTCCCATCATCCTCTCTACGGCTACAGTACATAATTCTACCATTTTTAAGTGTAATAAACATTCACTAGATGGAAAAATAAAAAAAGGAACTGAAACTTGCTAATTTTGTTACTTTGCTGTAAATTCTAACAAAAAAAAATTTCAGAATTCATTTTGACTTTCAGAAGTCTCCAGATTGCCAAATCATAACTTTTTTTTTAGGCACACTGGGGCAAGGAATAACTCAGGATTAAAAAAAAAAAAATAGAAGACTGGTGACAGTACAAAAGTTTTAATTAGGGGAGAACAGAAAAAGGGGTATTCAGAAAAAGCAACCACAAAAAGAAATATAACAATGGAGGCTAAACCACATTCTACTGAAAAACAGTTTACATGATAATTTTGAAAGGAATGCTACATGCTGCTACCCAAGGTCTCAGTTTGTTCTGCCCTGAGAATTAAACTATACTTTCTTTTTAGAATAAATGTGACTTACATTTTCAGACACACAGGGTCCTTTAGAATTGAGAGACACACAGGGTCCAATAGCTCCTGAAATCTTTATTTCCCTTGAGGTCTGCAAAATAAGAACATAGTACACTTTGGTGTGCTCAAGATAAGCTCATTCAACTATAAGTATATAAGAAAAAAGATACTGTTCTACATTTAAAATTCAAAAGTCAATGAAAATATACTGTTAAAAATAATCAGTGGGCACATCTATGTTAACTTCCAAATTTTAACTATTAAACAAAAATCTAGCCCTGATCTAGCCCTAACTTTAATCTAGCCCTAACTTTAATCCTCTATTTCCAGCTGCCCAGAGGTTGTCTCTATTTGGGAATTCACACTCAATTAAATCATACCATACCCCAAATTCCTATGTCCTAATACAAAATCTTAGACACCATCTTCTATTTCTTCTCTCTTAGAAAATCTGTTTTTCAATCTCCACTAACATCAAAATTTAAGCTATCATTACCTTTTATCTAAAAAAATTAGAAAGCCTAACTCAGTTTTCTTACTTAAGATTCTTTTTCCTCACAAACCCTGAATGCCACTGTCAGAAAAATTCTATATAAAACATTGTTCTTCATTAACCTACGATGGCTGCTTCTGCCTATACACGTATCTCCAAACTACAAGCAACACGCAGACTTAAAACTACTTCCCTTACCTTCCAATGCAAACCATCCACTCTCACTAGTCCATTTTCCCCAACACACCGTGCTGATTCTCACCTCTGAGCTTCTCCTAACACTGGGCTTCTGGCTAAAATGCACTCTCTTCAAGCAGCTTAAATTCTGCCATCTTTCAAAAACCAGTGTAAGTCACTGTAAAACCATTTATCTTCTAGGATAAATTCTGTCTTGCATACATTCATTTTTTTCTTCCCTAAACCTTCATAGCACTTTTATAATGTTATCTAATGTTATTTCATTCTATCACATGTGTTAACCTTGTCTTTCTATTAAGACTAAGTTTCTTTGTAAGACCAGTGCCTTGGATATCCCTTGACATCTCTACAGTTTTTTAGCGTAATACTGGACATATAGCAAGCATTCAATAACAAGATTAACAAGATTAACAAACATTCAATAAAATAACAAGATTAATCAATATACTTGTAACTAATACTAAGCTTCTGGGTTTTTAAAATTCAAATTTGAAATGAATGATAGGACTGAATAATATCAACAACCTACTAACCATAAAACAATTACTGATATTTCTAAACCTGAAATTTTCTGATATTTATATAAATATCAGAAACATCCAAATAGAAGAGAACATGTTTCTCTTAAGTTAGATACCAATTCCTGCAATTAAAAAAAAAAACTAGCACTAACATAACCAAATTTAGCATTTAAAAAAATCAAATACATTTAAAAGTTAAACCCTAAATGAACAAATAGTTAAAGCAAAATTTACCTATGTATCTTTTCTAACAATTATTCAGAAATGTTCAAGTAAATTTAATTGCACATTTAATAATGACACGTTTTTCTAATGAACAAAATCTTTAACTCTGGGTTTCAATATAAAATAACCACTATTTTTAAAGGATATATTGAAATTGATTACTGGTATTTTAAAATTATGATCGAACCTACAAACTGTTCTTGATAACATACACATGTCAAGTTTTGGTTCTTACCTTTATTTCTAATGTACCACCAAAGCCCATTTTAAACTGTCCATGCATATCTTTGGTAAAAACTCTTTGAAAAGTTTGCTTGAATAAGGAAGTGTTAAAAGAGTCACCCATTACCATGTATCCTCTGCATGGAAAGAACAAAAAACAATGTATGTGATACAAGCAGTGAGTCTATGTGTTAAAACTAAAAGAGTAAATTACCTCTCAGTACTACTAACAGATTTTAAAGATATTTCCCAAAATGTGCTACATTACCACTAATTTTTAAAACTCATATATGTGAAAATATCCCCACCACACAAATAATCTCAATCCTGAGAATACCTGAGTGCTCCTAACACCTGGCATTTGTCCTCAGTAATTTTAAAAATCTTTTTTAGACAGGTAATACATCCACACATTAAAAAATTCAAGAGGCAAAAGGGTACACAGTAAGAAATGTGTCTCTACTACCCCAGGCACCCAGTTCTTCATACTGGTGAAGATAACTGACAGTTTACAGAATGCATTCTCATTCTTAAAAACGAATACATGTATTTGTATGTCTACATATGTATATATTGTCTGTGTGTTATATCAAACTTAGTTTTACACCCAATGAATGAGAATAGAGGGCTATTAAGGGAGCATTTTCACTTTTTGTACTAATATACTATTTAATGTTTTGTTAATAAGCACACAATTTTTTTAAAAAAGTTTTAAAAAATATAAACTGTCAAAAACTATTCTATTATTTCTTCTCTAACAGATCAGCAAAAATCACAGTTTAACAATATATCCTGTTCGTAAGGCTGTGGAAAAATAGGTACTCTCATTTACTGCTGATGAGAATGCAAAATGGTACAATCCCAAGGCAGGGGAACTTGACAATATCTAACAAAATCACATTTTTTTCTCTTTAGTCTAACCAATCCAGTATTGGGAATCTATCCCACCACACAAATAATCTGGCAAAACAATAACAAAAAGCAAAATATATGTACAAGGCGATTCAATGAAACATTATAATAATAAAAGATTGGAATCATCTATTAAGAGACTAGCTGAATAAAATATAGTACACTCACACAATGGAGTCATACATCGCTATAGACTGATTTCCAGGATATAATAAAAAATGGAAAGTGAGTAAAAGTATGTGAAATTTTCTGATATTTATATAAAAAGGGGGATATACCCATAACACACATGCATATAAATATTTGTATACATTTTCTCATATTTTAAAACATTCAAGTAGTTTTTAAACAATACAGTACAATCGAAAATTAAAATAGGCAAAAGTAAAACTGATGTCCTATAATTAATGGTTATTTTATTTTAGATAATGTTAAAGTCATGATTTATATGATCTCTGATGCTATTATAGATTGTAACCTTTTTAAATTTTGTATTCTATTTATTCGTTACTGGTAAACAAAAACATAGTTGAATTTTGTACATTGACCTTGACCAAGAAGTCTTGACAACTGAATATATTAATTCTAACAGTTTGTACTTTGTATTTAGATCTTTTCGGATTTTCTTTTATGAACATGTCATCTGTGATGATCTGTGTTATCACTAAACCTGATAATGCATCCTAGGCTAACAACAACTTACAACACCCCACTTATCTGCCTCCTTTTATAGCAAACCTCTATGAAAGTGCTCTCTATATCTACATTATTCGGCGTGGCCCTTGGTCCAGCAATATCAGCATCGCTAAGGATGTTGTTTGAAAAGGAGAATTTCAAGTCCCATCCTATGCATACTAAATCCAGAATTTGTGTTTCAACAATGTACCCAGCTGATCTGTACATGTGAAAGTTTGAGCAGCTCTGGTCTGTATCAACTGCTTCCAATTCCCTCCACTTGTTCTCTTTCTAATTCACTCTAAGTCGACTTTCACTGCTCTTATGAAGGTCACCAATGACCTGCAGTGTCATACTACACAATCTTACTTACAATATCAACTATTTTTATTGCTTTAAAAAACCAATAATGCTCTGACGATTCCCAAATTTATATCTTCAAGCCAGACCTATCTCCTGCATGTAAAATATCCACATGCGAGGTTGTAAAATAGCCACATGCGAGGCTGTAATATACCCAACAGCCTACTCGATATCTCCTCATGGATGTCTACTGGATGTCTACATTTTAAACCAAACACGTTCAAAGCTGAAACTTTTCCAAAATACTCTTTCTCCCACAGTCTTACCCATTTCAATAAAGGGCAACTCAATTCTTCTAGTAGACTCCTTTGGTTTTCTCAAACCCCAGATCCAATCTATCAGCAAATCCTCTACCTTCTTAATGTATCCAAAATCCAACCACTTCTCACTATCTATGATCCTACTACTTGGTATTCCTGTATCCCTATATGGTAAAGCCTCACTTAATGTCACTGATAGGTTCTTAGAAACTGTGACTTTAAGCAAATGACTGTAACAAAACCAATTTTACCACAGACTAATTGATATAGACAATAGTTAAGCTCTTAGGGAATATTTCTGGTCACAAAAACATCACCAAACTTCTAACTAAAGACCCATAACACTTTTAATGTTAAACACTAAAATAAATGTAAGCTACACATACATTTAAGAAAGATTAGTAAAAACAAGTAAGAATTATATTCCGGCCTCCTTATTCCAGTTCAGGGTCATGGGTAGCTGGAGTCTATTCCAGCAGCTCAGGGTACAAGGCAGAAGGGAAACAACCGTGGACAGGACACCCTTCCACTGCTGGGCCACACACACACACACATGCACACACGCATGCATGCATGCACGCACGCACGCACATACGCACGTACACACTCAGACTGGGACATTTTAGCCACACTAATTCACCTAACTGCACATCCTTGGGATGTAGGAGGAAACTGCAGTCCCTAGAGAAAACCCATGCTGACATGGGGAGACATGGGGAGACATGGGGAGAACGTGCAAACTCTACAGACAGTGGCCCTGGCCAGGAGTCTTTCTTTTTCCTCATCTATATTATAACACAAAACATTGAAAGAAACAATGTATTGGAGGACCTGCTGTACTCTACTGAAGACAACTGAAGTCAGATGATCCTTTTTTTTCCCCTCTTCAGAGATTCCCTCCCCGACTTCCACCCCTGACCTATGGATGTTGCCGTCTCCCCTTCAGAACTGGATCTCTGAAGCCAGGACATCTCCTCCCATGCGCTCACGGCTCGCCCCGGGCCTGGTGCACCGGGGATATGGTATGTGGCTCCACCTGGGGTGCGAACCCAGGACTTTTTGCGTGTAAAGCAGACGTGCTAACCACTACGCTATGAAGGCACTCCCCAGATGATCCTTTTAAAACATTAAGTCAGATCATATCACTTCTGCTGAAAACTTTCCAATGACTTCCTATCTTACTCAAAGTAAAATCTGAAAACCTAAAAAGTCAAAAGACACTCTCAGTCTGTCCTCATTACTTACCCCACTCCAGCTACTTTGGCTCCTTGCTACTTCTCTAACATCCCAGGTTACGTTCTCAACTTTGTACTTGTTATTCCCTCTGCTTGGAATACTCTTCCTTCATATGCACATGGCTCACTCTCGCACTTCCTTAAGTTTTTGCTAAAATATCACCTTCGATGAGGCCTTCCCCATCTCACCTTATTTAGAACGGCAAACCCCTCTTCTAATTTCCTGACTTATTTTGCTGCCTAACAATTATCAACATCTGACATACTATCTACTTTACTTGTCTCATTTTCTCTCACTGGAACTGTACATCTAACATGTGGCTATTTAAATTTAAATTAAACAAAATTCAAAGCTCAATTCCTCAGTCACTCTCACCACATTTCAATGGCACAATGTAGAGAATATGTCCAATAAAAAATTACACTAAATAGTCCTGCACTAGAAGATAAGTTCCATGAGGGCAAATTTTTATGTTTGGTTCACTATTTTATCTCTAGTACTTTGAACAGTTTGATACTCAGTGGGTGTCCATTAATATTTATTAGATAAATGAATTGAATACAATGAGTTGACATACTAGCAAATCAAATCCAGCAATAGATAAAAAAGATTATTCAAAAGTTAGAGTCATCCCAGGAATGCAAGGTTGGTTTAACAAACAAAAAAATCACTATAACAAACCATATTAAAAGAATAAAGGACAAAAATCATGTGATCATCTCAAAAGATACAGGAATAGCATGTAACAAATACCTTTTCATGAAAAAACTCAACAAACTAGGAACAGATAGGAAATTCTTTAACCTGATAAAGGCATTTACAAAAACCCAGAGCTAACATCATACCAAATAGTGAAAGATGAAATGGTTTCCCCCTAAGATCTTTCTAGAATAATGTAAATGTCTAAAATTAAATTATGGCGATGGCTGCTCAACCTGTCAATATACCAAAAAAAATTTTAATTGTGCACTTAAGTGGGTAAATTTTATAGTATGTGAATTATACCTCAAAAAAGCTCCAAAATAATTCAATGACTGCAGGATATCAAGATAAACTTTTCAAACAGAACTGTAACTATATTTTGGAAAAAAATTTTATAACTATATTTTGGAAAAAAATTAAAGTGAACTTTACTGAAAAGTGTATCAAAAAGTATTACCCAAGAGTGGGAAGATGATGACTGTTTTTTTTTTTCTAAACTGTCATTGTATTTGTAATGACAGTTTATATTTCTAAACTGTCATTATTAGTTTACAAGTGCAAAAACTGAAAATTTAAATACATACCCAGTAAGGTTGGGACAGCATTTCATCTCCAAGAGACCTGTCTGATCTAATGCGCATGCATAGATATCAATAACATGACCAGTCGTTGCAGCTCGATTAGCCAATGCTTCAAAATGCTACAAAAGATTTTTTTAATCAAATAAAATCAAAGTACAAACTTAATCATCCTATACATTTTTCCCATTAACAGATAAAAATAATCTAAGAAATACTAAAAGAATGATCCATAATTTAAATGTGATGTTATCATTTAATTTGCTATAATGTCTCATAAAGTGATACAATAATTTCTGTAAGTCTAATATTTTTTAGAAAGCCATTCTTTCTAAATATAGCAGTCCCCCTTATCCATAGGATACTGTAAACTAAATTATGCTAAGCTTGAAGAAAGGCATGCTGAACATCTTGCTCTTCGTACATAAATTTGGTAGAACAACACAGAACTCTGTTTCCTGGCTAAATCCACACCCAAGTAACAAAAACATCAAAAATAGACAATAACAAAAGCAATAAGCTCAAAAGGGAAATTAAGTGGCAGGGAAAAAGCATCTATTAATAGAAAAATTATGTTATTAATTATACTTTAAAAATATAATAAATAATAACTACCAAAGAGAAATATGAGAAAATATATAGCATGACTAAATTAAAATTATGAACTGTGAAGAATTTTTAAAAAGGATAGGGAACATTAACAAGCAAAACCAATACAAAGAAGTCAAAAATCAACATTAGTAAAAAATGTACTGGCACAAACACAAAGTTACATGAAACAACTCAAAAAATGATAGAGTATTCAAGCTATGAAAATATACATATCTAAACTATAGCCTCCTGAAAATGAAAAATTAGAAAATGCAAGAAATTTTTCCTGAAGGGAAAGACATTCTTTAACATGAATATTAAAGAAGGTACATAAAGTTCTTCTCAGGAATACTCTTTAAAGAGATACCTACTGTTGTCTACTATTCAGTTTTTAAACATTTTATTATCAAGAAATATTAAAACAAATTATCAAGAAAGAAAAAGAGGCTATTTCTCTAATTCTGAATAGCAGTTATAAAGTATGACTTCACAATATCAGATTTCATACCATAAAATATTTATACTCTTCCATCAAATGAACTTTTCTAATAAGGCAAAAAGACTTAAGAACCAAAATTACCTTAGTTCCCTTTTTAACATATTTGGCATTGTCTTTTTCAATGTCATGCCATGATCTTATAGGTGTCTTCAATTCATCTCCGACCACCATTCCAGGCCCCTGAGTGGCTGGACCGCCGATGAACATCATGATACGAGCACCAGTGTTGGGAAAAGTACACTATCAGAAAAAAGTAACTTGTCAAAAGAGTTTAAAGGAAAAAATATGTACATTTCTGATGATAAATTTTGATATACACTTTCTAGAAAGCAGGAAATCATACATTTTCCAAGAAATAAAATAATCAAGTGTTTAAAATGAAATTTAAAACAAGATATTTGTTTGAAAAACTTTCTTTTAAAAATCTCTTCTAAATAACAGTGCCTTCCAAATTTTAAAGTAAAACCTGGCAGAAACCACCTTAACCAAGTGATCAAAGCTAACTAACATTAGCAATAATAAAACAAATCAACATCCAGGGCTTCCTGATGTGTTACACAAGCAGAACACAAATCAACTCTGTAACATTCCTAGAAAAGTGCATAACCTAAATCTACTCAGGAGAAAAGACCAGATAAACCTCAATTTTGAGTCATTCTACCAAATTACTAGCCTATACTATTAAAAAATATCATGAAACACAAGAAAAGTATTCTACTTTAAAGGACACTAAAGACACTAGACAACTGAATGTAATGCATAATCTAGGATTTTCTTTTGCTATAAAGGGTATTATTGGGATAACTGGTGAAATTTGAACACAGTTTACAGATCAGAAAATTGTATTACATCAATGTTAATTTCCAGATTGTTAACTGAACTGCAGTTAACAAGGTTTCCTATAATTAAAAAATACACACTGAAATATTTAGAAGGGACATTGTGCTTGTAACTGACTTTCAAATGGTTTTTTTAAATTTATATATGTAAAAGAAAATATCTGATATCTTGCTTCTCAGCAAATTGTCATTTGAGGCTCAAATAAACTCATAAAAATTCGCAAAAAAAATTAAATAAAATTTATATGTGTTTGATAGATAGACATATAGAGATCTATGTAAGTTTGGAGAGAGAAGGATAAAGCAAATGTAATACATGTTTGAGGAATCTGGGTAAAAGTTCAATTAATCTTTGACCCTCTCTTCATAACTTTTCCTTATACTTGGATTTCTGTCAAAGTAGAAAGTTAAAAGAATAAAAGATATAACAGATATAAAAGAATAACAGATATAAATAACACACTGTATAAAACAGGAAACCATGAGTCCATGTTGATATTAATAAATAAATTGAAAGTTTGATGAGTATGAAATATTTGCATGGTTTCAAAGATCCTCACATCTAATGTTTATTAATCACAAAGGGAAGGGAAATGAGAATAATTTTACAGCGTAGAAATCTAATAGATAAAACCTTAATGAGTGATCAAAGTGATTATCATCAGTAACAGAGCAAATGAAAATCATATCCCACCTGATAGGATACAACAAGAACACAGCATTACTTCTGTGATATATGCAAAGACCTGAATTTAATTGTGAGGATACGTCAAGACAAACCTAAATTGAGAGACATTCTATAAAATAACTAGCCTGAAACTTCCAGAGTGTCAAGGTCATGAAAGTCAAGAAAAGGCTAAGGAACTATTCCAGACTGAAGGAGACTAAATAGACATAACCACTAAATGTATGCCTCTGAAGTAAATCCTTTTAGTAAAAGAAATATTGAAATAATCAGCAAAACTTGAATGAGGTCCAAGAATTACACGGCAGTAACGTGTCAGGGTTAACATTTAGATTTTAATAGTTGTATTGTGGTTATATAGAAGAATGTCCTGGTTTATAAGAAATACAACCAAAGTATTCAAGGGATAGAGAATACCATGTTAGCAGCAACTTAATCTCAAATAATCAGTTCCGGGGGGAGAGGGGGAAGGGGGTCGGGGCGGGGAGCTCTTTGCAACTCTTCTGTAAATTTGATAGCATTTCAATTTTTTAAAAAAACTAATTATAAAGCTAAAATATGTATGCATAAAATTTTCAAATTCTATTTAAAAGTAAAATTTCCCTTATACTACCAGTTAACATTTGCGTGAGCATCCTTCCAGAAGCCTCTCTATAGACAAAAGGACACACTGAAGATCAAACTTTAAATAAATAAATTCATGTACTCACTCTCCTATAACCTGATTTTTTTCATACAACATTACCTTGTACATATCATTCCATACACACACATACACATCTACATTCCAAAACAAAGCTGTCCCTACCTCAAGTAGCCCTACGGCTATGGAAAGTGCCACCCCAGAGGAACGCAAAGGTCTCTTTCCCTGTGGCACAGGCCAAGGGTCTCGCTGCAGTTCTCCCAAAAGATCTGTGAGATTCATATCTATTTTCTGTACTGGCTGCAAGAATCTGCAAAACAAAATTAAATAAAAAGCCATTTATTTGTGGGTGAGGATTTAAGAAATAAACTGTCCACTTTCTTAAAAATGGGGAAATAATTTGAACACACAGATCAATGATTTTCAAAACTATTGTGATTATCAGAATCAGTGGGAAAGCTTGTTTTAACATAGATTGCTGGTTCAGAGTGTCATTCAGGAGGTCTGGGGTGGGGCCCAGGAATCCACATTTCAAACAAGCTCCCAGGTGATGCTTACACTACTTGTCCAGGAATTACACTTTGAGTAAAACTGCTATAAATGAAACAGTCAAACCACGTATTACTTTAGCACTCCATCTTTCATTTACCCATCTAATAAGTTTTAAGGTTACTGAAATAATTATGAGAAGATACATCAACTGGATTTCAGTAACACACATCTGATTAGAGAGTTGGGGTGGGGGCAGTGAGCTACCTCTAAGGCTAAGTAGGCAAAATGAAAAGTTTCTGAGGCCCTCCTTTGTTTGGCTGCCCACAACAACAAAAATTAAGTTTTTTCTGAACTTAAAAATAGAAAATCAGGAATATATCAAAACTAAAGTAACTCCTTATATTATAATGATGAAAAACCAACATTTCAGTGACATGATTCTGCCTCAACTCTTTAAAAAGTATATTAATGCAATCTATTTATATTCCTAAAAATATTTAACAATACAGTATCATTAATGTCTATGTTCAAGTTAAAGGTATGCGATGCTTAAAATAGTTCCATGAATTATAAAATTCTCTGGCATATTCAATTACCTATTAGAAGGAGGTGGCTGCTGTACCTGAGGACCACGTGTTGCTTGAGTAACGGGTACTTTAGAGAGCCCCAGCATTTCCTGTAAAGAGATTACTTCTGTGATATCTATTTCATTACTCCTACAAAGAGGTATCAACTATTTACTATGTGCAAGGTGCTAGGCTAGGCATTAGGAACACAAAAATAAAATACAAGGTCTCTTTCCTCAGAAAGCAATAGGTCCAGCTGGGGAGACTGTCAGGTAAACGATAACAATACAGTGAAATAATCATCAAAAGAAAGCAAAGTACAAGGTGCTATGAGAGCAAAGAAGAGAGAAACTAGCTCAAATATTTTTCTAATTGTCAAATTAAATTACTGTGTAACTTGAATGCCTATACTTCTTAACTTGTATTCATTAATCCCTTTCAGCAACTATATCTCAAGTATGTGTTATGTGCCAGGCATCTAATGGTGAAAAAATATAGTTCCTGACCTTATGGAAATTAAAATCTGGTAGGAGACAGGAGTTAATCAAATCATTAAGTGTAAAAATGCAACTGTAATAAGTGTTATGCAAGAAGGGTACATGGCATCATATTAAAAGGGGTACATATACATAAGGTAAATATAGAAGGTACACATACTTTGTATGCCCATATTTCTTAATTTTCTGACTTAATGCCTAACCACACTGCCAGTTTTGAATTTTAGAAGTGTGCACAATTCCTCTCTAGACATATGAAAATAATGTTATTTTACTAAAGTTTTCTTAAATCTAGAGATGCTTAGTCATGAAGGCAGTAAAAGTATATAACAGAAAATCAGAATGTCTAAAGATGTGCAAGGGAAAAATTATTGAAGTAATCCTGCAGTATTTCCATACTGCTAGTAGAAAGAGCAACTTTTTACTACAGACTTATTATGTTCTAAACTCTTTATATATACTATTTCCCTACAAAAAAATAATGAAGTATATTTCTTAGTCCTTGATTTACAAATGAAAACTGACACTCAGAAAGTCTAAGTAACTTGCCTAAAGCTTTACAAACTAGTAGGTGAAAAGCAAAGATATTAACCCAGGTTTTGCTATAAAGTCCTATAATAGTTTACTGAGTGGTCCTATACTGAGTGGTCTCTCAATATTTTATTTAGTACTAATAAAAACCTTGCAAAGTAGGTATTGTTTATCCTTTTCCATAGAGGATGAGAAAATAAGCAAGGAGATCAACCCAAGATCACACAACTCAATTAAAATTTAAATCAGGACTATGTGGAGAGCAAAGACCAGACTCTTTTCAACCAGATGGTTAGATATGGAAGATAAAAACATCTTAATGGAGAAAAAAACTTTAGTCTGCAGGCATTCATTGCCTGTTGCAAAAAGGCAGATGTTGTATGTGTTATATGTGTATTATATAATTTAAGTAAAATGTACTCTATAATCAGAACATTAAACCACTTTAAATTTACAATTTAACAATAACAGTAAACAATAACAGTAAGCACAATCCATTTAATTCTCATGACCACCCTGTAAGGTAAATACTATTCTTATTTATCTCCCTTCACAGATGAAAAAACTAAGGCACAGAAAGGTTACAATTCACCTACTTTCTCTCCTGTCTCATGGAAATAGATGATCCTCCTCTCCAAGGTACTCTGCTTCCTGTGCTTGGGAAGGAATTCCTATCACGCCTTCTGAAACCTCGCTCTCCTCATCTCGCTCTTGCTTTCAATCACCCTCTTTAGTCTCTTTCCCTTCTGTGTATAAACACATTCAAGGGTCCCTCCTAAACTAACTCAGTCTCTCTCAAACCCCCACACTATCGCCTTCCTGACCTTCAACAACCAACCTCTGAAAATAATAGAGACTCTATTTTCTCCTCTTCCTCAAATCTTATTCATTACTCATTCACTATCTTACTCACTGTTCACTAGTCTCCCCATCCAAGCCTGCAATTCCTCCAGTATTTTCTATCTCAGTTAACTGCAGCACCATCACCCCAGTCTGCCAAGCTCTAAATTACTCATCCTCAAAATCTTTTTCATTTTGGGATACCTGGATGCCTCCAAAGATGTCAAGAAAAAAATAATATTCCACAGTTGCTTTCTCTCAGTCTTCAGCACGACTCTTCTATAAGCCCTTAAATCTCTAATAAAATATTTTCAGTCTCACTCTAAATTTCAGATACTGTTAAAAGTGAAAGATCATCAATCTGTATGATAACAATTTAAGGCAAGTGAAAGAAAACTGATGCTAAATTTAAAGACTTGGTTACAATAATATTAGTCAATTATAATACAAATATTTTCTAGAAACTTATATCCAGGTTTTCATAGACATATACAGAGTGATGCTCACAGATAGGGTGACACTACCATTCTTGTTGTTTACCTGCAGTTGTTTGGCAGACAGATCTTTTGTTCCTCTGAAGACATAGCTTTTTGAAATGCCTTCACATCCAAGTTCATGAACCTGCACCATTCTTCCAAAAGTAATAAGTCCAACCAAAGCTGTAGGTGGTAAAAGACTTAATGACATCTGCATAGATTCTTTCAGGGCTTGTAAATCTTCATCTTCCATGCAGGTATCAACCACATAGAGGAATATCAAAGGCATCTGAGGACCACGCTGATAAAAGATGTTGCCATAAGAAAAAAAAAGTATTTTATACTTCAGCACAATATATAAGGATAATCAATAGAGGACTAATTAAATAATTTATAGTACATTCATACAATGAAATCCTAATAAATACATTTCTGAAATGAAACAGGTTACCTATGCATGGAGAGATATCCGAGATATCAAGTGAAAAATTAAGTTTAAAAACATTATTTACAATTACATACAGAAGACAATCACTTTTAATTTCATTTAACTGCATGAGGTTTCATTTCTTATAATGAGTATTTATTTCTTTTTAAAATAAGAAAATAGTAACTAAAAGGTAAAAAACACATGATGAATTTATAAAATAACTGTCTAAACCTGAATTAGATTGTAAGAGACTAAAAACTAGCCAGGCTAGACAATTATTGACTGGCTCAAGTAAACCATATTCTGCTTTTTCTACAACATTCATAAAGGATATTATTTTTGCTCTTAAATATAGAAACAACTATGTAAAGCTATTCAGAAAGGGAAGAAAAATGATTTTCCTATCAAGGACCAAAACAAGAATAATTTCATTAACTAGACTTGAGGATAGATCATCAGGCTCAAGCACCACATTGACTATCTATAAACTGACCTTCCAACTACAAAGCAAGATTAATACTTTAGTGTCTACTCAGTATAACAAATCATACCAGCCTATCCAATATACTGGCCACCCATCAAATAACTACAACAGAGATATTACACCTTGTTTAAAATGACCTTGAGAGGTCTTACCTTTGAAATGCTTCATCAATTCAATGTGAAAATCAAGAATGATGTCTTTTAAGTCATCTCAAGTGAACAATTATTTTGATATAAAGTAAATTACCAGGTATTTAAAACTTCCTTAAAGATTTACTCTTAAGTTCTTACCAGAACTACATATTCAATGCTAGAAAACTGAGGTAAAAGTTCAGCAGGCTGATTCAGTTCAGATATACCAGCATAAGTAGGTGGAAACTACAGAGAGAAAAAAACAAAAAAATTTAACAAATTATTTGCCAGAAAGAGTAATAAAATTTTAAACCAAAAATATTTCCTGATCATTTAATTATTAAAGATATTTTCATCGCATAAAAGTGATTTCATCTTTCTTTATAAACATGCATATTTAGACCAGTACTATAGCATTAACACCTACAATGGGGGTTTTCTTACCTGATTCCTTTGATAACAAAAGTTGCAAGCCCAGAGTTTTGCTCGATAATCCACTTGACTGTTTTAAGAAAAGATAAAATACAGCTCATGTTTCAGTACAATTTTACAGTGATCCTAAACTCAATAAAATTTTTCTTTCTAAAACATGATTGCATTCAAAGTGATCTTTAAAAGCTATGTATTTTTAAATGTTGCCAATATCTATACTGTAACTCTTAATATATAGTAAACAATTAAAATTAAGATAATTCTACTTTTTGTCTTTAAATGACTTAATAACTTCTACTCAGATCTAGGAAACATTTATTCAATTTAAAAATACATTTATTAAATGCTTAATATGTACCAGCTATATTCTAGGTGCTGGTGATAGCACCACTGAGTGTGCTATCTTCTATGTTCTAGAAGAGAAAGAGAGACAATAAACAAGAAGATACTTCTAGATAGTGATAATGAAGATTAAAGAAAACAAAACAGAATGACCAGATTTGCTAGTGGACTGGGTAGAGAAAAAGGGAATAGAAAGAGAAATAAAAGATGATTCCTGAGGTTCTGCTTATGCAACAAGAAATCAAAACATTTTTTAAACGTCATGCTACTCAATTATGACGTTTCTAATGACGTGAGATGGGCTTATACACAGCCAACACCAGTATCTAGAGGATACTGACAGGATCTAATGGTTTATATGGTGGTAATTTTACATTTGGTCCCTTATCACTTCACTACTCCTAAAATATTATAGCTCTTTGGATTTGACTAACCTAACTTGAAAAAATAAATATCAACAAAAATAAAGATATTTTTATACAAATGAGCAAGAAAGAAACTACATTTTGAAGTCATACTGTCACTTTTTTTCTATGTTTTAATTACCATAAAGGATTCAAAACTGCACGGCAAGTGGTCCTACTACACAAAACAGGTTCATATTGAATAGGTGGTAAATCAGGCCTCTCCTTTAGTGGTGTAAACAGGGCTGCTACTGGAACAACCATTCTTGTAGCTTCTAGTCGACTTGATGGCCAAACATTCCAACTAAATCGAACTCCATCTCGTTCTTCATTTTGCTGGATGAATTCCAAATAGGTTGTCATTGTAGAGCTTGACTTTTATTTCTATAACAAAATTAAAAAATATTTTCAAATTCTCTTCAAAAAATTCAAAATAAGTATGTTTTTCTCATTTTCAGCAATATGAATCCATTACAAATCATTACCAAATGAAAATACTATCTCAGAAAAAAATTAGCAAGCAACAATAACGCCACTTAAAACAAAATAATAAGTAACTCTATTGAAACCAATGTCCATTAGGCCCAATAAGAAGTAGTAAATTTACTACTCTGGCTAAGGGCTAGTCAAGCAATGTCTCCATCTTGTTACTCTCTAACTGCCTATCTAGGATGCCAACTTTCCTACCTAGATAATAATTCTAGCTCGTGCTCTCAAACTGCAACAGTGATGGAAAGAAACCGTAAAAATTAAAGGCCAAAAGATTTGTGGGAGAGATGAAGGACATTAAGAACTGAGAATTATGAAGGCCGAGTGCCAAAAGGGGCTACATGGATGTTGAAGTTGCTAAGAACAATGATGAGGAACCGATGCTCAAATATAAGTGAGGGAAGGAAAAGTTCATAATAATAATTTTAATTTTAGAAAAATTTTCAAATAGATTTTGATAATATAAATTATGTAAAAGCTTAACAAATCTAAATATCTTAAGAAGCTAAGAACTTTCTCTTCTTTAAAAGAAATAATATGCCAATAATACCTCAATTAATAATAAAATAAAAATTAAACGCTCTTTCCTCCTATCAGAATCTGAGAGACAAAGAGAGAATCATGATAATTAACAGCCAGCACAGATTTTCCAAAAGTTGATAAATAATAAAAGGAAATCCTAAAATAACTAAATTTGTTTAGAAAAGATTATCTTGAAGGTAGATATCGGAGGCAGCTTTGAGAAAGACGGTATGAGTTTGAGAAAAAATGGCTGTTAAAAGATAATGGTAAAACAAAGATGTGAGATAGTCAGAGGGGGGATTGGAAGACGCCAACCTCAGTTCTAACACAGGCAATGGTCAGCAAGAGAAGAAACAATCCCCTTTGCAAGAGATATCAGTTTTTAGCAAGAGCTTCCAAGCTATCGATGTGAATATAAATTTAAGGACTATGAAATCCCTCCCATAAATAAAGCAAATGACGTTTTCTGTTACTTAATTACATTTTTAATCTAAGATGCAGCTAGAATATATAATCAAAAAGCATTAAAATACCCATTAAAATATACTAAACCAATCAGGTTTGGTCACCTGAACCACAAAACACAAAAAATGTTTTGAGTGTCTATTTCTCAATTCTCCAAGAAAGTTTCTGAATTTCTCAAACACGTGAGTTATATGTCACACATATTCTCAAAAATAGATAGAACTGAACCTGTCACCTGGAAAACAATTCATAGCATTTGTTGCTGGTGATAAAATTTGAGCTTTCGAGCAAATATTAAAATTTTTGAGAACTTTTATCCACTACAGTGAACTTCACAGCTCTAATATGTAATGATTTTTCTGTTGATCAGTGGTGATATCAATGTAATTTTTTAATATTGTATAACAAATATGTCAACATTTAGAAGATACACATTATTCAGTGAAGCAATATCTCCTAAATGATCAATGTCACAAAATCATGAATGGGTAAATGACCCATTCAAAGTGCAGGATAGACCAACAGGTTTTAATGTAACAGAGTACAAAGGATTCACGTCTAAGGTTTCAGATTCCACACTACGGTTAACTGGATTTCTTAACTAAAACTCTTCAGTTCTGGTGTAGTATCAAAGAATATGCACAATTATCTGAAAAAGCTAATAAAATAGTCCTCTTTTTTCCAGCTACATATCTATGTAAGCCTGATTTCCTTCATATAATTCAATCAAAACAACCTATCACAAGCGATTGAATGCAGAAGTAGATATGAAAAATAAAAATCTACCTGTCTTCCATTAAGCAAAATTTTGGGGATTTTTTTTTTGATCCTCAATAATATTTAAGAGTAAAGAGGTCTTGAGAACCACTGCCTTTAGGACACTAGGGCTAAATTCAATCGGGGAGCCTAATAGAAAAAGGATCTAAGAGACTTAGCACGAAGACATTTACAAACAGGCAATCACCAGGTTTAAGTTCCTACAACAGGTAACAAAGCTGAATTGTAATTCCACTCCTTACTTTTCATTAAGACAGACTAAATATTACCTGAGTGATATTTGGGCACAATTCCTCTTCTCTTGCTCACTATCTTTGCTCTAAGATCACAACTGCTCACTAAATGACATCTATTTTATTTCCTACATTCTCACTTTCTGGCAGTATTTTGAAAAAAAAAAAAAATCCCACCTGTTTCTTCTTAACTGGGCCAATTACACATTCATTCAATTGTTCAATTTTAAAATCACTAATTCTAGTACAAATTGTGCCAGGGTTGGTCCCATATCCGACAATGGCATATCTAAAATAGTCTTTTCTACAAACAAGCTTTTTATAAAAGGGCATTATTTGATAAGCATTCTCTCTTCTAACATTATGCATGCATAAAAACATAAATCCAAATGAATATGACTCAGACACTATATTATCATGCAGACTTAATATACTAGTCATGGTACTTTTTTTTTTTTAGATAATAGTGCCTCCTTTTCAGTTGTAATATACTCAGTGAAGTGTCTTCAACTATTTCGGAAGACTTAGCTTTATATTAGACAAATAATTTTACCTCTCGGATCCTCAATTCCTCATCAAGAAGAGGTGTTTGGGCTAGAAAACGACAAGGCCCTTTCTAACTCTAAAATTCTATGAGTCAATTAAAACTGGTTAGACTTCCAAATTGATTATTAAACTACCAGAGAATGGTGAGAAGGAAACTTAACATATATTTATAATTAAATCTAAAACTTTTTATAACCAAGATAATTTGGCAAGTTATCCCCGGCTTTGAGGGGTGGAGGTTCAATAAATTCAAGTGGAAATGTTATTCAACAAACACTCCGGTGGCTGCATGTAGGTTTACTACTTTTCCTTTGCCACCAAAACGATTAACATTAGGGCCGAACGGAAGCACAAGTAAGATTGGTCCTATCTGAAAACTGAACTCTATTTGTAATCAAGGCCCAAGGCATAAGCTTTACCTGACTTTTCTCCTTTCCCCCAATAACTCCCAAGGCCAAACTACGGATGACGAAGTCACATCGGTTCAAAGTCTATGGCACTTCTGATCTGGCAAGAATGAACGGATAAGCCTAAGCGCCCAGAAGCGGTGATGGGTTGGGGTGAGGAAAGCAGACGGCCTCGGAGGCGGGGTGGGGTGTTAGGCGAGATGCTCAAACTGCCGTTTCTCACTTGACTCCCAAAACCTGATCCAGGGTAACTGGGTGAGGGAGTCGGGCCCCCGGAACACAGGAGAATGAAGCAGAGGGTGGGGGGAAGACAAGGTGATAGGTTCAGGGCTCAAGGCTGCCCCGCAAGGCCCGGGTGCGCCCCACCTGCCCCGAGGCACCAAGAGGGAAGAGCCCACACCACCCTAGAGACCCCAGCCGTCGAGCCAGCCAGCCAGCCGCCGCCCAGGGCCCCCTCCCCCGCTTGCCGCTGAGCACCCGCGGCCGCCCAAGGAGCCTGAAGGAGGCATCCCTGAAGTTAGGCCTTACCACAATGTCCCCCGCTACGAGACCCACGCCTGTCGCAGCCTCGGCCTTGCAAAATCAGTCCTATACGCACAGCCGAAGCAGCCAAAGCAGTGCAATCAGGGCCGCGGCCGCCCCGCCCCCGATCTCCGCACAGAACTCTGCTGGGTCAACATGGCTGGTGCCGCCTCTGCCACGTCAAAGGGAAGGGCGGGGCGTGAAGGGGAAGGGCGGGGGCGTGAAAGGGAGGGGCGGGGCGACCGCCAAGAAACAGAAAGGGAGGCTGTGGACGCCCGCGGAATCGACCCCGGGGAGGAGACGAGGAGAGAGGAGGCTAGTCGCGGGAGGTGCCGAGCGACTGGGCCTTGGGAGCTAAAGGGGAAGGTGTGAGACTAAAAAGAGGGAGAAGAGGGGAAAGGGGCAGGGACGGAGCCAGAGGGGCGGGGCGACCGAGACAAACCCGACCGTGGAACGTGGGTGGGGAGCAGGTCCGGGGCGGAGTTGTTACTGGAGCGTGGGGTTTCGCGGTGGAGCTCCTTTCCCTTCAGCTGGGACCCCTGGGGGAGTGGGAATTTCTTCTGACGCCACTCAGACGCCTCTGCTCGCCAGGCGAAATGGAGACGTCCTCTAGGACATTCTCCCTTCTAGGGCCTTAGTTGATTCCTAGACTGCAATCCACATTTCCCTTTTAAAAAAGTGAGAAGTTCGTTCTCTCACTTGGTGCAACAACTATTTACTAAACAAGCTATTGTGTGCCGGGCACAGCTGCAATGCTGGTGATACAACATTAAAAAAAAAAGCCAAATTCCTTGTCTGGAATAATTTACATGGTATTTACGTATTCCTAGTCAGTTTACTTTCCTTCTGCCTTTGCTATCCACCCCTACACACACACACACACACACACACACACACACACACACACACACACACACACACACACACTCTCTCTCTCTCTCTCTCTCTCTCTCTCTCTCTCTCTCTCTCTCTCATCCCTCTCTCTCTCCCTCTCCCAACCACCCCAATCTTTGGCTGTTTAATCTTGATGCATTTTCTGCTTCTCTTTCCAAGAAAAGCGCTGTGCAAAATGGAACTGGTGTAAACCAAACACGTTAGAGCTTGGTGATCTCAAACCAACCCCATCCTTCAGTGAGGGGTTGCTAAGGGAATTAATCCCCAACGTGACAACAATGAAAATCCTGAACAGCTTAGCTCTATAATCATTTTATGGAACAGGAGAAATGATCAAATCCTGTTCTTTAAACTCTATATTCATGAGAAATAAGACATGCACCAAGTATTTTTCTTTCTATAATGTTTATGCTAAGATTGTTTTGTAAGGTAGAAGAGGATTAGTTTGCTTGTCAAATTTTTTTCCTCTGTCCTTTTTTTAATTTAGTTTCAAGTATACAGTACATCGGTTAGACATTATAGTTCATAAAACGATTATCTCAACTGCACCCTCTCTCCCCTGACCTTCCACCTAGCCAATGAATTAATGCTAACTGCATTCCTTATGCCCTGCTCCTCATCCCTATGACCATCCATCAGCTACTAATTTGCTCTTCTTCAGCCCTTCACCTCATTCTCCTAGCCCCTCAAACTCTCCTCCTTTCTGTCTGAAATCAAATTGTCCACTATATTTGTGAGTCTGTTTTTAATTAGTTTGTTCTTTTTATTCTTTAGATTCCACATATAAATGAAATCATATAGTGTTTATCTTTCTCTGACAAATACCTTCTAGGTTCATCAAAGCAATATCTTTTTCCATCCCCTTCCTTTTCATATATAGGGGTCTTGTTTTCTTATCCTTTCAGCCACTCTATCTTTTGGTTGGAGCACTTAATTCTTTTCCATTTAAGATACTGATTAATAGAAATGTAGTTATTACCATTCTTTATTCCTGTTTTTGATACATGTTTTCTTAAAGAAGTCCCTCCAACATTTTCTGTAATACTGGCTTGGTGGTGATAAATTCCTTTAGCTTATTGTTGTCTGGGAAGCTCTTTATCTGTCCTGCAACTCTAAATGATAGCTTTGCTGTAGAAATTGTTCTTGGTTGTATATCCTGGGTCTTCATCCTGTCAAATATTTTTTGCCAAGCCTTTCTGTCTTGCATAGTTTCTTTTGAGAAATCGGCTGCCAGTCTTATGGGTGTTCCTTTATATATATTTGTTTTTCTCTTGCTGCTTTTAATATTCTTTCTTTGTATTTAACCTTTGGCATTTTAATTATGATGTGTCTTGGTGTGGGCCTCTTTGGATCCCTGATTTTTGGAATTCTCTGAGCTTCTTGGGGTTTTATGTCCATTTCCTTTACCAGATTAGGGAAGTTTTCCATCATTATTTCTTCAAATAGCTGTTCGACATTTTGATTTTCTTCAGTTACACTGATCAGATGGATATTTGGAGCCTTGATAGCATCTCATATCCTCCTTAAATTATTTTTATAGTCTTGGCATCTTTTTTCTTGCCATTCTGATTGAATGTCCTTGGCTTTCCTATCCTCTAGATAGGGCATTTGATCCTCTTCTTTATTCGCTTTGTTTATTCCATTTAATGTACTTCTCATCGCAGATGTCTTCTTCATTTCAGACTGGTTCCTTTGTATAATTTCCATTTCCATTTTTATGTTTTTTATCTCTTTGTTAAAGTTCTCACTGAATTCATCTACGCTTCCCAAAATTTCATTGAGCATCTTTATAACCAGTGTTTTGAACTCTGCATCTGTTAGATTACTTGACTCCATTATATCTGGATCTGTGTTCTCTTCTCTCATATGGTTTCAGCTTGTCTTCCCATTTTGGCTGCCTTTCCGTGTCTGTTTCTATGTACTAAGCAAAGCTCCTAAGTCTCCCGGTCTTATTACTGTGGATTTGTGAAATAGGTGTTCAGTGGCACAGTCCTGAGAGGGGGTTAGCTGCAGGCCAAATTTAGCCCAAGCCTCTGCCCCTTTGGGGTCACCTGTTAAGATTCAGCAAGCAATCCACAGATGCTGTGCTTACAGTTGCCTCAAAAGGCCACATAAGAAAGCTAGGCCAGCTGCCTCCAGTGTGAGTCTAGGTGCTGCTCAGCAAGGAGCACCTGACTCACTAAAGATATACCTAGATGCGGCTTGGTTGGAGCCGTGAGTTGGGGGAGGCGGGGTTTCAGGGAATCCTCTGGGCGGAGCGATCCCTGTTATCCAGTTTGATGACGTCACGGCTATGGTGGCGCTGTGTCCAGTGCACTGGGAGCGGGGAGGGCTCAACAGGGAACAATGGATACTGCTGGCACTTCTGTACAGAGCGAGTCTTGCTTTGGCTCTCACTCCAACAATGTCTCCCTCTTAGTCCCTAGTGGCCCCTATGTGCAGCCAAATCGGCACTGGTGCTCAGAGCAAGCAGATCCATCACCGTGAAAATCTGCTCACAGACACGGCCCCTTTAAGAGGCGGCTGCTGCTGCTGCTGCTGCTGCCTCCATCTCACTTAGCTGCTGGAGACCCAGTAGCCCCGCATCCTTGCCCCATGCTACCTTCTGCTGTTGCAGGGTGATTTCCTGGACTTCTCCCTACTTGTATGGCTTGTTTATCTAGATCCCTGGCGATTTTTCCTTGCTGCTGCTCCCTATTACCGTCACAACTTTGATTTCATCTCCAGAGGGATGAATAGAACCTCTATCATCTACGCCAATTTTTTTTTCCTCCCTCTCTGCTTGTCAAATTTTTAATACAATTCTGAAAAAGAAATGGGAATCAAAAGCCAAAATTCAGTGTAGACCTGCAAAGAAAGTGCGCTCAGGGTGCTACCTTAATGAGAATTCTTGACTGAAAGCACCGCAAGTAAATAGCTGTGGACAATGGTATAAAGGTGGAATAAGGACGTTCACAAAGAAACAAAATCCAAGAATAGGGAAATGGACATAGATGAGAAAATCCTGAAGGATTCTGGATTTCAGTGAGGATAAAGCAAAGTATAGCCTTTTGAAAATTTTAGTCATTTCATAGTCCCCAGAAAGGGATCTTTTCCATCTAACTCAGAGAGGTCTAAGAAGTCATAATTCCTTTGTTTTCAGCTGAACAAAGACTTTGGTTCCCTATTACAATGAAATAGATGTTAGGATGAGTAACAAATTCATTTACATCTTTATATACTTTAAGGTGGATGAGTTTAAGAGTTTAACCCTAGGATATATCATCAGGATCTAGTTGACCCACATTTAGTTTGCTGGGGTTTTCTCTTTTTGGAGTTCTACTTGTAAGAATTGATATTCCATGACCTCTTTCCTAGATGTCTTCCAAAGAACAAAGACAAAATTTATTTTTTAAAAAATAAAGTGTAGCTTATTCTATTTGCAATTAGCATATGGGTCCACTGGACTCCTATAAATCTAGGATACATCACAGAATCTTAGTGATCTTATTTTTCCTGTATCTTGAAACATTCTGCTACTTCATCATTCATGGAATTATTTCATCACTATTCATCAAAATTATTCCAAACTATGCTTTAAAAAGACTAAAACAATAAGAAAATAGAAGAATGATGGAATTACCTAAGATGATACAATAGTGAAATATCACTATTGCACCATCCTTCAGTTTTCTTTTTGCAATGCTTAAAGTGTGGTAGCATCTTTCAAGATCTTTGTAGTATGCTTTTAGCTTTCATTGAATATAGTTAATAATTCAAAATTCAAGATGAATGCGCAGAAACAGAGAATGGCACCCTAGACCCTATGATGATAGCAAAATCTTAGACTATGAATCTTTAGATGATCATCTTCTAGATGAATTTCTCAAACTCAAGAATCAATGAGTTAACAATATATTTCTAATGATAAAAAGAAAATATGGTATTCTCATCCAGTCATTCAAAGAGAATAACTTCATTACACAATATTTTGCTACAAGAATCTGGACCTCATTTTGCTAAGAGCACCTATTACAGTATTTCATTTTGCTAAGAGCACCTATTACAGTATTTCATCGTTTATGATGTTTATATGGATAATTTTGCTTGATCTGATTCTGAAGTGGACAAATGCTAATGGTAGTTGTGTATACAAAGATGATGGAAAGGAAATAGATAATCTAGAAATTAAAAATTATTTGGATTGATCATTTATAAAACTAAAAAGAAATATTCTGCAATTAGGGAGCAAAAAAGATAGCTGTCTTCACTCCAACAAAATTATGAGTCTTTAAAGTTTTCAAAAAAATCCTTCGAGTCTTATGTTTTGATGATGCAAGTGCAAGAAGAACCAGAAGTAACAATAAGCTAGGATGTAATAGTGATGCATTTGAAATCTGCAATCACTATTTACAGGATGGGTATGTTCCAGACTCATGCATCACAGGTAATGAGCGGGTAATTGCATTTTGAAGGCCACTGCCCATTTGGATATATCTTCAAAACCAGGAAAATATAGAATAAAAATTGGGGTTTGCTACGTTTAGATACTTAAATTTCCAATAAAGTTGTTTTTCATTATCCCTTTAATTTATATAAATTTATGAAATGACTAAAACAAAAATTTTAAAGGGTCCTTGGACTCAGATGGAAAATGTTCACCATGAAGACTATTTTTTCTAGTATACTAAAAGTTAAGAGGTTTTTATCTGAGGAGAGTAGAATGAAAAAGTTTTGGGATCTTGAATGAGGAGTGTCAGACTAGGAATTGGAGAAAGACAACCTTCTCTTGCTGTCTAAATTTACATATCCCTGGACTAAGGCATTGAGATCCATCTGTGTTCTGAAGGATGTTTGTTAAATATTTACCAACATGCAACTGGTTATAATTATCTGCTTTTAGTTATACCACCTTGTAGAGGTCCTGGCATAAAATGAATGTTCCCCAAATACTCATGAAAATCTAAACATGAAAATCTAAACAATTACAAAAAATATCATCATCATCATTTTCATATATTGAGATTGTAAAAATACAAACTCTGACATAAACCATGCCCCCCCCCCAAAAAAGTCCTTTTTAAAAGCAAAATTTCTAAATTTCCTCAAACTGGCATTTTTCAAATTGCCAGAGAATATTAAAGAAAGAAAGGGAGGTACTATGATCAAATAAATTCAGGAAGACATCTGTTAAATCATGTAAAATAGGTCTCTTGACCTGTTAGGATTTTTAATATGCTACTATTCATTTGTGGATCTTTAACAGTGGGATTTAAGTACATTTCCCCAAGGTATTTGATCTTAGAACTTTTTTTCAGGGACTATCTGGGGACAAGTATTCTAAACACCCTATGACTTTATCTTCAATCATTAATTACCTTAAATACTAGTTAGTGTAGCAGCCAGTATTCTCTTCCTACTTCTGGACCCACAGATGTTTCTAAACTGGAGATTCCAGTGCTACACATTCAGGTGAAGTATGATAATGTAAATTTCTTGAAATTTTATATGGTCACCACCAGAAAGAGCTTTCACCTCTACTTCTTCTTTTTGGCTTAATTCGTTTTCTAGTATAAATGAAGCACTTGTAGTTTTTTCTATCATGGGTTCCCTTCCTTTTGCTCAGAAATTATAAGGCACTAGCCAACTATTTCTGGAGTACTCACCAGAAAAAGCAGTACTCAGATTCTAATTTCGAATTTTCATCATCAGTAGTATGTTGTCTATATATATAGGATAATATCAGTCTGGTGTTCTAGTCTGCACACACAATGACAATCATATTAGATATAATAATAATACATAAGGCTAATTTATAAATCACACATGAGGGTTACAGAATTCTAAACTCAAATAGACCTTAGTGATCATTTAGTCCAATCCTTATACATAACAAATGAATGTGAGAATAGAAGAGTTTACATAGCATATCGAAAGTCAGAGTGTTGAAACCTACACTCTATACTTAAAACCTACAACACGGAATTTTCATTTCATGCTTGTCATCTCTCCCCTTTGAATGCTGACAAGACTTGGCATTAAAATTTGTTCTTATTTCAATAGCAATTGTTTCTATTCCCCAGAGTGCTCCAATAGTAGTATTCTTCAATACCACATCATTCTGCAATTCTGACCAACTCCAGAATTACTAGAGTTCATTTAATCAAACTATACAAATGAAATTCTTCGATCTGCTCTTAAACCATTTATAGTGGCCCAAAGAAATAAAACATGGTTATTTACTGACAGCTTTTTTCCTTTTCTTTTTATCAAATGTGTATTTGATTTATAAAGAACATAAGAATTACTAAAACCCACGTAGCAAGGAAGGGAATTCCTACTTTAAAAGGAAGAAGCCAGATTTGTATTTTTACGTTAAAGAAGTAAAGTTTTGGTTTTGTTCTGTGTTCTATAATTGAATTAGACCTTGCCTTGACTTTCTGGTATTAGGTCTTTCTAGTCCTTTCTGTGAATCTCAACCCCAAAGCTTGAGGACAGTGTTCTTAGAGAGATAAAAGAGACTGCTCATGCCCAGAGAACCTATACTAAGACTAGTATCTTACACCTATCTTAATTACTTCTCTCTAATCTATAACCAGTGGGTCATAAAGGCTCTTAGGTAGAGCAGGTCCTCTGATAACATCACTTCATTCAATGTTATTTCATTAATAACGTTGATAAAGAAAAAAAATCAATTCCTGGCCAGAGCCACTGTCTGTGTGGTTTGCAAGTTCTCCCCATGTCTGCGTGGGTTTCCTCCAAGGACTCCAGTGTCCTCTCACAACCCAAAGATGTGCACAGGGGGTGAACAGGCATGTCTACATTGTCCCAGTCTGAGTAAGTATGAGTGTGTGTATGTAGCCCTGCGATAGAAGGGGTCCTACCTTCTGTCCTGAGCTGCCAAGACAGGCTCCAGCCACCCCTGACTCAACTAGAATAAGCAGGTTGGAAAAGAATTGTCTCTCTTGTTCCTATTAATCTTTCTTAAATGTATGTATAGCTCACATCTATTTAATATTTAATATTAGAAGTGTTTGGGGTCTTTGTTTAGATGTTTGGTGGTGTTTTTGTGACCAGAAATATGCCATAGGAACTTAACTCTTGTTTATAACAATTAGCCTCTAGTAAAACTAGTTTCATTGTACATCATTTTGCTTCAAGTCCCAGTTTCCAATAATCTATTGATGACGTTAAGTGAGGACTTCCTGTACTTATTTTTACTGAACTGTATCTTGTGGAGCATAGTGATTTAGAGCAATGGCTTGTAAGTCTAACCACCCATGATAGAATCTCAACTCCATCCACCTCCTATGTGTGACCTCGGCATGTTATATATTCTTTTCTGAGCCACATTTTCTTCAGCTGAAAATAAATATAACAATAGTACCTACCACTTAGGATAACAATATATTGTGATGATTAAATGAGAAATCAGTATAAAATATTTAGCCCTGAGAAAAAGAAAAGGAGCCGGTAAGAGCCTAAAATTGGCCTGGCTCTATCAACTGGGCCTAGCTGTTGTTAGGAGTTGCCAATGGCACTCAGAGTCAGGCCACATTCTTATATTGAATACAAACCATTTCACAGCACACCAACATCAGACAAGGCCACTCTGACCATGAAAGATAAAGACAAAAAACAAGACCACTCTGTAATCATGTCTGAACTCAGACAAAAATCGGGAAGAGTGTCCAAACCACAAAATGACCACTTACCTTTCTAACCTGGCTAATCTGAATGACTGCTTCTTTACCAATTAATACCAATTAGTGTCCCTTCTTCCCTATATCTTCTATGTAAAACTAGTTGAGACACCGAATCATAGAATTTGTCAAGTGCTCAGATGAACTGAAGAGAAAGCTGGGCTACCAGATGTCAGATAAGGCAATTAAAGCAACAAAGAGCCGAAATGGAAGCACCAGTGAAACCTCTAATCACTTACTGAGACTGCATAGGCAAGAGGCTAACTAAACCTGGTGAGAACACCAACTCCCCCTGTTCCGTTACCCTCATGGAATGATGCACTGCTTGAGAGTTGGGTGGACTGGCACAAAGGTGGAAGTCTGGAGGTCTCTCACAGCTGAAGGAGCCTTAAACAAAAGACTCCTGTAGGTTAACAAAACGGGGGTGGGCAGGCGCTGAGAGTGAAAAAATACTGGGTACTGAGTCAGAGTGGCTAAGTTTCCAGATAAAAAGACCTCCAAATGGAAACACCTGGGCTAGGAATGCAGCTATGCATAAGAACATGGCTGGTCAGGGGGCCTGAGTCCTTGGCTGCAACTCCCTTCAGAAACTACCATGCATTGGCTAAGTGCACTAAGTCTGGTGTGGGGAGGGCAGTTTTCCCCTATGAAGCCTGCCAGGTAAAGCCTTTGTAATTGCTTTTGGTCAAGCCTGAAAAAAACCACACATAGGTCTTAAACCAGGAGACTTACTCCTCAGAATTATCCCCCTTTCCTGACGGCGAAGCTCTACTGTCCCCACATCATCTAAAAGCCCAAATCCTATAGTAAATAACTTAATTCTAACATCCTCTCATTGAGACATCTCCAAGTTTCAGTAATTATGTGACTAGAGGAGTGTTCTGGTGGTCAGAGGATGCTCCATAAATGTTAACTATATACAACTACAATTCTCACAACACCCATGTAGCACCGCCCCCTACTTTCTATGCATCAACCACGCTGAAGTTTTTCCAATTTTTCCAACATGACCTACTTCCTGCAGCAATAAACAAACAAACTCTTTCTTCTACCTGCTAAGACTCAATATACAAATGGACAATGGCCTGACTATAAATATTAAAATAAGACTCTGACCCATAATCTGCAGCAACCATCCCAAAAAATCAATCTATTATTCTATAGTGACCGGCCTGGGAAGCCAGCTGACTATAAGTCAAACTTGTAGGAAGTCAAATTGCTATTTCTAGCAACAATGTAAAAAGCCAAACAAGAACCCCAGTATAATTCTCTCAAAATAGCCAGAACTTGATTAATAATTGACACATTTCCTAATTTTTCCCCTGCTTCCAATTTAGGACCAAAGAAGATCAAAATATGCATCTCTGACCAATTTCATAGGACGTCCCATTTCTAGGTAGAATAGAGTTTGCCATATTAATTATTTTGAGTTAAAGGCACTTGAAAAACAGAAGATGCAAGAAGGGCACTCTATTCTTCCTTTCTTCCCGAAAGCTGGAGATAAAACTTTATGAAAGGTGCATCTCCCTATACCTGGAAAGAAGACATTCTTACCACCAGATATGTGGAATCAAAGCCAAGATAAATCTATATAAACAAACATTATGAAACTAACCCTTATCTTCCTACCTACTTTTCCACAATTAACTGCCCTAACCCAAATCCCTTTGTCTTGTTACATTTTCACAATTTACTATTCTTCATCCTACCTAGTATATAAGTTTTGGGCCTTAACTTCTTTAGGTCTTGATTTTTCTTATGAACCCACCATGTACATGTAAAAATTACTAAATAAAATGTGTATGCTTTTCTCCTGTTAATCCATCTTATGTCACTTTAATTCTTAGGCCCAGCCAGAGACCCTAAGAGGGTGGAGAAGTAATTTTACTTCTATAGCAGTTCTCCTACAGCATCCCCATGCCAAGAGCCTCTAACAAGGGCATACCTGAAGCCTTCCCTTTTTTTTTTTTTCAGTATAAAGCTTTCCTATTCCTCTTCCTGTCTTTGAGTCTTTGCCAAAATGCAAGTAGCATTGGCTGATTCCTTTCTTATAGCAAGCTCTGAATAAATAGCATTGCTTGTTTTCATTCTTGGGTCTTCATTTATTTCTATACTGAAAGGCTCCTCTCCATCCCAACTCCCTTAATAGCACTTATCACAGTTAACACTAAAAATAGATTTGTATCACTGTTTGTTTAACATCTCTCTGTCCACCAAGCTGTAAGCACCATGAGAGAAGTTGCTCACCATTGTAATTCCCAATGCCTACCACAGTGCCTGACACATAATAGAAAACTGATAAATATTAACTGGATAGTTTAATTAATTAGAGTTTAATAGCAGAAAGAGGCAAGTGAAATTTTATATTGTGGCCAAAGAAAAGGAATTGAGAAAAAGTAAGATAAGACAGAAGAAATTCTAGGGCAATAGATCTTAAAAAACAGGGAGGGAAAGAATAAAATGAATGGACTGAGTTTCTCTCTTAGAATGGTTCTTAAAATGTCAGTTTTAGAGCCCCATAACCAATCAACAGAATCAGACCTCTCTGGAAGAGAGAGTTATAGGACTCAGAGTCTGATTTTAAATAATTTCTTCCAGATAATTCTTATACACACTAACATCTGAGAATAACTGAGCTGATTAAAGGGCATATAAAACCAAGGGACAAATTTTGCATTCAGCTCTGCAAGGATGACTTAAGAGATGTCATCATCAATAAACGGCTGATTGTTCTGTTCTCACAATCCTCATGTAACTCCTATAACCAATCACCAATGTAAGAAATATTGAAATACAAAAATCTTTCCATTGTAAACTGAGAAGTAACTGGAAATCTTTGAAAACGGGGCATGAGAAGTAGCTCAGAATCTTAGGAATGGTTCTTTCCAAGGAGAAGTTAATGAAATAGTTATCATTGTTTTAGAAGTTCAACTTTCCAAAAATTAAGCTTTTTTTTTTTCAAAATAACTTCATCAACTAAATGTAGCTACTTTTCATGTCTTACTAAAACTATCAAAAATACTAGTGCAATTTCCAATGCATAACCATATTAAAATGTTCCAAAACTCGTTAGTAATTTTTAAGTCAGCTTAGTTTTGAAGTAGCAGAAAGCAACTCTTATAAATTTTTTATTTACTTTCTTCTCTCCTGAAAAAATTCACGTCTGTGTATTTAAAAATTTTAGAACTATTTCAGAAACATTCGTGGTCTTTATTACTTCTTCCTTTGGAAAATAATTTATTTCCCAGAATAACCTTTGTTCATTCTGCTATTCCTCTCCTTTCTTCATTCATGTGTAGTTCTGCCACATATTTATACAGAGTCCAGTGGTAAGCATTGTTCCATTGGTTGTTGGTAATTACCAGTTCTTTTTTTACAGAAAAATGAGGGTAAATTGCTAATAAGTTAGTTTCCCCCAAGAAAAGTAAAAGAAAATCCAGAAATAAAGTTACTGCTTACTTTTTAAAATTTGTTATTACCAAAACGTTTGAGGATGGGAGAATTTCTCCATACTCCTCTCTTTAAGTCTGTTCCTTCCAAAATCGGTAACATTTTTCAACCAAATAACTTCTATTTTGATCATAGCGAGGCAGTCTTTCAAAGTTTAGTCACCATTCAAACACATTAATTCTTAAGTTCTTGTCCTCATTTTATCTTCAATTGAGTAAGTTGCATTCTGATTTCTAAATCAATTGCTAGAGGCAGTGCTTAAAAAAAAAAGCCGTAATAAACATAAACGTAAGAAATATGACAACTGTATTCACTCAGAGCTTGTTTACAAAGATTGAGATACAATACTTTCATTGTTTCTTGCAATTTTTGACCCAGAAAAAGTTACTTAAACCATTTCTGCCTTGTTTGCTCACCTGTAAATGGAGATAATAGTACTCACCCTAAGATTAATAATGGCGACTTCTGGGTGTTGCCATTAGCTTAATCCTTTGCACTACTTATATTTAAGGAAAGAGAGCTTTCTGATAAAAAAAAGAAAAGCGATGACTACTCTAAGAGTAATTTGTTTCAGATAAATATAGTGATCTTTAAAGTAGCCAAGCACCAGATTTTCCTCTGGAAAATTAATTTTTCATTCATTTGGCGTCAGATAAATCTGGGGAATTGGTTCTTTCCTTTGGGACAACGTCACAATTGTAAAACTTAACCCCTCTTTCGGTCGATTTCCTCCCTTACAAAACTGGGATAACACCACCTACTTCAGAAAGTTGTAAAAGTTAAATGAGGAACTATATGTGACCTGTCCGCCAGGGGTCTAAAAATTTAGAGGTCAGTAAATGATCATTACAGTAATATTGCTCATTTATTTTAAAAAACATTAAAGAATCCCTCACCACTAGGATTTCTTAAAGGTGAATAACCCTCAGTTATTACCCTACTTTTAGAAGCGAGAACGGAGGGTGGAAGAGAGAACACGCACAAACACTTCAGAACCATCTCTGCAAGGAACTAATGTCGCAGTCTTCATTATACCACCGGAGCTTTAATCTTGGACAATCAGCAAGGTCGCTCATGCGCAATCACGCCCTGTAAACCCTGCCGCTTGTTCAACTCAGCGCCAAAGGTGCCTACTTGTGCGCCTGCGCCGTGACCTAGACGTGGGACTGCCTGAACTGGAAACCATGGCGTGGGTACCAGCGGAGTCCGCAGTGGAGGAGTTGATGCCTCGGCTGTTGCCAGTGGAGCCATGCGATTTGGCAGAGGGTTTCGATCCCTCCGTACCTCCGAGGACGCCTCAGGAATACTTGAGGCGGGTCCAGTGAGTGATTTGGCCTGTGCGGGTGGGCTGGTCGTCTTTCCTGCCCTGGGCACAGCATACGGTGCCTCGTTCGATCCCCAGGTGTGATAAAGCCCCTCCTCCGTCCCCGTCCCCAATCTCATGCGCGTTCGGGTCGGATCAAGATCACTCGATTACATCTTTACGTGGGAAGAGTTCCTATGAACTTAATTATATTAAATTTGATTGCCCATGGCAAGATGTGTGCTCTTAGATTTCCTTGCTTTTAATACAGATAATTTCAAAAACATATTTATCAGGACCTCAGTTGCAATTCTGAACTTTGTTTTTGATTTCATAATGAAATAGCTCGTTTTACTACGCATGAACAAAGCACAATAGTCTTCACATTTCTTGCATTTATTACTTATTTGTAGGATCGAAGCAGCTCAATGTCCAGATGTTGTGGTAGCGCAAATTGACCCAAAGAAGTTGAAAAGGAAGCAAAGTGTGAATGTTTCCGTGAGTTTTATTACCCGTCAGGGGACTTTTTTTACCCCCATAAATTAAAAGACCAAGGCTGTTCCTATAGTATCCAGCAGTATCAATTTTGATGTAGGTAAGATTTGACTGCCCCCTACGAAATTAGACATTTGCTTTTTCTCCCAAAAGAACAATTGGCATTTACCGCCCCCTAAGAGGCTTTCACTAACCCTGGCACTCATGGAGATTTGCTCTTCATATTTTAGGGACATGATCCAATCCTAAAGAATTTTTTAAGTAGGCCACTTATACTGTTCTTTATTTTGAAGTAACCTTTTTCTAGTTGTCTTAATTATCATTGGATTATTTAATCTTACTGTAATTTGTATTAGTGCAGTTCTGCTTTTTACTGGGTTTTTTTTAAGACTTATAAACTTAAATATCTTACACTTTTCTAGCAACTTGCGCACTTTGAACAATTTCATTCATTTATCCAGCACATTTTTTACTAAGCAGCTCGGTTTTGCCAACACTGGAAAGACAACGAGAGGGTAGTCCTTACCCTTGTAGAGTTTACATTGTCCTGAGGAAGACAGAGGGTAAACAAGCAAATTAAATGATTACACATTATGACAATTGCTATGAAGAAAATTAACAATGACAACACGGAGAACTACTTTATTTTTTTCAGAGAGCTACTTTAGTCACAGAAGGTCTCTCTGAGGAGGTTTATTTAATCTAAGGTCATGAGAGAGCAATTTTAAATTGTGATAAGTCCTTTTCTTTTTATGTTCTAAGTAATTTCTTTATCTGATGTTTATAATTAGGAAATTTTAATGCAGTTACTCTAATGTTTCATATAATTTCTTTTCAGAAGTTTTTAGTTGATGGAAGATGATGTGTTATATACCTGGCTTTAAAAAGTGACCTAACAAAGTTTTATTTCAGGGCAATATGTGATTACTTGTAAACTATGTGCTGTTTTAGGAAACAGATACAGACCTTTTAAAGTCAAATGTCAAATTATTTGAGGACATTCTACTTCACCAAAATTCTTTATTTGGGATATATCTTTTTGTTTCAAACTGTTTTGCTTTATAGAAAGATAGTACTAGATTATTTCTTTAGGGCTCATATCATTTAGATCTCTTAGAAACTGCAACTATAAACCATTCCATATTGTTCTTATTAAAGTGATTATATAAGGATCTTTTCCTAACGTTTTAAACTCAGAAATAAATAGTAAAATGAAATGCCTTCTTTTCTGCATCAGCAAAAAGTACTTTATTTTTCTTGTATAGTCTTACTCATTTACTTTATTATTCAGTGTTCATGTTGATTTTACTTCTACTTTGCAGAGGCATGAGATTCTAGTTATAACACTAACATTGATTCTAACAATTATGAACTGATCTTAGCTTTCAGGGTGCCAACCTGCTCCTGAAGGGTATTCCCCCACACTTCAGTGGCAACAGCAGCAAGTGGCACAGTTTTCAGTTGTTCGACAGGTAAATATACTTTAATCATTTAATCAAATTAATTTTCTTCCCTCTCTCAAATTTATCTCTGTTCTTAAACAGTAGTTGGAAAAATAACATTCATGATTCTGAAGAATAAAGAAAAGAATATGTATGAATTAATTACAAAATTATTATAATCATTAGACACAATACAGTTTGAAACATATTTTCCCAGTTTTAGGATTGTTAGAATGTTATGCAGCAGTTGATTTCTTGGTTCAAGTATCCATTCTCTGAAGATCGATGTCTAACTCTTCTTCCTTTAGAGTGTCAACAGACATAGAAGTCACTGGAAATCACAACAGTTGGATAGTAACGTGACCATGGTATGTAAGTTTCTTTGTTTAAGCAGTACAGTGTGTACCTATTTAAAATAGTCCATATCTATTTCCAGTCTTTAAAGATTCACTTACTTAGTCCATATTATTTTCATTGTCTCCCATCTACCATTAAAAGTAACAATTTTGGTATATTAGTGGGCTGAAAAGTATAGAATCAGTAATACAAGTTTTTATTTTTGTGACAGTTTTAATCCACAGCATCTTAAGAGACTTTGGATAGGTAATTGTCAGGCCTCTATAAGTTTTTAAGGGGTCTTCTAGACATTTCCTTTTTAAGAAATAAATGCATTTTCAGTATTTACAAAAAGATCGAATAAAAGCTTTTTGGATTTTCTTGATCAGAGAATGGTGCCAATACCAGTGACATTTTAGTGAAGCCTGTCATGCATACTGGAAAGTAGTATTTCCTACATTTTATCAGCTTAGATATAATATTAAGCTATTCAGTAGCTGTATCTGGACTATTGAATAAAAAGGGAGCTGGGGAAGCGATGGATACATTGTTCCAGGGCAATACTTTTTTTCTTTGATAGATTTTTAATTTTTGCTTTTTTACATTTCCCTCTTTTTTAAAATTTATTTTTTAATTATAGTTGATATACAATATGTGATTAGTTTCAGGTGTGCTCCAGGGCAATACTTTTAACCTTTTAGGGAGTGTCATATTCTTACGAGAATTAAATAAAAGCTATTTATTATCTTCAGAGAGAAAAAAAAAATGCACTTATGCACACAATTTTTCTGACAAGTTCAGGTAGGTAGTACATAGATTTCAGATTTTAGAAGCCGCTTCTGGGCAGTGCTTCCTAACATCTTTTACATGGTGGTACATTGAAGTAGATGGAGGAGGCTGCTTGCATAGTCTTCCTGAGATTCCCAGCTAAGAGATTCAATATAAGCCTCTCTGTATGCTTTCCATACCAGTTGGAAGCTCTGCTGTAGGTAAAGCATGAGAGGAACTGATACCACTTGCCCAAGACCATTTAACTCATAAGAGGTATAGCTGGAAGCCACTGACGTTTGTCTGACTAAAGCCTTTCATGATGCCATGTGGCCTCACAGAAGGGAGGTTACGTAGGCAGATATATTATTATTTTCTTGCTGGTGTGAGGACTTTGGGTATATGCTTATTAATTCAAAAAGAAGCCACATTAGTAACACAATGATGATATAATTTTGTCAAAAATGAAAGTGACCTAACATAATTGAATAAATTATGATCCATCAAAACAGGAATATTATGTAACAATAACATGGGATCATCACAGCAAATGTAAATGAAAATAAAATGAAAAAATTTAAAAGCACACTGATGTCAACTATGTAAATATAAACATTTATTGATTTGTCCAATTATTTATTAAGCACCTACCATATTTAATAATCAGGATATTCAGTGCTACCTGAAGCAGAAATAGGCTCTGACCTAATGGAGTAATGGGAAAAGGTGGATACATTGTTCCTAGACAATAGATTTTAACCTTTTAAGAGTCTCATGTATCCTGAGAATCTAAGGGAAGCTATTTCTCCTCCCAGGGGGAAAAAAACTATACCTTTGCAAAGTAATGTGCAAGACAATGTGTATAAATAAAAATTGTTTTGTTAAGGTAGTTATATTGAGCTAAATGCTTCCCCCCACTAGTCCTGCTTTTTCCACCTGGTGATGTAAAATAAATCTGTTCTTTGGCTGGACAGCCCATTAAATTTGTGAAGTATGTAATCATGTCTCCTTCTCTGGAATAAATATCCTTCATTCTTGTAAGCATTCTTACTGTTTTTTTTCCCATACCAATTTCCATCTTTATCATCCTCTTTTAAACACACCCTTGCTTGCCAGTGTCCATTAAAGTGTGATCCAAACTAAATATGTCTCACATATGGTGTGACCACTTGGGTACTATATTAGTTCGCTAGGGCTGCCACAGCAAAATACCACAAACTGGGCAGCTTAACCAGTAGTAATCTATTTTCTCACAGTTCTTTAGGCTGGCAGTCTAAGATCAAGGTGCAGTAAGTTTGGTTTCTCTTGAGGCCTCTCTCTTTGGCTTACAAATGTCCACCTTCTCACTGTGTCCTCACATAGTCTTTCCTCTGTGCATGCCCATCCCTAGTGTCTCTTTATGTGTTCAAATTTCCTCTTCTTACAAGGACACCAGTCAGGTTGGATTTAGTCCCACTCCACAGCCTCATTTTATCTAAATCACCTCTCTTAAGGCCCTATCTCCAAGTACGGTCATATCCTGAGCTCCTGGGGGTTAGGGCTTCAATTATGAATTTTGGGAGGATATAATTCCGTCCATAACAGGCATCATATCTTTGTATCGAGGTAGTGGTAATAGAGAGGAGTCCTCATTTTGCATGGTTCAGTATTAAAAAAATACATAGAAATAAGTAAATTCATTTTTTTTTCTTTTAGCCAAAATCTGAAGATGAAGAAGGCTGGAAAAAATTTTGTTTGGGTGAAAGGTTATGTGCTGAAGGGGCTGTTGGACCAGCTAAGAATGAAAGTCCTGGAATTGATTATATACAAGTAGGTGATAAATGGATAAACAAAACAAAAAGTATTCTAATTTTGATGCATCATGTAGTATAAAGGGTCAGCAAACTATAGCCTAGGCCATATCCAGCCCACAGCCTTTTTTTGTACAGCTTATTAGCTAAGAATGGTTTTTATATTTTTAAAGCATTGTAAAGAACAAACTAATATGTGACTAATCTGCGTGTCCTGCAGAGCCTAAAATATTTAGTTCGGCTGTTTACAGAAAATGTTTGCAAATTCGATTTAGTTTATTAGCTCTTTAGCTTAAAAATTGGCAGCCCAGTTTCTAAAACAATGTACTATGACTTTTTTTAGGTTGGCTTCATATCTCGTGTTTTAGCTGTGCAGGAATTTTGAGAGTTAGATGAGATTTTGTTTCTTTAAATGATTAAGCATGGGTTGAACATTGAGTGATGAATAGTCAGAAAAACAGGAAAACGTGACACAATTGGAGAGGTACTTAAAAATGCTTAGTAAATTGCGTGTTCTGGAGATGAAATGTTGAAGTTATATTTAAAATTCACATGGCTTTATTCTAACTGTAAATGATAGGGACAACTCCTTGCCCTTCAGGATTCACCTGCCCTCAAGTTTGTAGATGTTTTTATGGAACCCTCTGCAAACATCTGCATTACTACCAACTCCTTATATTGTTCTGTTCTGTCGAATTGGTATTTACTGTTTGCTATGTGGTACCACATTGTGTTTTTCCTATTTAAAACCAGTTTTTCCCCAAAAGGTAAAAGCTCCAAAAATCACTAAAAAGACCAAGAATCCAATTAAAAAAAAGAGTCAAAGAGTATAGACATCTTAGGGGGAAGGTGAAATGGATAAAGGGGATCAAATATATGATAGCTGAAGGAAACTGGACTTTGGGTGGTAAACACACAATACTATATACAGATGTCAAATTATAATGTACACCTGAAAATTATATAATTATATTAACCAATGTTATCCCAATAAACTTAATTTAAAAATTAATTAATTAATTAATTAAAATAAAAAGAGTATAGACGTCTCACAGATAGGAAATACAAATCATTATTATATAAGAAGATGCACTTGCAGTAATGCAACTTATAACTATGCTGGCTGCTATTTTTCAGGTAATATATTGGCAAAGAAAGCCTGATATACTGTGTTGATAAGGACTGGGAAAACAGGCACTCCTCCACATGTGGTGGGCGTGAAAGTAGATTCAACTCTAGGGGAGCTAATTTGGCACTGTTTCTCATACAACCTGTTGTTTTGGATAATCTTTATGTTACATTTCAAAAATGTGTTTTAATTTAATAAAGAATTAAAATGTATTATCTTGTTATTACAAAATATGTACAAGTACCATATATCATGTGAAAGAACCATTTAAAGATGCAAGATTTTAATGCAAATTCTCTTAAGTTTCTCAAAAGTTAATGCTGTTTTCATAATCAAGGCTCTTGGCTTTAAACTCTAAAGTAGATTTTTTTAAATTAAATTAGGTTGGGCTTGAAAAAAATCCTATTCGAGTAATCTTATTCCTGAAAAAGTTGGCTTTATTTTAAAAATATCACACATTAATGTCATAGTACCAATAGTATCAGTATCATTTTAAAATTTTTTATACTTTAACATTTTAATTACTAAAATTATTCTTTATTTTTAAATTTACACATTCAAAGTTCAAGATATCATTTTCTTGGGCATTACCAATGTAATAGTTCACAAAATATTTTATTGTAATGGCAGCAAAGGAATTTTGTTTCGTTTTCATTTATTCTTTGTTTCTAAATAACTGTAATGAGAAATTCACCAGTTTGGAAAAAAATAAAGGCCCTTATAATACCATTTTGTACATTTCAATCTCTTTTTTTTTTTTTTTCCAGATTGGTTTTCCTCCTTTGCTTAGTATTGTTAGCAGAATGAATCAGGTAAAATCCATCTAATAATAAGTATATATGCATTCTTTTGTTTGTGATGTGTGTGAAAGGATTTGAATATGTTTACTAAATTTTTTTACTAGGCAAGACCCTGCCCTAAACTTTTTATCAGTTCTTATTTAATTCTTACTACAGCCCTATATAGGGAGTTATTATTAATATCCTTTTTTTTGAGACAAAGAAACAAAGAGGTTAAGAACATGTAGGTAGTTTTTCAACAAGTTTTAATGGCAACACTGGGATTCTAATTCTAGAACTGACGCTCTTAATCATGGCGCTAAACCATTCAAATGTATATATATCGGTAATATGTCTTACATTCTGGGGTTTAAAGTAAATACTAAAGTTAGATTGCTATTTCTAGTTCCAAGTATCCTACATATTCCATTAAGAATGAACTACATTTGACCCTTGAACAACATGGGGATTAAGGACACTGACCCCCCCCGTGCAGTCAGAAATCTATTGTAACATTTGACTCCCTGAAAACTTTACTACATAAATTTCTTAGATAAAAGGAAAGAAATACAGACTTTGGTTCTTCAGTCTTTTAGGACGAGGAACTCTTTCTACTTAAAGAAAATAAAAACTTTGATGGTTTTGTCTTCACATAGCATTGGATACCCTTGGAAAATACTCTTTTTTAAGAGTCATACTCTTGTAAATCATATACTGGCTGACAGTTTCTCTTACTTGATCATTTGCATTAAGATACCGTAGTAATTATTCTGAATTCAATAAGAGTTTTTTCAAGTGTACAACTATATTTGAAAAAGCCAGAGAACAGTTTTAACATTGATAAATTCTATCTGTAGTTTTAAAACAGATCTTTCTCTAGCTAACTTTCTCTTTAGATTATACTTTGTTTTAATGAAAATAATCTGAAGGAATTTATGCAAAGACTTTTTTTAACCGCTCTTGGAATTTTTCAAGTAGTTATAAACTTAATTCAAGTAGTTACAAACTAAATCCTAGGATTTAAACCAAGGTATTGGTACTTGAAAGTATACAAGAATATGTGTCTTAAAAGCCTCTTCTCACTGAGTGAGCTATGTGATCAAATTACTAAATAGAGTCACAGTTTTCTCTGGAAGTTTAAAGAATGGGGCCATTTTAAACAACAGAGTTGCTTTCTAACTAAACTTAACAAAACTCATGTTGAACTGGTTAGTGTTTTATTATTAAATCAGTTCTTCTACTTCCTTCTCCCCTTTTTTAGGCAACAGTAACTAGTGTCTTGGAATACCTGAGTAATTGGTTTGGAGAACGAGACTTTACCCCAGAATTGGTAGTATTACATCTTTTTATTTTCATAATGAAGACAAAATTATGTTTACTTATATATGAGATATGACTCTCCAGTATTTATAGATAGTGTATGTATTATATGTAAAACTATGTATACTTGTTTCCAGTGAAATAAGGAATTTACACTAGAATGTAAATCAACATACTACTTTCTTCATTGAGAAAGTCTCGCTTTGGGGGAGAAAAATGTCAACTAAACATTTTGATTTCTATCCTAGGACAAGCTGTTTATCTCATTGCAGACCAGTAACAGGTCACAGACCCATTTTGAGTGGCACTGGCTTAAGAAGTTTGAAATGCATTTTCTAAAATGGCCTTGAAATCCAATTCACAAAAGCATATCATAAATAACAACAATAATAGCAAGCACTTTGTGCCAGGCATTATTCTAATGACTTCATATGTAATAATTCCTTGAGTCTTCTGATAACCTATGAACTATTGTTATTTCCATTTTACAGATAAGGAAACTGAAATCCATAGAGATTTGGTAACTTGCTTGAGGTCACACAGATTGTGCATAACTAACTAGAACTGAGACTCATGTCTGGGCAATCTGACTACTCTTAACAACCATGCTACATTACCCCTCTATTCTATTGCTTTATATTCACAGCTCATTTTTCACCCTCAAAATTGGGTAAATTTGGTGGGCATTATATAATTTATCTACTTAATCCTCTAAGAAGTTTTATCATCTGAAGTTAGTTGTAATTTTTAGAAATAAATATTATTCGCAGTTGAGGATATTTGCAAAAGTGAGAAAGTCTCGCTTTGGAGAATAAAAATGTCAGAGATATAATCTTTGCCTTCCAGAAGCTTAGAGTCTACTGGGAGAAACAGATAAATTAACATTGCAGTACAGTGTATAAGTTTGCCAACCTGCCATTCAACCAAGTGGCTTAGATAAGTCTCTTTCATAAGTATAATGACCATATTATTTATCACTAGACTTTCAGTTTACTTTTTTATATATTTTTTCTTTTAAATCTCTATATATACATTTTAAGGGAAAAAAACATTTAAAATCACTATTTCTGATTCAGTGGTCCTACATGTCTTACATAATTATAAATAATGTATATATTCTGTTTTTTTCTGGCTCACATTTCATTTATATATTTCTGTATAATATAATCACATAATTGCCATTGTCTTAATATCTCATAGTTTACTTTGATTCTCTCATTATTGACCGTTTGGGTTCTTTCTTATATTTTACAATCATGACTAAATTGTAAACATTCCTACTAATTTATTAGGGTATATTTAGAGTAGAATTATTGGATCAAGGTTTTATAAGCCTTTGTTACATTCTGCCAGATTGCTTTCCAGAAGAAATGAATGAGTTGATAATGCATCAGCAGTGGCTGCTTAAAGTTAGTTCTCTTCCCTGGAATCCTACTTTAATTTGAACCATATGAAATTGCCATTTTTGTAGCTAAAAAACGTTTGGTTATCAGTAATTCCATATGGTTCAATCTAACATTTTATAATGAATTTCTCAAATTTAGCAAATTTATAGTAGTACTTCAAAGTAAATGTAATTTATATTTCTTTCAATGTCAGCAAAACAATATTTTTCACATGCTTTGGTATGTTAGCTAATACCTACAATAGATAACTTTGTTCATATTCTTAGGCTACTTATTCATTGGAATCTAGATGTTGAACTTTAAATTTTTTTTCTGTCTGATAGTGACCTTTTATCACTATTTAATCTGTTTTTCTTCCTTTAATATTTTTAACTCTGTTGTAAGATTTTTTTCAAAACATAAAGATTATCCACTCAAGAGGTAATAATTCTGGCTTTTCCTATTAATTAGCGAAAGCGTATTACCAAAAAATGTAGCTATACTTGCCAGGGGAACCATTAACTGTTTCTGAACCACTGACCAACTGATTTACTGAAGTTTAACCTGTTAATTCTTTGAGTCTTATTTTGAATAATCTGTCTCTTAAATCAACAGTGTTCAATTCCCCTAAGTAACCATAGCTTCAGAACTCTAATATTAAGAATATTAGTGTTTAAAAACCTGTCACAGGAAGTTTGAATATCATAAACTAGCAAAAGGAAAAAGACTTTTTTAGAATTTCTTTACTTGGTATTGTCTGATAGTTTTTTGAGAAATACAGCCTTATTTTATCCAAGTGTGAAGCTATTAAGGAAGGTTTTTGGCTACTTGGTTTTGGATTTCGCCTTTATTTTTTACTATTGTCACAGTGTGCTCACTAACCTTGAGGAAAAGAACCTTTCAGCATAGATACATCTTAGTCGCTAGAGGTTCAAGCAACTTCTAATTGTAGAGACCATTTGAATGCCTGAATACTAGCTTTACATAGTAAATGTATGCTTGAAAACTTGAGTCAAGTTGAAACGTATAGTAGTTTTCTTAATGTAGAAGAAAATTTTGCTCACTGTTTATAAAAGAAACCTGGATGTAGATTGTTTTAAGAAAAAATCTTACCGATTTGTGGTTCCTTGATGAACTTTTTGTGTTGCGTAAATTGTTATCTAAAGTTCTAATAATCTTCAGGTTTCTCCAAAGTAATGTGTTTTTCAAAATAAACTCAGTCATATACACTGCTTATGAAAATATATTTGATAAATACTTTTCTGGGGTGCAATTTAGTGATTATATCTCAGAAACTTTTATGAACCCTTTGACACCACCGTTTCATTTCTAGGAATTTAGCCCAAGAAATCAATCAGAGATGCTCTAAAACTTATGTTCAAGCATATTTATCACTATTTTTTATATAACAGCAACAAATTAAACATCCTAAATCCTCAACAATAGGAAATTGGTTAAGTTAATTATGGTGAATTCACAATAGACCATTCATTCCACAAATACAAATATTTTAATTAAGCTCCTATTGTGTTCTAACTCTAGACAGGGTTCTAGGAGTATAATATCAATCATTATACTCTCACAAAATTTGGGTAAAGAAAGAATAAACCAGCAGTGACAGGGAAGTATAATAAGTGCTTGGTTAAAGAGTATTTATATAAGCGCCATGTTGAAACTTATATCCCTTGTTAATCCAATTTAACATCATGGGAAATATTATGTATTGCAAGTAAAAAAGATGATACCAAATATTACCATATTATCATTATGGTGATGAAACTTTATTTTTAAAAGCTGTGTGTCTGCATAGGAAAAATATGAACATTTTAAAAATTAGCAGAAAGTTTATCTGGATGATTGTATTGCAAATTTATTTTTCCTTTGTGCTTTGTGTATTCTTTAGTTTTTCTGCATTAAGTATATCCTACTTTTATAATTGAAAAGAAAAACCCACTTTAAAAAAAGGGATGGGGATAAATTTAGCTTGCCATGGTATTTATACAAGTATCAAAACTTTTTATCTAGACTATAGTTCCTTTATATAGATATGAGGGACAAAGTTATAAAATTATAAAATGATTTGCATATCTGTCTATAGAAGGCAGAGAAAAAATGTATTTTAATTTTTGCAATGATTTATACAGATCGTAAAGTAGTTTTCTACCTATGAATTAGGACTTTAATTGTAATAAGAATCTCTGAAACTAACTCTTTGGGGATAGGAATATTTTTAAGTATCTAATGTTCTGTGTGTCTATAGGTAGAAGATATAAAAAATATCACCTGGATGTCTAGATGACCCTTTGTTGTTTATATCTAAACATAATACAATTAAATGTTCTGTGAATTGATTCATAACAAATAACCAGGCACAACATTGGACATTTAAAAAACAAGTTAAAACATATGGTACAATATCTGCCTACTTATTACTTTTTTAAATTCCATTTAGGGAAGATGGCTTTATGCTTTATTGGCTTGTCTTGAAAAACCTTTATTACCTGAGGCCCATTCACTGATTCGGCAGCTTGCAAGAAGATGCTCTGAAGTGAGGCTCTTAGTGGTAAGTTGTGATATGTTGATAAAGAAGGATTCCAATTAAGAAAACACAGAATATTTTATGAGGATTAGACTGGGCTACATAATAGAAAAGCCCAAAATAACAGTAGCTTAAATAAAATGGAAATTTTTCTCAGATAATGTGTGAAGGTAGGCTGATCAGATTTAAGACAACTGTTACCCAGGCCTTTGAGTTCTGCCACATGTGGCTTCCATCACGCTTACCTCATGATCCAAAGTGGCTCCTGGAGCTTCTGCCGTTGTATTTCATTATAGGCAGTTGGAAAGAAGAGGAAAAGAAGGCCGTCCCTTTTTCAAAGAGCCTTCCCAGGGGTTCCACAGTAAATCTGACTATATAGCTCACTGGCCAGAATTTAGTCACATGGCCATAAAAAACTGGGCAATGTTCACTTTTAGCTGAGTGGCAGTATGCCTAGCTAAAAAGGAGCTTCAGTTACTAAATAAGAGAAGGCAAGAAACTGGAGTGGTCAACTAGCAGTCTCTGGCCCAATGATTGTTTTGAATTTCTCCAATCAGACCCTTCCTCCAACTCATGCCTGCAACATTACAATAGAAATTAATTTCAAACCAGATTAAGCCCACTTCTAATTTTTTTCATCCCTCCTTTCCCCTCCACAAAATGTATACTTGTTCTCTATTACTCCAAAATACATTCATTGAACAACCATGATATAGCCCAAACTAATTGACATGGCCTATACTCTAAGCAAAATGTACTTGCTACTCACTAAATATTCCCTGTGCTTTGTTCCTAGACTTTATTTCCTCTACAGAAGAGCCACTTCCAATCTGCATCCAAATACCATTTGCTTTTCACAATCCAGATCATATTCTACCATTTCTATGATACTAACAGCTTAAAAGAAGCTCTTCATTCTCTGTTTTCCCAGTATACTTTACAATTTTTTTAAGACACTTCACATACTTTTCCATTCATTAAAGCTAATGTGTGGATATTTCATCTTCTGTGCTATTAGCAGGTAACATGGCATATTCAGCTTTGTCCATATAGTGCTTAGCACATAGAAGAATTGAGTATAGTAACATCATGGACAAGTGTCCCGCATTTGAATCAATACATGGCATGTCTGTTATAACATTACTTGATAGGTTATTGTGACTTCTTTGAAATGTACAAAAATAAATTTCATACTCTCTTAGACTACTTTCTATGTGTCTTAGTTCTGTCATTTTAACAAATATTTAAAGTGAACTTTCTAAAATGTATAGTTCAGAAACTACTTACATCATAATCGAGAGCCCCGATCTGGAATATTTTCTGGTATGTCTTATGCTGGAAGTCAGGATTTCACCCTTCCTCAATTGCAAGTTTTTTAAAATACTTTTATACACTTTTTTCTTTACAGTCCAGTTAGGACATAGGCTTATTTTTTGCTGCTGTAGTTGGAACTAGGGAAAAAAAATTCTCCTGTTACCCTCTTTAGAACTCCCAATTCTTTTCCTTATTCGGGATATTTCTTTAAAAAATGATCTTAGATGTTTTTTGAGGGATCATTAACTCTAGTTTTCTCATTTTTCTTTAGGTTTCCTATTTTCCTGTGATTCTTAACTATCATCTAATAAAATTTTCATGTTTTCCTCTTAAAAGGAAATTTATTTCAAAGATACTAGGGTGGAACAGACTACATTTTGAGTTCTGCCATATGTGGCTTCCTTCCTTTTTTTTTAGGACAGCAAAGATGATGAGAGGGTTCCTGCGTTGAATTTATTAATATGCTTGGTTAGTCGGTAAGTAATCCTTGGCTTTTGCTTTGTAACAGTATTAATGTTGGTAGAGAGTATTGTTTCCATTTTACAGTAGAGGAAATTGAGGTGCGAGGAAACATAATATTATATTTATTATATGTATCACAGTTCCCTTAGTTTTTCTCTATAATAATGCTATAGTGAAGATCTTTATATATATATAGCTCCAGTATTTCCTAGGTGTAAATTCCTAGAAATAAGTCAAACGGCATTAGAGTCATGCACAGCTTAACGACGGTGATGTTCTGAGAAATGCATCCTTAGGCACTTTCATCAATCAGAATGTAGTTACACAAACCTAGATGATAAAGCCTACTACATACGTAGGCTATATGGTATACCACCATTGTATATGCGGTGTGTTGTTGACCAAAACATTGTTATTTTGGCGCATGACTGTTTTTAAAACTGATTTGCTGCCATTTTGCCTTACAGAAAGCTCATATCATTCTGTGTTCCCACTAAAGTGTAATGAGAGTGGCTATCTCCTAGTCAACATTGGGCATTTTCTGTTGATAAAATATTTCCAAACTTTTTCAAACTTGCTATAATCTATATATTTTCCTACGTGAAGTTTATAATCTCAGATACTTTTCTAGTCTACAATTTTTTTTCCATTTTTACCTAACTTAGGATAAAAAATAATCATAACCAATACAACTGGATCTTCTGTCATACCTGCATAATATTATATCAGTGGATTAGGAGGCAGACGGTATTAGGAAATATGTTTCATATTCCCTAATTGTCCCAAAAATCTCTTTTGTTTAAACCAGGATCCAAGTAAGATGTACTCATTGCATTTGTTTGATATGTTTCTTACATCTCTCCATCAACCCCCTGGATTTTTTTCTTTGCCATGTATTTGTTGAAGAAATTGGATTTTTTGACTTGTAAAATTTCCCATTTTGGTTTTGGCAACTATATCTTCATGGTGGTGTTTAATGTGCTCCTCTATCCTCTGTATTTTCTATAAACTGGTAGAAAGGTCTAAAGGCTTGATTATAGTGTTTGTTTGACAGGACTCCATGAGTGCTGTTATATCACTTCAAGAGGCACATATCTAGTTGTCCCACTTATACTGGTGATAAATTTGATCACTGCACTCAGTAAAATCCATACTTTTTACCTGTTGGGTTTGTCACCCATTCATGACTTGCCTAGATTCATTATTTCATTAGGATTCAAAAATACTGGTTTTTCTATCATTCCCTATTTATCTATACCTAAAATTTTTTCTGTGAAACATATCTTCCTTTCAACAATTTGGTTGCCCTGAAATACAGTTTATCCCCCCTCCCCCCAAAAAAGCAGGATACATGCTAAATTCTTCCCCTTTATTTACTAATTTTTAGAATAATGATTTGTGGCCCAGCAGTTCCCAGCGATGACCAATAAAGTTGTTTCTGGGTTGAGATTATCATTTCGAATTTAGGATTTTTAACATTTGATACATTTCACTCCATTGCAATCTTATCGATGCACAAATTGTTCTATCTTTGGCCAGTGGGAGCCCCTCAGGTTCATTCCTATGCTTTTTGTTATATAATCTTAGTGGTCTTTTATAGTTTTCTTACTTTCTGGTATGTCAAGATGATTCGTACATATCTTGGACATTTCTAGATCTGGATCTGAATCTGGAATCAGTCTTTTCTCCTGGGGATGCTGGTTCTTCTTTTAAAGTAGAGAATGATACTTAGTATCCACAATTTGGACGTTAGAGAAGCTAGTTGTTGTTAGGTTGGTTGTTGCATTTAGGCCTTTTTTGTGAACAGAGCGAGGAACTGTATTTTTAGAAAGAGAAAGATAAAATCTTGAGCTCAAATTGATATTTCAGATCTAATTTAAGATTACATGATTTTTCTTTAATGTTACATTTCTTTTCTCCTATGCTAAAAGCCTGGTTTCCAATAACATTAACATAATTGGCTTTATCCTATAGTATGCACATAATAGTTTCAGAATAACAATATTAAGTGTCACTGATAGTAAAAAATGTTGAAATCATTTAAAAACTTTCTTGCAGTTCTTTTTGTCCCTGGTATATCTCACTAGGCACATATATCAGAACACTGAGTCTAAGACCATTTGAAATTATTCTCTTGTGTGTCTATGCCACCAACTTGATATATGGGAAGATTCATTTGGTAGAGTTTGATTAATGATTCTGTATTTTTTTTCCTGTTTTATAATTACATAAAACATTTACATTGTTCCAAAGTTAAAATTATAATTCAGGTTGCACTTTGAGTATTTTAGAATCCACCTTTATCATCCCTAGCCTCTTTTCTCCCTTCTGTAGTTATCCATTTCATTATTAATTTTTGGATTATCCTGTTGTTTCTTTTTAAAAGTCTAAGCAAATACAAATATCTGCATTCCTACATAGGCTTACAAGAGGTAGCATACTAAACATAACATTGTTCCTTTTTTTTCACTTAATCCTGTAAATTACACTGTAGCAGTGTAGGTATTTTTCTCATTTCTTTTTTGTAAAAGGTTTAGTCTTCTACTGTGTAGATGTACCATAGTTTATTCAACCAGTCCCCTCAGATGATTGGGTTGTTTGCAGTCTTTTATTACTGTAAGTAGTGTTGCATTTAATATCTTTAAGCATACACTCAATTATTTCTTTACTAGGTATTTTGACCAACGTGATTTAGCTGATGAGCCATCTTGATGTAGCTGATCTCTCAGGAATAGAAGATACTTGTGATGAAAGCAGCCCAAGTCTGAGGAAGTACAATGCCAATTAAAGTGCAAATTGCATCACATCTTCTACATTATGTGAAAGGTCTTCATCTTAGCCTATGCAACTCAAGTTGATATGCAGAAGATTGTGTATGGATTTGAATATCTGAAGTATCTGTTGAAAATCTCACCTTGTTTTTGATAAACTTTTTAAAGTTTTCTATTACCACATGCAAAACTGTATGATGAAATTTTACAAATGTCCTTGGTGCTGTTTCATTGTTTATATGTATAAACATAAAATTTTATTGAAACGTGTTTTGGTTACTAACATTTTGTTGACTGACTCTTGAATAAAATACAGTGGAGAAAGGTTCTGAGTATTAGAATTAAAATAATTTAGATTAAATGGCAAATGTGTTCATAGCAACAAAATTAAATCTTTCCCCCTTTAAGCACTGAATACTTTTATTTAAATGATTTATTGCACAAAACCTTTCTTAACAAATCATTTTTATTAATACTCTAATAGATCCACTGCTTTAATTTTTCTGTCAAATCTTCTGTTCACATCACTCATATTTTCAGGTAGAAGTGCTTTCTACTTTAAAAAGATCCAAGTAGCAATGGTTTTTCAAATTGAGGTTTATATTTCTCACATAACGAGAAGTGTAGAGGAGCTGGTTATTGGCGTTGGTTCAGTGACTCCAAGATACCAAGGTCTCAGATTCTTTTGGCCTTTCCTTCATGGTAACGAGATGGACACTGCAGTTCAAAACAATGTGTCTGTATTCAAAATGAAAAGGGGAGAAGGAGGCATCTGGTCCCTTTCTCATAAAAGCAAAACCTCTAGAAATCCACAGCAGATCTGTGTTCATCTGTTGGCCACAAGTGTACAAGATGATCACCTCTAGCTCCACGAAAGGATGGGAAATGAAACTGTAAGCCTTTCCAGACTTTCTAATAGAAGTAGAAAAGGGAAGGGGAATTGAGAATAACTATGGCAATTAATAGTTTTCCCACAAGTTATAAATAGAGCAAATAAAATTTCACATTTGAATCTTTTATGTCTTCATAAAGCTGATTTCTAAAGATCGGCTTAATAGTCCAAGTTTTTTACCATAATTTAAACATTCTCTCATTGTTGGCTATCTAACATTTTTGGTGTTAATCCAATATAGAAAAGGCTACCATAAATACCTTAATGTATATAACTTTCCTTTCATTGGTGAGAAGTTCCAAAGGGTAGGGTTGCAATTCATAAGAGCCTTATTATGAGTTAATATTGCATTTGAAAACCTGACTTGAGTGAGGTTTTAAAAATTGAGAACTTTTGTTTCTCATCTGATAATTCTGGTTTAAGAAGTTCAGGGCTGGTGCAGCAACTCTATGATAAATGTCCCAGGCTGCACCCAGGTTTCTCTTTTATTAATTTAAGCATATAGCTTTCATCTTTTTGTCATGATATGATTGCTTTGTCTCTTGCCTCTCATCAACATTTCAGGAAGGATGAAAAGGCACCACCCCTTGTTGTCTATATCAGGGGAACAGCATTTCAAGAAACCCTCGACTTATCATTTGCTGAAGTTATGACATTTTTTTGTAAAGAAAGCTGGAAATAGTAATTTTTTAGCTGAGCACATTGCCACTGCTACGAACAATGGGGTTGTTAGAAAAGAGGGGAGAGTGGCTACTGGGTGGACAGCCTGCAGTGTCTACCATATAGAGTTTAGATTTCTAGCCTATAACTAGCTGCTAAAACCTCACATGTTTTGTTGATTTGATGCTGGGGGCAGGGCAGGTTTAATAGAGGTAAAGTGTCAATTATTGTTTTAATTTACATTTCTTCCATAACTAGTGGATGAACATGTAGTTACGCACACTTACACAAAAATAAAATTCATGAGGACTGGAAAGCATAAAAAAAATTTTCCATGTGAAGATGATGAGAAATTATTTTAATGCTGTTACACCTCTATTTTCTAGTAAGCTGGAAGAACTCTAATAATTATCAGAGAATTCATTTTTATAATGACTCAAGTTGGCATAAGGATATTTTTCAGGAATGTAGAGACAAGTAAAAGACATTTTAAGCCACTAATAAAGTGTTCAGACTACCAGTATAGCCATAGCATTTAACAAGGCATTCACAATTAAAAATATCTTCTGATTTTAATGAGAAATTTAAGAGAAAAAGTTCCCCAACTCAACACAGGTAGAAAAAGTCTATTGAGAAATTATACATTTTAAATCTAGAATTTAGAAGTAGTTTTGAAAATAATAGCTGCCAAATGGTAGTTTAATTGGGTCTGTGGGGCAGTGAAAAAATAGACTGCACCCATATATATTTTTTTTCACATAAAAGAACTACTACTTCTGGTCAGGAGAATATACATTTACTAAATTGTGATAGTACTTTTATTAAAATTGTACTCATTTCTATTAATTTTTTAGAATTATTTCAACTGTGTCAGAATAAACTGATTAGAAGCTGAATTACATTAAAATTGATTCAGGTCACTGGTTCTACCATCTGGGAACAGAGAAAAATGTTTTAGAAATTATAGAAAGGTCAAGTTGACCTGTGTCCATATCACAATTATATTTTGCTTCACATGTTACCAACTCCCACCAAATTAAAAAAAAAATGTTTCCCACATTGCCCCAGAATGATTTATTTGAGCTGTTTCTTGAAAACACACTACTGTGAATAAATACTAGGTTACCTATTTTTCAGAACCTATTAACATGCTATTAATACGCATTAAAAATCTACAAAAGAGGATGAATTTTCAAAATGTATTTGATCACAGTACTCATTTTTCAAAGAACACTTTGAAAAACTTATAGATTCTATCTAGTGTCTTTTTAACTCTTAAGACCCCAAATTTGTGCCAATCCGTTTATACAATCTGATGCCTGAATTCATTCAGTCTTCGAGAGCTCCATTAATATAATAAAAGTGAAATACGGATTAGTTTAAATGTGAATTCAGTGACTCCAGGGCGTAAGAAAATAAGGTACTATTTTCTAAAGGAAAGCCATCCTACAGCTGTGTTCTAGAGAGACTTGGAAACAATTCACCAGGTAACCTTGGCTCTAGGATCCTGCTTTCCCTTAGTCATTGCATGTTGGGTTCTGCTATAGACTGAATATTTGTGTCCCCTCCAAAATGCATATGTTCAAATCCTAACCCTGAAGGTGACAGTATAAAGAGGGAAAGCCTTCTAGAATGGGATTAGTGCCCTTATAAGAGACCCCAGAGATTTAGCTAGTCCCCTCAATAGCAAGTGAGGGCACAGTTAAAAAACATCCCTCTGAACTACAAAGCAGACCCTCACCAGACACCAAATCTACCCTTCTACCGTGAGGAAGAGTCAATAAGGGAATAAAGAAAGAAGTCAGAAACTTCACTAGTACTTCCAGGCAAAGGGAGAAAAGCTGAAACTGTAACAGGAGTAAATATAAAAATTCCTTCCTAAAATACCTTATTTTCTTTGGCCCTGGAGTCACTGAATTCACATATAAACTAATCTATATTTCACTTTTATTAACGGAGCTCTCAAAGACTGAATTCTATTAAAATGAAATTAAGTTTTTAAGCAATTTAGGCAGTCGGATATGACATGTCACACATACAATGTAAAAATGAAATCCTATATGGGCATAAAAATTCTTAAACTTGTAAGTAATAAAATCTAATGTGTGCTGTTTGCTTTCTTAAATAACAATTTCATAAAATCAAATTTGTTCATTCTTACATAAATGATTCTGATTGTTGCATATTTTTTCATATGCTAATTTATCAAACCCTGAGTTTTGCTTCTCCATCTGTGGTTAAATATCCATCACTCTAAGCAAATAAAAATGTTTAAAATAAGGGTCCTACATCTTGGTGTTTATTTGAAATCAGGTTTTCTTCATTTTGAATAGTTTAATTACAGTGTATGTTATGGCAGAATGTCTCCATATGCTTTAACTTGGTCTATGTTAAATTGATAAAATACAATCTTATTCCTGCTTAAGAGTGCATCTTTCATTATATAAGTTAGCAAATAGCTTATATCAACACAAATGTCCAACAATGTAATTAAATCATTGCTACTTGAAATACTTTATACATGAATAATTTAACTCTTTACACAGTTGAAGCCTTGCATTTCAGTATGTTCTACAGCTTCTGTATCATCACTTGAAATTTACCTAAAAAAAGAAAACATGAAAAATCATTTTGATTTTAGGGATAAAGAAAACAAGCCAAATTAAACATCAATTTTCTGCTCTATTTAGGAATTAGTTTCAGTCAAGAAACTTGCTATGTCAAACAACTTTTCATAATATTCGATAAAACAATTCCATTTTTATGAGATGATTACCTGTTTGGTGAATTGTTTTTCTTTGTTATTTCTATCTTTTGGGTATTTCACTGCTAATTATCATTGTGAATAGAAAGGAAATACAATGAGGCTCAAGTCAATTTTATTCTTGGTTGGTAGCTCTGGTGAAAAGATCTTTCATAAAGAGTTTAGTGATAAAAGACCAGTTAGCATTATCTAGCTTTATTTAATAGATATAGTCTAGAAAATTTGAAAAAAATTTTTTTCAATGCTATAGGATAATTTGCTATCTTAAAAGAATACTGCAGAAAATTTTCCTTTAAAAGTTAAGAATTAGTCCTTGATTTGTCTTTTAAATTTGGATTTCTTTACCACTTCTTCTTAAATCATTGTCCATTATGAATTCAAAAATCATTGAATATTAATATAAACATGCTACATGTTACCATATTAAATGTTAAAATTGGTCGAAATAAAATGAAATAGTTTTAGCATTTTAAATTTCCTCTAAGTTAACAGAACTAAAACACAAACAAAAACACCAGACCTGAAAAATAATCACTAAAAACATTTGTAAGAAATGTGAATTCAACTTACAGGCAGGCATTGACGACACTTCAGCTGTTACAATACTTTTTATCCCTAGGTTTGATAAGCCACCTCTGATTAAGCCACATGTAAATGCTAAATACTAAAAAGAACAACAACAAAAAAAAATGTAAAAAATATTAAGGATTTATTGAGTAAATGGATAAATATGGCATTTAGTTAAAGCTTTACTATTATTAAGTTATTACTGTTTGAAGAAAGGGTGAAAGAATTTTTCAATCTACTGAAAATTCTGATTGAAGATTTCCCAGCTCCTTGGCAACTAAAACACTGACATATGACTTAAGCTCTACCAACCGTGTGCTCCAGTCCAGGACTCTCAATCTAGAGTGACAAAATCAAGCTGGCAACAGGTTAGAATTAGTTTTAGAGGCAGCAAAGGTGGCTTGTGTCTAATGTCTGCTGTCCGAAGTATTCTCACTAGACCCTCCCTGTGGAGTGATTGTGCTGTTTTTCAGTTGCTTTAACTCGTCATTCTTGTCTGTTTCCTGAGCTTTCCTCATCGATTCTGTAAGCTAATATTATTCCGCTCAGAGTTTCATTTCTGCTTCCTATAACCACGAATCTTGATTTAAGACATAGCCTGCCACAACAAAAAATTATTCAGTTGAAAATATCAAGAGTGCCAACATTGAGAAACCCTGTGTCATGTAGAAACCAGGAAAAGGAGAGGGACTGAGCTACAGCAGAGAAAGCAAGGACAAGAAAAGGAACAAGAAAACCAATAATCCAAAGAATTTTTGATTATCTACATTTTCGTAATGTATTATATTCAATAACGTATCTATAAATACAGAATATTATTGTTTTATAATTAATATGTATAAATAGGTACTAATAAGCAATTAGATCTAGAATCATGAGATTTTGAGATGGAAAAGACCTCAGATATTTTTTATAATATAGGGATTATTATGACCAGTTTTACTAATGAGGAAACTAAGGTCCATAGGGCTTATGTAACTTACCCAATGTCACAAGCCTGTAAATTGTGGAGCTTAGCTTAAATCTAGATTTAGTTGGTCCCAAGTCCATGTTCTTTACACTATACCTACACTGCCTTTGTGTTAGTAATTTAGGTATGGACACATTTATACGGAAAAATAGCAACTTACACTGCCTCAGATATTTTAATCACTTAAAAGGAACTCATACATTAAAACTTGTCATCTTTCTTTAATACAACTGTCTACTTCTTGATTGCTACATGAGTTTGAAAAAACAAAAACTACACAAAACCCAGAAACACAGATATACTTAACACAAAATATGTATTCTTAGAAACAGTGTTAACTATGTTTAAAACTATTTTTTTAATTTATTAAAGGAGATTGTAAATATTAACTCTGAGGTCGATAATTTTGCACAGCTAATATGAGTTTTAAAAGCTTGAGTATCTTTTCTGATATTTTTATGCTATATTCAAAAATCTATTCTTAATCTACTTTTCATTGTCATTTAGTTAGTGTTTCTTTAATTGGTCACTATAAGCCTACTTAGCCACAGTTTAATATGTTATTTTAATATGATGAACATCTGTCTCCTATTTCATAAAAAAGTATTTAAACAAAAATGAACAACTGTAAAACCTATTTTAAATTCAAAAGTCTGTTGTGATTGGTATTGTACTTTTCCCTATGGTTCTACTCTTTTCATGATAAAAAACCTTATCTTCTATTCCATTAAATACCTTAGATGCATGTTCTAAATACTGTTTTCCTGCAGACATTTGAGTAAGCAGACGAAATTTGTTGTCCTGAAGTACATAGATGCCCTGTTCCAAAAACATTAAAAAAATCCAAAGTTAATGTATTCTGCAGTCCTTAAAAATCACTTCTCTTCAAAACAATTTTGAGGTTTTTTTAATTATTAAAACTCTCTTTTCCATTGGTCAAATTTCTTTACATGAAGGAGTTTTGCAATGTTCAAGCTGAAGAGCTGTTCAGCATTTTATGACACTGATATTTACTGAATGCTTTTAGAAACTAAATATACAAAGATGCATAAGACATAGTCTCTATGCTTAACTCATCTTAACTCACTGTCTAGTATGCAAAAGAATTATAAATACTTGTCCAGTTATATATTATTAACTCATATCTAGAATGTCAATAATCAGTTACTTCTTCCCATTAGCATTTCAAGTACTTTCAAACTATGGTTGGTATTGTTATATGAAAAACTAAATTCTATTGGTAGCTACTAGATTACATACATTCTTTTAATTTTTTTTACTCTTAATCAAAAGGCCAAATCCACTCTATTTCCTTGAGCATTATAAAATAAATCTATGTAAATGCATACTTTTCCATGCAATCTATTAATTTTTATATTAACAAAATATTTTGAGAACAAAAAATATGACAGCAACTGAACAATGCACAAGTTATTTAAAAGTTAAATATGGTCTATAAATTAGACTTCAGAAATTACTCTAAAGATATAAATGTAATATATTTGTGGTTCTGCATATTAATACTGCTAAGTAACAACTAAGGAAACGAATCCTAAAACCTTTGTCATTCTGACATTCTCTACTTTTTAAAACTTAAAATAACTTATTTAATTGGGGGAAAGAAATAGCCATCATTACTAACAATTGTCTCTTTGTCTTTATTCACTATATCCTACTAGATAAAAAAAGTAATGACTTATTAATAACATGTAAGAGAAACATTTCAAAGTTGACTAGAATTTTGTTTTAAATAGGTAAACCACTAAAATAGGACATTTATATTAAGTTACAGGACTTAGAAAATAGGCCTTAATTTATCTAAATACCTGATGATTTGTCCTTAGATTGTCGATTTGTTTCTTGAATACCGTAGTCCAGAAATCTTTACAAATGAACTTCATGATGTCTAACTCATCTTTGAACCTTGCAGTATCTTTTGTAAACCTGAAAAGATCAACTAGGAGTAATATAGTATTTTTCTTCCAAAGAAAGTGGTAGAGGCAAATTATTAACTAATTTCCAAACACCAGAACAGCACTGAATATTTGACAGTCAAAGTGATAAGTATCAAGCAAACTAGATCCCATCTCAATAGATTCATATTCTGCTATACAATTATGGGGCTAAAATTGATCTAACAGTAGAATCTAACTATTATACCTAAAAATTTTAGGTACAATTCATCCTAGCATATAAAAAAAAAAGCGAAAAGCTGAGGATGATCATGTATTGTTATATAAAACAAAGTTCAACTATTCAGATAATGAGAAAAGAATTCTTAATAGAATTGTTCTATAAATTGGAAGATTATTATATGCATAAACATGGACTCCAAGGCATTTCCATTCCTGTGCATGGAAACAAAATCACATTTAGATTACAGAACCTATGGACCTTAAGTAGGAAATGCAACAAGATTTTAGGTAGTTGTTTCAGTACACCAAAGTTTTTGGAGAAAAAAAGTATAAAACATAAAATATATTTTTTCTTCAAATATTAAAATATAAAATTTGAATAACTTAAAATAGGACCTAAAAAGAAATTTCAATCTGTGAATTAGAAAGGAGAAGAAATAAAATTTGAGAATTAAAATTAAAGTATCTTAAGTTTTATACAATCTTTTGAAATAGATCATCTTTGTTCATAACCTACCTGGAAGAAAATTTTCAAATCCATACTGCTCACCTTTCTATCAGTCCTTGTCCTACTCGAAACCCCATGTTTTCCAGCTTAGTAATACAGCGTCCATTTTCCTATTTTAAAAAATAATAGCTTTGAATAATTTTAGAATGACAGAATATTGGTATTAAAAATTGTTTTAAAATGTTGGCTAAAAATATTAATGTAAATATATATTTACATTTTTTCACTGAAACACTGTAAGAAAAAGTGAATTATAGGTCATACTTGAATTTTCTTAGTAATAATCATTTTCATAAGGCAATAAAATAAACAGGGAACTGTTGCTTACTATTACTTTTCAGGAATGCCAAAGCCTCTAATTACTCTCCCCCTTCCCCTCTCTTTTTACATTTTCAACAATTCCTCTTTTCTCCTCAGTTATAAAAGTTGGTAACACTTTTGATGTTCTTCCTATCAGTCATTCTCTTTGTGCTGTCCCTAAGTTCTATTGTTCTTGTTTCAAAATGTCTCTTGGAGTCATCCAGGCTTTCTAGTTCTCAGTGTGTCTAAGTTGATGATCCCACCATCCTGTGTCTGGAATCATGTGATTGCTTTGCTCTTTCTTTGACCATTTCATCCAGTCTTTAGGCTTTAAATAAAAGTTGATGATCCCACCATCCTGTGCCTGGAATCATGTGAATGCTTTGCTCCTCCTTTGACCATTTCAACCAGTCTTTAGGCTTTAAATAAAAGTTGATGATCCCACCAAACTGTGCCTGGAATCATGTGATTGCTTTGCTCTTCCTTTGACCATTTCATCCAGTCTTTAGGCTTTAAATACCATCCCTATGCTAAAGACTCCTAAAATCTTCTGGATGACCTACAAAGCCCTATACAATCCAGACTGCTGTACCTCCTGAACCTCGACCATCTACTTTTCTTCACTCACTCCACTCCAGCTGCAGTGGTCTCCTTGCTGTCCTCAAAAACGCCAGATGCACTCTTATCTCAGGGCTCTTGCATAGGTAGCTCTTCCTCCAGATATTCACAAGACCAACTCCCTCGCTTTAAGTCTTCACTCACATGCCACCATCTCAAAAGAGACCCACTTTAACCATCTTCATTAAAACTGCAGCATCATTCCCCTTCAGCAACTCTCCCAGTGATTTTCACAGTGTGTCCCAAGACCGGCAACACTGGCATCACATGGGAACTTCTAAAAATGGCGAATTCTGTAATCCCATGCCCAATTTACTGAATCAGAAACCGTGGGTGTGGAAATAGTAATCTGTGTTTTAAGAAGCCCTCTAAAAGTGATCGTGATGCCTTGGTCCACTTCTCTGCTTAAGTTTTCTCCAAAGAACTTCTTTCACTATTTAAAGTCTATACATTCTACTAATTTTATAGTGCCATGTCCCTCCATCCTCACCCTCTGCTAGAATTACAGCTCCAAGAAGGCAGGGATTTTTATATATTCTGAAGCCTGTTTGTCTCCCACCATGGGCCTCATTATTTGCTGAATTTTCTTCTAAGGAACCATGTACTCCACTTACGAGCCTATGACTACTAAATCTGTATTTCTAGTGATTTTATTGGACATAGCCATCTAGAGGTCCCACAGGCCCCTCAAATTAGGCATATTCAACATGATATTCATTATCTTAAAGTCCTCAGCCTGCTCTGCCCCAGAAGTCCCTAACTTCATTAACAGCACCTAGTTACTCCAACAAGAAAACTTCCATTTTCTTTACCTCTTTGCTCCCAACCTCTCCACACGCACTGCAGTCCAGTCCTGTGGAGCCTATTGTCTACATGCTTTCCAAAATGCATCTTCTTGCTCCATCTTACTGCTTTAAGTTTGCCCTCATTTCTCTCCTGGTTTTCAGTCAGAGCCTTCCAACTCATCTCCTTGTCTCTAGTTTTTTCTCTCCTTGATTTGTTTTATATATTGCTGGTATACTTTTTTTTTTTTAATGACAATGCAGTTTATTTACCCAATATGATATTTACTTCCAATTATTTGCAAATTTAAGTGGTTTTACAAATTCACAACAGTGATGAAGGATGGAGAAACAATGTATCAGTAAAAGATCTGACAAGTGAGGCAATGATGGATGCTACAGGTGTTCTACATGATGTCACACCAAACCCAACTAAATCTGCTTGTGGAGCAGTTAAGTGCCAAATGGAGTTATTTTTCTCTCCCAGAAGTTACTGGTGGTGTTCTGTTAATGCTGCTTTTCTTAATTCTCATAACACTGTAAAAATACTTCAGGAAATGAAGTTTTCATCTGATCCTTCTTAACTTCTGCTCATCTTGCTTCATATATACAATAACTAGAAGAATTTGTATTTGAAGATAGAACTTTACATGCATCTTCACATGAAGATAGTCTTTAACATACATCCAACTTCTTCAATGGGCTCACGGTTTTTCACAAATTGAAAAATTTTAATAGATAAGCATGAAGGGCTTATCAAGTGATGAATAATGGAAGCACAGGCTCATATCACCATATTTCTAAGAAAATACTATACTATTTTTAAATGACTCATATTTAGAATAATCTTTTTACTTTTTATTTAGAAACATGGACTGTAGGATCATTTTATCAGAGATTTGATTCCTGGATGTACCAGTTAAATAAGTCTGACCTTGAGCACCTGAATTTAAACCATGTTTTCACTTATATAAAATAAATTCCTATGAGAACTAATGTATATGAAGCATTTTTAATGCAGTCCAGGATCCACTGAGCATCAACATTGGATTATTACTACTGGAACTCTTTGATGTTATTATTGGATGAAATATATTTTTATTAACTTTAATTTATCCTTTACCTATTAATCCCAGTTTTCTCCCTGGAACCACAGAAAATAAATATAATACTTTTACATATGGCAGTCTTTGAAAGTCTTAGATTGTACAACCATGATCCAAATGTCTTTATTTCTCAATGACAAATCCTGTACCTTTAGGAATTTTTATAACATGATTTTCCTCACATTTGATTCTCCTGGACACCATTTTATAGATATTCATTACTAACATTTCCTTTTCCATATGAAACCCTCAACTAGGTATTTCAGATATGCTTTCATTGAAGATGTAAAGATAATTCATTTTTAATTTTTTTAAACCTGAATTAAAAATTATAGTTGATGACCTCTGAGATTATATTGGGCTCTTTCTCTTGTGATCTTTTCCTTTCACAATTAATTTCTCCTTCCCTTTTCTTCACCAACTATTTTTGTCATAGGTGTGGCAGAACAACATAGGCATCTAAGTTGGAGATGGGGGAAGCAGTGTCCCAGAGAAGATGTCAGGGCAGCGGTACAGACTTTCTAAAAAGCAAATCGTGTTCTTCTCAACTGGACCTTTTGGCAAACCCCTTCTTCAAAATAAAGTCCAAACTCATTAGCACAGCATTATGTGCCTCTTCTTAAACGATCCCTGGCTAGTTAACCAGATTTACTAACAGCCACATATACACAAACATCCTCCTTCCACTACTGTGAAATTTCTGAAGCAACTCCAGAGTGCCATTCTTTCCTCTGCCTCCATGCCTTCACACTTGCTGTTTCCAAAATTGTACATCCTTTAAAAGCAGCTCAAGCATCACATCCCCCCGGAAACCTTCCCTGATACTCCTTTGGACCTTATGCTGTCATAACACTCTGCACATACATCTATTATTGTACATATCACTACCCTTGATTTTTGTTATTCTCCACACTCATTCCCAAACATGTTCAGGTGGAATGAGTACTTGTAAATCATGATGCTGTTTGTAGAGCAATTTGCTTTGTAGAATCGCCCAGAAACATACTAATTAGCAGGAAATATGCTTATGTATGTAGATATTCTCAAATCTTAACCATGATCACATGAGCTTTTGGAATTAAGCCTTAGTAAACACCTTCTGATGTTACTACTTACTATTCACATTAGCATTTGAGTGTTCATTATTAGCAAGCACTAAATTCGTAAGAAAAATTAAACTTGAAAATATTTTATCCATTAACTTTTCTTAAAAAAACCTATCCTTTGATTTAGAGGATGAGAACATTGGTTCTTACCTTTATGTTATTTCAAAACTTATGACTTTATGTCAAAAAGATATACAAAACACATTTCTGGATGACAGGATTATGTGTCTTTCTTTCACATTTTTTATTATGAAAAATCTGAAGCATACTCAAAATATTGACACTAACACAATAAACCCTCTGGATTCTAATCACTTTTATTTATATGCTCTTGACATTTTTCCCTATACTAAACAACTGCAATAGGAAAAGAAAGTTATTTTTAGTTTAAATGATTCAAAACTTATGGATTTCCTTTCTCTTATATGACTAGCACACCTCTTAAAATGATCAATCACGATTATAACAGCTCTATTTTCTTTTTGGTTAATCCATTGGGAAAAAGAGGGATTTTTAAAAAGGTGATGTTCCTGGGCAAGAGTTGGAAGAGGGCTAGAAAGTAGAGAAAATTAAGAGAACTGATTGTACACGTTGGGAGTGGAGGGTGTGTTGCTAATTATTCTTTGGGGAAAAGGAAGGCTAGCTTTGCACGAACAGCAATTGTTTGCTACTTAGCACAGATGCTAAACATTAATAACTATTGGTTGTTGGTGATGATAAAGTCAAAATTTTATAACGCGGGGAAAAAAATCTCTATTACAGATGGGTCTGAAAATAGAATTTGCTTCATTTCCAATACTCTTCCTGATGTCTTCCTAATGACATCTCCAAATGCATCATGCCTGTCTGCTATAGACTGAATGTTGTGTCTCCCCAAAATTCATATATTGAAATCCTAACCCTCAGTGTTATGGTATTAGGTGGTGGGGCCCTTGGGGAGTGATTCTGTCATGAGGATGGAGCCCTCAATAATGAGATTAGTGCCCTTAAAAAAAGAGACGGCAGAGAGCTACCTAGCCTTCTACCATGTGAAGACAAACACAAAAAATAACTATCTATGAACCAGAAGCAGACCTTCACAAGACACTGAATCTGCTAGCATCTTGATTTTGGACTTCACAGCCTTCAAAACTGAAAAATAAATCCCTGTTGTTTATAAGCCACTCAGTCTGTGGTATTTTGTGATAGCAGCCAGAATGGACTAAGACACTATCCTTCTTGTAGCTTACAAACTGGCAGTACCTTTTCCTGGATGTCCTACAGGCATCTCAAAATTCCAACTTGTCCAAAAATGATTCATTATTCTCACTTCTTTCTTCTCCATTATTCCTCTCCATCAAACTTAGCAGGTCAAGCTAAAATCCTGGGGATAATTTTCAACTCTCACTTCTGTACCAAACCAAGTCCTAGAGATTCTACCTCCTATCTCTCAAACCTGTTAGCTCCTCTTTTCTCTATTCCTGTCTTAATTCAGATCTTCATCATCTCCTGCCTGGACTCCTGCAATAACAGACCTTTTCCCTACAAGAATCTTTTCTCCAAACCAGCCCCTCTTTCTAAAATACAAATGGGCCATATTATTTCCCTTAAAAATTCTTAAAATCCTCCACTAAGAAAGTCCAAATCATACAAGGCTCATTCTAGTTTTAGCTCTCAATTCTCGCTCTCCACCCATTCAATCTAGTCACAGTGAAACGCTTAAGCATATTTAAATACATCACATTCTTTCATACCTCTGTGTCGTTACCTTGCCTAGGATGCTTTTCCTACCCCCACAATCCACTCCTCTTTATCAACAGCATTATAGAATGGCCTTCTGACTTGAACATGACTTTGGAATATCTTTTATAAAATCTATTACAACTCCTTGATTTTATACCTAACTACAACCCAATACCTTAATTACTCATTGAATTCCAATCATACAACAACTGAGTCTGGGGTTTATCTTATTAATCTAGCAGTGTCGGGCCTACTATACACACTGAATAATGAGTGAATGAGGACTCTCACACATTAGGAGTAATCTCCAAGAGGATGGGGTCATCGTTTCCCTCATTACTACATCCCCAGCACCTACAACTAGCTCTGACATTTAATGAGCACTAAATAAATTTTTTAAATTAATTTTTTTCCTAATTATAGTAACGCCTGCAAACTTTCCTTCCCTTTGGCTTCAATTCTCATTAGGCTTCTGTCTTCGAGTTTCGTGGAGTGGTTGAGGGTTAGGCATAAGGAGGGAGGGACAGGATTCTCAGGCTGGATCAGGGCTGTGCAGTGGACAGCACAGCAGGACTGGAAGTACGGGGTGCCCAAATCAGCTCTGCAGTTAACCCTGCCGTAAATGATGGTAGAGACAATACTAAAAGTAAAAAAAATCTGCGGCCTGCAGGACACAGGTATGGGAATATGGGAAGAGACAAAAAAGTACCAAATAGTAGAAGATACGAGAAAGAAGTTAAAAGACCGAAGACAGCTGACAGGTTCGAGGACTTAGGATACCTGCCGGCAGAACAGCTGCCTACGCCACGGGAGGCGTTGGGTGGCGGAGGGGCAGGGATTGAAGGAAAGAACTGAGGGAAAACAGTTTCACCGAAAAAGAACCTCAAGCGCATGTGGCAGCACTCACCACCTCCCCCTGCTCCGCGGACTTGTAAACTCCAGACACCATCTCGTTATGGAGAAGCAAAAACAACGCCTCGTCCGCCATTTCCTGCTTATTCTTCCAAGCTCTGGTTTTCGGCTCCTATTTGGGCCGGGCTCGGGAGTCCCGGCTACCGCCTGAGCAATTTGGACTGCGCCGCCGCTCTCTCAAACCGCGGCCTGTCCTTCGTTGCTAAGAGACCGAGTAATGCACTCGGCTTCCAGAAGACACTAGTACTGGAGTGAGCCCAGTACCGGGGTGAGCCCACTCCAGGGCCACCAAGCCCTCGGGCGGAATATGAGCCTCTGACAGCTGTGGGAACCAAACTGAACCTGCGGAGACCCGATCCGGCCCCTGGGATGTGTGTGTTGGGGGTGGGGGGGTGGGGGGTGGATAAAAACAACTTCCGGTCACCTCTACCCCGGCATTCGCCAGCTCTATGATCACAAAGTCGCTCCCCTACCCCCGCCCCGCCCCAGGGTGAACAGCTGGCTTTTTGAGCTATGCTGGGGGCGGGAGCGGTCGGGGGGCTGTCCAAATAAGACAAAAAGAGTTCCTTCTGCCATCTTTGCGTGAATTACTTAAGAGTTAGATGAAGTGACAAGAATGTCTACGCGCTTCATCAAAAGCTTCCACTTCCCGCCATATGTTCCTCAATATGAAAAGTTATAAAAAGAGTGAAGCTATAAATTTTAGGTGTAGTAAGAAATTACCCCATTCCATATTAGATTAAGCCTACGTATGCAAAAAGATTTAAAGCCATTTTGGCCACCAAGAAATTTACTGAGAGTGGCGTCGACAAGGGAGATGGACTAAGCAAAGAACAAGATATTCTTTAACCAGAAAATACAAATTAATCAGAGGATTAGGTGAGTGGAAAAAGTGCTAAAGACTTCAGAAAAGCAACGTCATCGTGGGACGGAATTCATAAGAACCTGTAACAGATGTGAGACTTCTACATAAGTGCATATATATATATGTATATATATATTAGATCATATATATGTATATATACATTAGATCATATATATATCTCATAAGCACCGCTTAAATTTGGCAAATCTTGATTAAAATGTTACTTATTAACATCGATTAGTTCTTAGTAATTCACAGCCGATTTTTTTCCAATTTATTGCTTTCCCAAAATTAACATACTGAGTTTTCTCAAATTAACAAACTCTCAATTCTTCATAGCCCTTCACAGAAATTTAAGATCACGTTCCATAATTGGAATTATGGTTGCTTTTTTACATGTCCCTTCAATATTTGGATTAGTTTATTCAATCATCGTATAAATCAAGCATAAAAGTTCCACCTAAGCCTTCAAAAACACTAGGCAATATAATTTTTGTAATCATAATCTTAATTTTTCCAGCACTGAAATTTCTCAAACACGAAATCAGGACCTTTATTTCCCAATTGCGCACTCTCCCTTCATCACCACCATCAAGAAACAGGAGCCCAAGTTCACCATTGAGGTCAAAGAGTAAGCAATTAACCAACTTATTAAGATTGATTTCTCAAACTACAATAATGGGGGGGGCAGGTGGTGGTGGTGGTCTTAGAATATTTGGGAAAATAGAGGGGAAACTAATAATTACTGAGCACCTACTAAATGTTGAACATAGCATCGCACTGATTCTCCCCCATAAAGCAGACTATGTTAAATTGTCCAGGATCCTAGATCCTATGGAAGCAGGAATAGATCCTTTTTTTTTTTTTGGTTAACTCTAAAAGCATTTTGTCATACTTGGAGGTTAGGATCTACTGTTGTCACATTCTGGTGCTTCACGTACTGTCTATGACATAGGATTGTAAATACAGATCAGATCACAACTAAGTACGCTCACAATCGGAATTAATTATCCATCTTCACCCCTCTTGCTTAGCTTTACTTTTTCTTTTTTCAATACTACTTCTGTTTCTAAAGCTGGGATGGAAAAGGTTTCCTTCTACCCTTTTAGGTTTTTTGGTTAGTCTAATAATTATATTGATATAAAATAGATTAACAGGAGTAAAACACATTTTTTACTCAATAAATATTTGTTGAATGAATGAGTACATGAATAATTTTTGTTTCCTGAGGAGCTTATAAACTCCAGGGAAGCAGGAACCATAGCTAGCTTGTTCTAGGCTTTATCCTTAGATAAAGGAGATACTGCTCATACACAGGCGATTTAAAGGTGATTGAGTGGCCTTTGAGCCCTTGAGCCTTTTGAGCTGCTCTTCTCTTGCTCAGGCCCGCTTCCACGTCTGGAAGTGTTCTGTTGCTTTACTTTCTCTTCTAATAAAGCTATTCTTTTCTGCCATATTTTGGTGTCTTGCTCAATTCTTTAAAAAATATACATATATATTTATATATAAAGGTGGTTGGACGAATTAAAATGGTAAATTAGCCTGCTAATCCTTGGTGTTAAGGAGGATGCTTGGCTGACAGATGGAAATGAGAATCCAAAGGTTATTCATAATATTGTTTCTGTAGGAACATGCTTTCTGGGCTATAATTTGCTGATACATTTCTGGAATAAAACTGGTTCCCATGTTGGCAGTGCAGGTACAGAGGAACCAGAAGTTGGACAATACTCTCATACACACAATAACGCTGATCCAGGAACCCCATCTTAAACGAACCAACTCTAGGCCAGATGTAGAGAATGCCTGCCTTGTCTGTCTCATCATTGCTTTTCTCTTCTAGTACATCCTCGCACAGGGTCTGATCCGACGGTGACTCTAGACTGGCAAGACGTAGGGACAGCTGCAGTACCCCCAGACTCAATTTCCTTATCAGTAAAAACAGGCATTTTATTCAAGCTCTTGACAGGGATAAGGCATGTAAAGCGTTTCAGTGTCCCTAAAATAACTATTACGATTAATCACTTCCTGTTCCTTCCTTCTTTGCTTCCTTCTGCTCATTTTGGTTTAACCTAGTAGAAGCTCGCATCCCCCCCACACTCCCTGGGCATGCGCACCAACAGAATGGCCGCACCCTTTCCTAATCTAATCATTTACTGGGGGGAGAGGGGGGATAAACTCGCCACCTTCTCTGATGGATGGGCAGGGGGAGAACAGACTCGCCTCCTTCTCACTCTGATGTGATTAGGTGGTTAAAATGACGTAAGTCACGTCATAGCATAGGTTAAAAGAGTTGCAAAACTCCGCGCTCCTTGCGGGAGGAGCAGGCCCATGAGCCCGCGTCTCCGAGGACCCAAGGACTCACAAACCCGCCCCGCCTCTGCGCTAGAATCGGAGCCGGGCCACACGCAGCTAACTGGGGAGGGAAGTGGCCGCCTGACGGACTTTTCATTGGCCGGGAGGCACAAGGGTCGGCAGGTTCTCCCCCTTCCGGTTGCTGAGTGGTTGAAGCCGAAAAACAACGCCTATCGTCATTGGCTGAGGCCAGCTGTCAGTCCTCGCGTCCGGCGGCGCGGTACGGCCAGGCGCGGCCTGTGGAGCAGTCTCGAAGCCTGCTGCAGGGAGAAGATGGCGGTCGCAGTGAGAACTTTGCAGGAGCAGCTAGAAAAGGCCAAAGAGAGCCTAAAGAACGTGGATGAGAATATTCGCAAGCTCACCGGGAGGGATCCGAATGACGTGAGGTAAAGGCTGGATGGGAAATGCTGGCTCCGAGAAGCAGTCATCAAGTCGGGGTGAATTGGGGGCGGGGAGGGCGACCAGCTTTGATAAGGCTGGAACATCGAGGCTTGCTCCCGAGCCGGCAGTAGAACCCGGTTCTCGGTGAGGTGGGGAGTCTCCAAGGCCCCACCGTAGGTCCCCGGGCTCAGGTTCGTGAGGAAGGAGAGCGGGGCCTCGGTGCGTTGGGACTCCTTCCCGGCCTGTGGGAAGGCCCGGTCTACGGATTCCCGCCTTCGGCTCTGCGGGCCCGGAACTGCAGCACAAAGCCCCTTCCCCCTCCAACGGCTGGCCAGGAGACCCTCCTGGGACTCGGTTCGCCGCTTCGCCCCAAGGCTCTTGCCCACGTGCAGCTTCCTTCGGGTTGGCGAAATTAAGACCTGATCAAAGCTTGTTGATGTATAGTGGCATCGAAATAAATCTAATTTCTGTGATATTGGTCTTGAAAAAACAGAACTTAAATAATACTTTCTAACCTTTTTCAAACACGTGGATTTGATCCGTCTTTTTAGAACTTTTTTAGTTATTTTCTCTATGATGCGCTGCAATCGTGAACGTATTTGATGCCATTACATGTGTCCACATATGCTTTTTGTACTGATTTGTAAATATCTTACAGGCCCATCCAAGCCAGATTGCTGGCCCTTTCTGGTCCTGGTGGAGGTAGAGGACGTGGTAGTTTATTGCTGAGGTAAGATTTCCTTAAGACTTATTTCATACATTAAGATTATTGGTGCTGCTTAGACTAAATTGACGTACCATTTTAAACAAAATTCGTGGTAGAACCACTTAGAAATGTTTGTGTTTAAAGCTGTAATCAGTTGTAATTTTCTGGATAGTTATCCTGGAACTTCATTTACATGTAAAACTAGAGCTTGAATATATTAACTATAGTAGTTTTGTATAAATTTATTCATGTGGGTTTTTAAAAAATACTATAAAAGCATCTTGGAGTGAATGGCCATTTAAGGTTGCTTTAATTGGAAGAATATTTAAATTTTTAAATTCTTTTGCTAAATGGAAATACCATTTATCTTACATTTCAAGTGCTTTGTGTTGGACATTTTTAATCACAGGCGTGGATTCTCAGATAGTGGAGGAGGACCCCCAGCCAAACAGAGAGACCTTGAAGGGGCAGTCAGTAGGTATGTTGGAAAAAAAAGATTTTGAAGGCACGTGTATATGTTCTATTTTCTAAGGTAGCATACAGATATAAACATTTAATAAATATTGTTTTGTCAATGAAAGACTGTACAGCCTATAGAAAAGTTTTGTAAGTTTGAGCCAAAATTTTAGCAGATTAAGAAAATGCTTTGGAGAGTGGCAATGTTGCAGCTTATTTTATACATTAAATCAAAGGAGAAGATGTAAGGAGGGTTACATGAAATCCATTGGTGATGTTAAGGAGATAGGAGAAAGCAAAGTGGGGCAATCTCTAGGATTAAATAAAAAGGAGAATGAAGAGACACATTGGTGAGTATAGGTTAGTTAATAATTAACGTTTACAGTAAGTAGAGATGGTATGCAAGGAATAAGATAACAGTGAGGGGTTTTGTGGTCTTGTGCTCTTGAGCCTGTGGTTGTACCTTCAAGGGGTCTAGGAAATTACTTTGACATTTCAAAAGTATGTTATCCTAGGTGAGTAAGAGCAGTGGACAGAGCTCACTTAAGGTAAGGATTGACCTTTGCTAAGGAAACTGTAGGCCTGGGACATAACTACCTGTCATGGCCTGCCCGGTTAGGAATTTATGATCAGACCATCCTGTGTAGTTACTTTTGGTCACTGAGCTTGTTGGACCTGCCATGTGGTCCCTCGATAATTTGTTGGGTTTATTATGTTGCCCCTTCATTCACAGTTGAGTTGAGTCATATTAGACTCGGATAGTGTATCACTTCCCCTGAGTCTGATCTATTGGTATTTACTGAACCGATAGCTAGTATCCCTCAAAACTGAGTTCTTTACTAACAATAACAGAAATTTTACCAAAATAAGGGTCATGAGAGGAATAAGATTAAGAAAATGGTCAATATGTGTCACTTTTCTGTCTTGTACTATAAAAACCAGCTTGAGAAATAAAGGCTCTCAAAGTCTGGATTGGGCATTGATTAAAAGCTATCAAAATCTGGATTGGGCATTGATGGTACATTTTATCTTTTCACTACTGGCGGAAAGCGTAGCATGGGATGTAAACTGACGATGAAATTTCTGGAAATGAGTCCTCGAAAAAGTAGTCGTTTGCCCTTGGTAGGCACTTAAGTCACATTCTGTAGTGCTCATTTAAATTATTTTTCCTATGACAGGCTGGGCGGGGAGCGTCGGACACGGAGAGAATCACGCCAAGAAAGCGATCCAGAGGATGATGATGTTAAAAAGGTAATTGAGATTAAAAGAACATAGAGGATGAATATAGTATTTTCATCTTACTACATTTTAATGGGTTCCACTTGTATGCTTGTTAAATTACGGAGATTTTCTTTTTTTTATGCAGCCAGCTTTGCAGTCTTCAGTTGTAGCTACCTCCAAAGAACGCACACGGAGAGACCTTATCCAGGATCAAAATATGGATGAAAAGGGAAAGCAAAGGTATTTTTATTGACTTCTGGGAGGGAAACCTGTCAAATAATGCAATTTTAAGAAAATTTAAGCAATTGTCCAAGTGCATATAGTATGTTTCTTTTTAAGAAATGGCAGGTTTAGATGAAGTGGATCCTATTGAAACTGAATCTTTCTTTTTGCTTTTTAGGAACCGGCGAATATTTGGCTTGTTGATGGGCACTCTTCAGAAATTTAAACAAGAATCTACTGTCGCTACTGAAAGGGTATTTATGCAGTTTCTTTGCTTTCTTATCAGAGTAGTTGCCTACATGTTTTTAAAAAGAGCTGAAAAGCTCTCTTAATACTTAATTGCAATCTTAAAATTAATACTTAATTGCAATCTTAAAATAAAGCCAAGGAAAAACTTAAAAAACTTTTCTGGAGTTAAATTTTTAACTGGTCTTTTGTTGTTTTGTTTTTAAGCGAGGCATCCCTTGGTTGACCTTAGACTGCAAGTATTTCATCAGCCTACAATCCCTTATTTTTTTATTTTTTACGCCTACAGCACCTGGTCTTCCTAGGTGGTCTCCTATCCAAGTACTAACCAGGCCTGACCCTGCTTAGCTTCCGAGATCAGATGGGATCGGGCTTGTTCAGGGTAGCATGGCCATAGACTAACTGGTCTTTTTTTTGAAGTCAGCTCTATTAACAATCTTGTTTTGTGGTCTTGAACACGTTCCTTTATTTCTTTAGGCCTCAGAGTGCTTTTTCTTCAGTAAGTGAGTTAAACTCATTGATCATTGCTACTAGTTCAGTCATTCTAATTTTTATGACTTAGATACACATTCAGAGCAAATATTTAGCACTCTAGAAGCAAACGCATAAATATTGCCCTACACAGTTTAACTGTTGAAGTTTTTTGTTAAAAGTACAAAGTTATGTCTGTGAAGTTGAACACCCAAGTTACTGCTTCTCGGGGTAACTACAGTGGAAAAGAGATAATTTGTATATAGGAAATTAATAAACTTTTATTTCAGCTTTTATGTGTTTACTGGAGAATATAAAAGGCTTAAAGGCATTTTAATGTGTGAAGAGTAATTTTTTTTAAATAGGTGGAAAATATGACTTATTAGAGCATCACTTCTGTCAAATTTTTTGATTTAAAAAGAGTAACTGAAGTGCTCTTTTGTGGTTAATTTATGAAAGAACCTTATCTAAAAGTTCTGTTGCAATGGAACAGTTACCGATATTATGGCTTTAAAGTTTAGATTTTTACATGAAAAGCTGCAGCCCCCATTTCTTGAAAGAGAAATTGCAGTCTTCAAATTCTAAGTGCTAAGTTTTAAGTAGTTGGTATCCTGAATTGCAAATGTGAAACACATGCAGATAACTTAATAAAATTGTAATGTTTCATGTAATCAGGATGTGTAAAGATCGTTATTTATCTTTAGCAAAAGAGACGCCAGGAAATTGAACAGAAACTGGAAGTACAGGCAGAAGAAGAGAGAAAGCAGGTTGAAAATGAGAGGAGAGAACTATTTGAAGAGAGGCGTGCTAAACAGACAGAACTGCGGCTTTTGGAACAGAAGGTTGAGCTTGCGCAGCTGGTGAGTAGTATTTTAGAATTCTAAGATTGGTAATGCTTCCTGTTTACAGAAGTGCTGACCTTTACCTTTTCCTTAGCAAGAAGAATGGAATGAGCATAATGCCAAGATAATTAAATACATAAGAACTAAGACGAAGCCCCACTTGTTCTATATTCCTGGAAGAATGTGTCCAGCTACCCAAAAACTAATAGAAGAGTCACAGAGAAAAATGAATGGTAAGTGTTCGTGAAGAAGTCAGTTGCAGTTTTCCTAATGAATAAGGTGATAAAGTCACACATACACATTTGTCTGCCTATAATAGTTGTGATTTAATAGTAGATTTTTGAAATAAGATGCTAATAAGTTTGGAGTGCAGGAGCCTTTGATTCCTGATGGAGTTTAACTGGAAACTTTTGTAGGCAATGCTTAATACATGTGTATTTCTTAAGCATTTGAGTAATGTGACTTCTTTTTGCTTGATACTTTTAGTAGCCAGACATAAATGCTAATGAAGCAAGAAAAAGTGAATGTCAATGTAATCCATAGAGGGAGCACACATTGAAGGGTAGACACTCGTAAATTGGTGATTAGGTGATTTATTTCTCCTTGGGAGCAGAAAAATTAATATATGTTATATCATAAAACTGATTTTGTTTGAAAGAAGTTTTGTTTCTTTTCAACTAGCATTAAGTTAAGTAGCAAGATTGTCCTTTTTATCCATCACTTAGATATGGTAGTTTTGCCTGCTACTAATTTTTTTTATATATAGGTTTCCAGTAGATCATTGCTTTTGTTAATTTATGTCAATTGGTAATTACTTATTTGCCATAATCAGTCTTTTGTCATCATCTCTTTAGAAAAAGACATTTAGATAAAGCTCAGTGACATTTTGTAGCCAGGTTTCAAATTGTGACTGGATTTCTTACTCATAATATATTTTACACATCTAAAATTTTATTCTTTAGCTTTATTTGAAGGTAGACGCATCGAATTTGCAGAACAAATAAATAAAATGGAGGCTAGGCCTAGAAGACAATCAATGAAGGAAAAAGAACATCAGGTGGTGCGTAATGAAGAACAGAAGGCGGAACAAGAAGAGGGTAAGGTGGCTCAGCGAGAGGAAGAGTTGGAGGAGACAGGTAATCAGCACAATGATGTAGAAATAGAGGAAGCAGGAGAGGAAGAGGAAAAGGAAATTAGTATAGTTCATAGTGATGCAGAGAAGGAACAGGAGGAGGAGGAACAAAAACAGGAAATGGAGGTTAAGATGGAAGAGGAAACTGAGATAAGGGAAAATGAGAAGCAGCAAGATAGTCAGCCTGAGGAAGTTATGGATGTGCTAGAGATGGTGGAGAGTGTCAAAAATGTAATTGCTGAGCAAGAGGTAATGGAAACCAGTCAAGTTGAAAGTGTAGAACCATCAGAAAATGAAACTAACAAAGAATTGGAGCAAGAAATGGAATTTGAAGTTGAGCCAGATAAAGAATGTAAATCTCTTTCTCCTGCAAAAGAGAGTGCTAGTGCTCTAGAAATGGAAAATGAGCCTGAGGACAAAGAAGAGAAAGAATCTGAGCCACAACCTGAGACTGTGGCTCAGCCTCAGCCTCAGCCCCTGCCTCAGCCTCAGTTCCAATCTCAGCCCCAATCTCAGTCCCAACCAGTACTCCAGCCCCAGCCTCTCTCTCAACCTGAGACTTTACCATTAGCTGTTGTACAGTCATCACCTCAGGTTATTCAGGAGCAAGGGCATTTACTACTTGAGAGGAAGGAATTTGCTATAGAATCTGTAAAACTCACTGAGGTGACTATAGAGCCAGTTTTGACGGTACTTCCGGAGAGCAAATCCAAAACCAAAACTAGGAGCAGAAGTAGAGGTCGAGCTAGAAATAAAACAAGCAAGAGTAGAAGTCGGAGTAGCAGCAGTAGTAGTTCTAGTAGCAGTTCAACCAGTAGTAGCAGTGGAAGCAGTTCTAGCAGTGGCAGTAGTAGTAGTCGAAGTAGTTCCAGTAGCAGCTCCAGTACAAGTGGCAGCAGCAGCAGAGACAGTAGCAGCAGCACCACTAGTTCCAGTGAGAGTAGAAGTCGGAGTAGAGGCCGGGGACATAATAGAGATAGAAAGCACAGAAGGAGCGTGGATCGGAAACGAAGGGATACTTCAGGACTAGAAAGAAGTCACAAGTCCTCAAAAGGTGGTAGTAGTAGAGATACAAAAGGATCAAAGGATAAGAATTCCAGGTCTGACAGAAAGAGGTCTATATCAGAGAGTAGTCGATCAGGCAAAAGATCTTCAAGAAGTGAAAGAGACCGAAAATCAGACAGGAAAGACAAAAGGCGTTAATGGAAGAAGCCAGGCTTTCTTAGCCTATTCTTTGCAGCAGAAGATGTCTTGATGAGTAAAAGGATTACCTTTCCTTGTAAGGAGGATGCTGCCTTAAGAATTGCATGTTGTAAAAAATCTTTTTGGAAAATACAGACTGTTTGTTTACCAGACATTCTTGTACTTTTTGCATAATTTTGTAAGAGTTATTTATCAAAATTATGTGAGGTTCCAAAATATGTAAAAATAATAATAATAAAAAAAGATTAACATCCCTTGTCATCTTTTTTAAATATCCTATACTCTTCAGTAAGAATCTGTATATTTTAATAGGTAAATCTTTAAGTCTGTTTCCTTCTAATTCTGTATTATACATTGCTTTTGTAGAAATAAATGCGTTTCTTTCATTAGTTTTGGGATGTCCTCGACACTTGTATAGTACCTTCTTGATATCATTTTCAGCTTTTATCACTAGATACTGAAGGTGATTAGAATGTCTTTGAAGGTTTCCTCACTTTTATTTGCCTTAGACAATTATTTCGAGTTGTCAAATATTTGCAGCATTGGGGGCAGGGCATAGTTTGTTTTTAAGATCATTTACTATTTTTTCTAGTCTCCCTTGTTATTTTCATCTAAACGTTTCCTCTTGTTTCTTATTTACACCATATATTGGGTAGATGAAGCAGTATGATTTTGGTTGGCATTTTCTTACAATTATGGGAGCATCATTCTTTTGTCTCCATGGTTTCTTGTGTGATACAGCATATACATTTGTTAATCACTTCTTTCCAGGGGAGGGAGGTAGAAAAAGATATTCTAAACTTGGTTTTTGAGTTGTGGTCTTGTCTTAACTTTTGTGTTGGCTCTAACTGAACCATGCCAATATATGTCAAAATTTTTGTTTAAGTATTGTATGAAAGTTTACAAAATAAAGGACGTACATCTACACTTGAATCTGTAAACAAGATAACACAAGTGTACCAAGTGATTAACTTGTTGTTTTATAAATTTGTATGAATTTGGAGTATGTTGCTCATTACTACATGTGCAAATAAATGTGGCTTAGACTTGTTTGACTGCTTAAGACTAGTACTTGTATTAACTTTTTGATGCTTTATACAAGAGAGTACTTAAATTGTAAATGGTATTTTTTGAGTTTGATTTAACATTGACTATAGTTTCAGATTTGACTTTGATATTATGCCTTCCTTTGATAATGAATGGTAATAGTGAAAATGTCAACAGTCATTTCCAGCATTGTATAAATGTAAGTGAACATGTTAAAGAATTCTTTTAAAAAATCCTTTCTTGGAGTAATTATTAAACAATAAATGAGCAGAACTCAAACTGCAGAGCTAGCCGCCTGCATCCCTAGGCCAGCTGTTTCCACTACGAGGAGCTTTGTCCAAAGATTTTAATATTCGCCAGCAGGAAGTACGGTAGTTCCCCCTTATTTATGAGAGAAATGTTCTAAGAGGCCTAGTGAATGAGAGAAACCATGCGTAGTAAAAACTATATATACTATGTTTTTTCCATAGATAAAAAATTGTAAGTCACAGTAGATAAAGAAAATGGAACAGTTAAGACTATAATAAAAGTTATATGAATGTGGTCACTCATTTCAGGGGATCCCTTGCATTTAATATTTTTGACAACAGTTAACTGCGGATAACCCAACCACAAATAAGATTAATGTACAAATTTATTTTCCTGTGTGCCACAGTGAGGAAAAGGTATACATTATTAAAGAGCATGACAACCTAGTTCTTTTAAAAAGTCATTTGATGACTTCAAAATGTATATATTAAGATTCCTCATACAAATTAAGTCTTGTTCACACATTTTTATATGGGAAATTTAAAGTTTTCATGGTCCTTGTAGAAAAGAGGCTGGTTTTGGCTTTAAGCTCAATTGTGAGTGGTGGTGATGGTATAATGCATGGGGAGAAAAATCTGAATATAAACCAATTTTCGGTTAAGTTCTGACGTTGAAGAATTCTAAACTAATTTTACTAACTTGGTATGCATTTATAAATTAGAGGTTTATTTTTAAGATTGAGTTTTTCATTTTTGATATTTCCAATTAATGCTTTATCCTTAGAAATGAAATTTATAATCAGAACCATGTAATCGTTTACTTGCAAAAATACACGGAACATTAGAATGTAAAAGTAAGAACAGTATCCTGTGGGGCTAGGGAAGGGAACACTCTAGGATCCTATTAGAAGTAAATGTTTATGAAAACTAGAAGCTGAGGGATAGGGCTAGTGACTAAAGTTTGAAATTAATTTGGAGCTCTGTTAATTAGCAAAGTCATCTGAGGGGGGTGTTTAGAAAACATTTTGTTTACTCTTACATTCCAAGAGTAGTTTGTACTACCACAGAAATTAAAAGATAGTTTGGTCTTCAGTGAGCTGTATCTATCCAATCTAGGGCTCATCTGTGCACTCATTATAGAGCTCTGGTAACTGCACATTTCTAGAACTTAGTTTGGGCTAAGCAAACCCACCAAAGCAGTAAATTGAAGAGTCTATAAGTTGATAAAAATTTAAAAGGAAAGGTGCTAGTGATTACATGGTATAATAACGGGCCAATGCTGTCAGAGTAATAAGTCATTAAAATGGGAGTTCAGTCACAACATAAACTAAAAATCTTCATTGAAATCATTGATTAAAAGTTTTACCCAGTTTTTCTTGAGATAATGTATTTAAAGTGCTTAACCCAGAAAAAAAAATGTTAGCTATTTAACATGGTTGGGCCTTCCTACTCTAACATCTTGGGGGAAGATTAGTAAAGTCTGAAAATTTACACTTGTCTCACCTAGCATGATCTTGTCCAAAAAAGAAAATTTTATATGTATATATTCAAATGCCTACAATTCTGCTTTCCATAGCCATTTGAGTTCCCTATTTAAATTTTGTAATAACCACTACTTGCCTTAACAGTCCTTTTTTCTTGCTTCTATAATGTTATGTCATACAGTTACATCATAGTTTGGTTTATTGTCTACCTCCCACTAGAATGCAATCCGCAGGAGAGCAAGTTTTTTAACCTAATTGCTCTCAAATACCTAGGATAGGGCTTTGTATATTATAGTCAACATTGTGAATGAATTATGACAGGTCCTTAATGTAGCTTGTGTCTCCATCTCTGCTTGTCTTTACAACTTTAGTTGCCTCTCTTCCATTGTTTGAAACAGTGAACTGAGATAAAGGAAGGAGCCATTGTGACTAGAGCAGAGTAAGCAAGGGAGAAAAGCTAATAGGGGCTATTTTGTATAGGACCTTTCAGGTTAAGTATAGTTTTTATCTGTGGGAAGGAAGGTTTGAAGAGGGTCGAAGTGATAAAATTTATGTTTTAACAATTACTTTGGCTACTGTGCTGAGAAAAAAATGAGAACAAGGGCAGGAATAGAAACAATGAAGAGGCTAGTGCAATAATTAGGCAAAATATAGAGACTCGGGCCAGGATAGTAGCAGTGGAAGTAGTGATGAAATTCTGGACATATTTTGAAGATAGTCCCCAAGTGATTTGCTGGTAGTGTAGTGTGAGAAGTCAAGAATGAGATTTCCCTTGAGCAGCTAGAAATGAATTGTCATTAGCTAAGTTGGGAAAAAAAAACTAGAATGAACAGGTTTGGGGATGATGGAAGTGAGTGGGTCAGAAGCTTAGTTTGAGATTTCTGTTAGACATGCAAGTGAAGATGTGAAGTAAGGGAAACTAGACATACCTTTCAGGTTCAGGAGACAGGTCAGAACTGGAAATAAAATTTGAGTTCTGAGCATGTCAATCACCAAAGGATGAGTGTAGATAAGGAAGAGGTCTGATGACAGCCCTGGGCACTTGAGCTATTAACAGGATGGGGAGCTGAAGAGGAACCAGCAACAGAGAAGGAGCATTCAGAGAAATAGAAAAACAAGTGTTCTTGGTAATAGAAGAAAATATTTCAAGGAGGAAGTAATCATATGCCCAAGTGCTGCTGATAGGTTAATGAAAATGAAGAGTAAAAACCATAGGCTTCAGCAACATAGGTCCTTAGTGATCTTCAAAAGAATTCTAGAAGAGTGATGGAGGCAAGAGGCTGATAGGAGAAGACTCAGATGGAGGAAAGCATCACTCTCAGTTATGTTAAATTGGACCAATGATCCCACTGAGAAGAACTAGAAAAGCTGGAGATCTATATACTTCAAAAAATCATTAAGGTACTGAAGAGCTATAGGGCCAAGATCTGAGAAGAAAACCCAGAGAGGTGTCTGACATTTTTTTTGCTAGTTCCACCTGTATCCCCAATTAACTTCTTCCAAAGGGAAAAATCTTAAGACTTTTTCCAAAATTGCCCTGCAAACAATATTTTTAATTGTAAGTACTATTTATTCATTAAATGAACACCCTTATCACCTCATAGGAAACCGATTTCATGATGTAACCATTAGAATCTTTTGGTCAATATTCTTGTGGGAAAATTGTGAAAAATCTGCAGAAGCTAAAACCACAACACAAACATTTGCATCTTCTCTAGAAAGCAGTGTGGTCTATATGACCTATTTGAAGGTATTGAATTCAGGGAGGGGTAGGACATTTTTTTTAGCTTAACATAGGAAGTTATTTCATCTTTGCTTTTTCCTCTGAAATGTTAAAATGAATGGCTCCCTCTCAATCAGCACTCAATTTCCAGTTCCTGATTATGCACCTGGCATATAGAATGTGCTTGATAAATATTTGTAGGATGAAAGACTGATCAGTTCTTAAGAAAGTAAAAGAAATTAGCTTTAGGTTTTTCTCTCAGTAATAGTAAGGACTATCATTCAATCTCTTAATGCCCCCAAATGTCTTCCTTTTACTTAGTAAATAGGTTTTCAATAAATGTTCCTAAATTGAGTAACTCAAAAGAGAAACTTGGATTGTTAACATTGATAGGTTGAGAGAATAACTTGTTTGAGTTGATTTAGAAATAATTTTAAGCATGATTGAGGTGACCTTAGGTATAACAAAGTTACAGAAAAGTACACAACTCAGTGGATTCACACAGTGTCATCATTACCCAGGTTGTCCGGCTGAGCCACAGAATTTTACACCTCATAGCTATACTACTGACAATGTCATGGTCTCCTGTTGTGTTATTTCTAATAAAGTATATGCTTAAAAGTTCAAGAGAACTAATCACAAAGGTATTTAATGCTGAAAGGTACAGTTTTTGCACTATGGACTTTGAGAATAAGATATTTAAGATGGCATAGGTATGAGAACTTAAAAACTTTAGAAGTTATAATTGAGTCAAGCTTAGTGATAGTACTTAATGATTGTGATGTAATTTCTTACTTCTGTGGTTATTTGCAAGAAACTTAAAATCCCAGCCAGATTTCTCTTACACTAAGATTGCCTTCAAGATGGTTCTTTTTGCCATCAGTTTACATATGTGTAGAAAAATACAAATTCATTTTCATGTAAGTTTAAGAAAAATGTTACTAGAAAAGTAGTGACAATTATTTCCCAGGATCTTATAATGTGTTCCAAATCCAAATACCAATCTCTCAATTATTCTTATTAATGAGGTTAACTGAGAGTTCATGTTGTATGTTCCTCCATTTAGAGAAGACTGCTTAGTCCAGAGGAGGAACATGTAGAATGAAAAGAACAGTAAAGTTGATACCCTTTGGAGTCTTTGTCAGGGGTATCCAGATCTAAAATGTTGACATGAACAAGGACATAATTAACATGCTTTTAAAATTTATAACTAGAAAGGAAATTTGTCATTCCTAAGCCAACCTTAATAATCACAACATTCAGATAAATACAGAAACTTCCAGAATAGTGAGGCTGTGAAAGTGAATGCTCAATATCTCCATTATTGTAGGAGATAAAGAAATAAACAAAACAATCCCACATGACCAAGGAAAATATCACAATCAGCTTCTCAGATTGACTGGCCAGGATGATATGCCACGTGTTTCTGGGATCTCAAATAGCAACCTTGCTCCACAAAAGCTTTATGTGTCAATAAAAGTTTCCCTGGATACAACTGATTTGCTGTAAAAATATTACTTGGTAGAAACATATTTAAGAAGGGTATTCTGTGAAATATTGTAATGAAAAACATAGACTCATATATATCATAAATGGTAAATAGTGTTTGAAGATATTTTGTTTGGAGGAAATATAAAATAGAGGAATAGAAATACAGAATGCTTAGGCATTCATTATGTGATTGCCTTCTATGAAACTATGGTGAGCTCAACTCATGGTTATTCCCTAGGCTATGGGTGAATTTAATGATATAATTATAGTGAATTTAGTGGATTAATTTGGTTGATGGGCAAAGCCTTGCAAAGTGCCTTCTCAAATGATTTCTTGTCTTCATCCACAGAGTTTATGACTTATTCTTGAAGTTAGACTGTACATTTTTGTTGTTTTTTTAAGCTAAATAGTAGGTTTGTATGTGGTGAGTCATTAAGTGTTATCCAGTTGATACAGGCTTAGGAGAAGAATAAACATGTGCTTGAATTTTATCCCTTCTCTTCCATGAGGCTGCCCAGGGAGGTGAGACCAGTGGCCAGTATTCATGACCCAGAAACAGGCTGCATTCACCTCACCTCATTCAATCTTCACCTGAGGCTGCAGAGACATTGCTTCTGCTTTTTCCCTCTCCCTAACCTTCCTGTTGCTTCTCTCTTCCTTCCCCAATGACACTGTCTGCTACTACTTCATTAGGAGCCAAGCCTAGTTGGATGATAGTTACATAAAAGTAGAGTTTCCTATCAGTGTATTGGGACCAGAATGGGTCATGGAATTATTTCTGTGAGAAACATCCTTTTCAAAACCAGTTACTTTGCTTATAAAGTATTTTAATTAAATTTGGTGAGTCTTATAATTGAATTTTTTGCATTTTTTTGTATACCCAATGTCAGATTTATATGACTGATCTAATCTTTGACCAATGAAAAAAATGTCTCAAGAGATATATCTATTTAAACATTCTCAACTTTGAACTGGTAGAAAAACTCAAAGGCAACTTTTACTGGAGTTTTTTTTCTCTTGCAAAGATTAAAAGATATTTATCTTACTTTCAATGATCTTCTATATTAAGTATCGTTCTATTCTGCTAAATGATTAATAAGCCTCATGAAGAAAACTAGTGAAGTTAAGAATTCTCCACATAATTTAGATAAAATAAGTTTGGGGCTTAACTGTTAACTTTAAAATGACTTTGAACTGTTCTATATGGTACAGTGGTAGTGGATCAGAACCCATAGAACTGTATGCCATAAAGAGTTAATTTTACTGAATGCAATTTTTTTTAAAAAACAGGAGCCCAAGATGGGACTAGGCTACGGCTAATAAATTTAACTGTGTTACAAATGTGTAACATACCACACTGAAGGAGATGGTAAGGATCTGACCTAAATAACTTTATAAAAAAAGCTTTGATTAGATACTGTAAGACTATAGTCAAATAGAGTTATACACACACATTTAACTCTGAATGGTAAATTTGTTTATTACAGGGTATGGGTTATGAATTTTGAAACTAATTCACGTGTATACTGGGATTGAGCAAATAAGTAAATATATTATAGATAACAAGCCAGTTTTCTTACTGTTGGAGAACAGTTGAGTTTTTTGATAGTCCTCCCTTCAGGACATGGAGCTAAATTCTCCTCTTGAAAGTGGATGGACTTAGTAATTTTCTTCACATAAACAGAGAATAGCAGAGAAAAAGCATTGCTTTACATTAGAGACACCTGGTAGACATCCTCTTAACCACGTAATCAAGGTTAACAATACCAGTTAATTAGACAAGTTGATATCATGCATACCCACTGATAGGCCGTGATGAGCAGGGCACACTACTCTTGTGGTATTCTTTCTCCCAAATCTACAACCTTGGTTTAACCATGAAAAGCATCAGACAAACCTAAACTGAGGGACATTCAAAAGTGTCAAGGTCGGGAAAGACAAGGAAAAGATAACAGGCTTTCACAGAAGATTGTCATAGAAGATTGAGGAGGCCTGACAACTAAATACAATGTGGTATATTGGATTTGATCCTTTAACCAGAAAAGGGACATTAGTTGGAAAACTAGGGAAATCAATAAAGTATGTAGTTAATGTTTTGAACTAATGTTAATTCATTTATCGATCATGGTTATATAAGATGTTAACATAGGGGAAGCTAGGTGAAAAGGTATACAGGAACTCTATTTTCTGAAGATCTACAATTATTTCAAAATAAAAAGTCTTCTGAAAACAGGCTTATGAATAATTTTCCAAAACCATCGAATTTTTTTCTGCAAATAACTTGCTTTGCTTTACCTTCATTCATTCAGCAGGTTGTAAACCAAACTCATGATCTTCCTCTGCCTCTCTTTCACACCTGCCCCTCACCTGTGCTCCTGTTTCTGTAAATGGCACTAAAATGCTCTCAATCGTCCAGCTAGGAAGTCGATAGTCGTCCTTGACATTTCCTTCTCTCTTGCTTCACAATGAATTAACCACCAATCCCTAGCATCCTGAATATCTCTTTTATATTCTTGAATTTAGTTGTCTTGTTTGTTTTCCCCCATAGATTGTAATCTCCATGGAGACAAGATCACTGTCTGCTTTTTCTTCATGTGTTCTATGTGCCCAACACAGTGCCTGGTGCATAATAGGCACTCAAAAACTATTTGGTAAATAAGAGAATGTGTGCATACTTTATTTTATCTTACTATCTAAGGGCATTTTTATGTCCCCATCCCTTTGTATCTAACATAGTGGGATGCATCCTGTACCTCCTAAATTTACTTTTAATCTGTGGTAATCAAGTTTTAGAAATCAAGTGTGACCTTGTTAACAGAAATTTTGCCAAGTCCAGTTTTATGTTTTGGTTACAGAAATCAGTAAAATTTTAGATAATCATAGAATATCAGCTGGAAGGACTTGTGGAGGTCATTTAGTGCAAGTCTCTCATTCTGTGAACAAACACCTCAAGGCTCTAAGAGGCTGAATAGTTTGCCAAGTCCTAGCGTGAGACCATTGACAGAGGGGGCATTTATTTCTACGCCCTAGGCAATCTGGAAGAAGGGAGAAAGAAAAAAATAAAAATAATGATAGCAGTTATTTTATTATTTATACCTTTGAAAGAAGTGGGTCAAACAAATAATAATCATAAGAAATTTATTCATTTTCATGCAGAAATTGTATTCTATAAACTTTTAAATTTTTAATTTTGAGGGGAGACATAAACATTAAGTTGCTGGTTTATTTGTGAGTTAATCTTTTTCTTAAAGAAGCTTGGGGGCATAAGATACTTGGGGGTATAAGATACTTAGGGACATAGACGCCAAAAGAAGCAAGAAAGAAAAGATACATGAATAGGGAGAGGGTAGCAGTGAGGTGTGAAGGAGGAGCATTTTGGAAGGGATGGTATTAGAATACATAAAATTGATTCAAATGAGTTCTTAAAAGACATTCAGGCTATTGATGACTGGAAATTAGTAGGAATACTAAATATTTCTATTCCGTTAACTCACTCATATAGCAACTTGTCAAGCATCCCTATGGTATTTGGGAATCCAAAGGATTTTTATAGTTTTGCTTGCTGGATATTTAGAGTTTGACTGCTGCTACTAATATAAACTCAGTAACGAAGATAAATATGGGGTCCAATTCTTTTTATCAGAATTTTTGTACAGATGAGAAAATTTAATCAAAAGGATTACTTGATCTTTTTGAACTGAGAGAGTTCAAAACAGTTGAGCTACACAGCTGAAAGACGTCAGTTCATTTATTCATTCATGCATTCATTCTTTCATTCAATAAAAAGTTATTGAATAATGTATTATTAAGGAATTTAACCTAAAAGACTTGAAGAATGAGTAGGGATTAGCAAAACAAAAAAGTAAGAGTTAGCAAAGCAAAAAAGTGAAGTTATATGATAAAAACACAAATATTGTCATTCCCTTCCTTAAAACTTTTTATGGCTTCCCATTGCACTTAGAATAAAATTCACATTTCATTTCCACAGCCAAAAGTCGCTGCATGTTTGGACCTTTGTCTTCATCTCCTACTTTATCCCCTACCACTCTCCACCTGCCTTTATGTTTTATTATTATATATACCAAGTTATTTTCCACCTAAAAGCCTTGTTTCTGACATCTTGGAATGCATCCAATAGGCTCACTGGTACAAAGTTGGTGCTCCACAAACATTAAATTCCTCTTCTACTCATTAATGAGAGTAATCAGTTTGGTCCCTTGATCAGCAAATATCATACATGTATCATCTTGCATGTTGAGGATGTTACATACTATTATTTTAAAACACATAGTAAAAGAATAATGACAGTGTATATGGGATATTCCCCTTTGGTTTCTCCCAATCCACTCTCCACTCTTTGCCATGTTCTGCTATCTCCTCTTTTTGTGTCTGTGGATCACTAGCTTCTGAGGCTGAGTCCTCTAAAGCAGATGCTGAGACAGAGTTTAAGGTTCAAGGGATCAACACCTATGAAAAGAAGAGGGAGAAACTAAGACTGGGCAGAGGGGAAGGCAAACTGCAATGTAGGTTCCACAAAGCTTCAGTCAACCTAACAGGGAACTCAAGTAAGAAGTGCTTGTCAGAGTGTACCACCTTAAGCTGAAATGACCCTGACTTTGTACTTCCTTGTCATTTACTCACTAAATTCACTAGATCACCCAGGAAGGGGTCATGTTGGGTAAGGTGGTCCTCTGCTACTGAGGTAGACCTTGAAGTCACTGCCAGACAGAGGATGTCTGCTAACTGCACTCCCTGCAGCTGAGCAGAAAGTTTTACCTTGAGGAGGGGATGTTGGGGGCCATCTCCATGTCTTCCACACCAATTTGAATCTCAATCTTTCCTGGGCCTCATATCTCACTGTGCACATGTCTACCATGGGGACTATTTCCAAGGGCTCTCTGTTCTAATGTCCCCTTCCTAGTTAAAAATAACAACAACAATAACAACAACAAAACCAACAACAACAAAAAACAGCTTAATCAGTTCAGCTTATCCCAAGTACCTTCTAATAAAATTTTTCTATCTTATTAGTTGCCAGAGTAACAGGCAGTTGGTTGAAGAAAATATGTTCTCACTTTAGAAAATCTGAGGTACTAAGAATATAGTATCAGATTAACATCACCAGGCAGTAGAAGAGCAGCATTCACAATTATGTCTTTATATTCTCATGAAAAGCGTTGCTCTGTAGTATTATCTCTAAGATATTACAGTCGTGTGGCTTTGGTGATTCCTTCTTTAGCTCTACACAGTGTGTACTCTTACTTCCTGTACCATTTCTGAAAAATGCTATAGGCTTTCCAAATCAGTATTCCTGAGTGTGTGTTACTATGAAATCTTCCTCAGTAGCAGTATTATATTTTAATTTTGACAGAAACGATGTGCAAAATGCATTAGCAATTAGATAATATCTGGCTAAGTTAATATGACTATTTTTATAGTGAAAATTGATACTTTGGTTTCTTAAACTAAGTGCTCTTATTCTTTTCATGTATTACCTCTTCGTCTGGGTCTGTTAGATAGTTAACATTGTGCTACCATATTTTCAGATATCATGTTTAATTATATTTAAATAATGGTCTGAACATAAAATGAGATCACCTGAGTGTATTAAGTAGCAAGAAAGTGGGAGCATTTCTAGTAAGAGCAAATCTCTCTAGAATGGTATTTTAGGCAAGGATTTCTCTCCTGTTTTTCTTGACTCAAATCTCGTTTAGGCCAATCAATAGACAAATTTAAATTCATCTGGATTTTTTTCTCTCTTAACTTAAAACATAATTAAATTAATTAATTCAGAATTTATCTGTGATCTTTAATATCAAATACAAAAAAGATAAAGTATATTAATTATCAAATCTTCTCAAATTGATATAAATCATGCAAATAATTCTGTGCCAAATTTGGAAGCTGAAGAGCTAATTCTTCTGTAAATGTCTTTGACAACATAGTTTATAGATTTTCAAAAGCATTCAAAAAACCAGCCTATACCTTTTTGAGTGTGCATGTGAACAGCTATGCACGGCTCTGACTGCAAGCCAGTTTAGATTCTTTCTAAGGATATAAAAATCTTTGTTCTGAGAGAGCAGGCTTCCTACTAATTGTTTCTGGAAAACAAACGAAAAACACATTTCCTTTTTTCAGGACTCTGAAAGCAAAAATTCACTTTAGCTTGTTCAGGTGCTGGATATTTGTCTTGTTTATGTCAGGCACTAGAGGGGAGTGTGGTGTCATAAAAGTACTGCGTTCTGCAACCCACATACACGCTGACATACCCAAATACAGGAAAAAGGTATAGCAAAGAAGAGCTTAGGAAAATATTTTCTCAAGATTGAAATAGGACAACTGTGGTATCTGAAAACCTACTGAGATCTAGTGTTTTACACTAAAATTCCCAATATAGGACTTTGATTACTTTTATGTGACAATAACATTTAAATAACTTGATTTTTATAGCTTTGTTGGTATTTGAAAAAGAATATACGCTCACTGATTTTAAAAAGAAAGTCAATGTCCACAGCCGTGCCACCCTGAACACGCCCAGTCTCGTCTGATCTCAGAAGCTAAGCAGGGTCGGGTCAGGTTAGTACTTGGATGGGAAACTACCTAGGAAGACCAAGTGCTGTAGACATTTTAAAAAAAAAGTAAAAAAATATAGAAAAGCACAAAGAAGAAAGTGAATACAACCTGAAATCACATTATATACACCCGTTGTATGGGGGAGGATTCAGATATCTCATTCTCTCTCCACTCATGAAAATATGCATACAATTTTAAATACATGGAATAATACTGTACCTGCTGTTTCTGGAAGAGCACTGTTGCAGACAAAGTAGACATGTTTCTGTGGCAGATAACTTGATTCTTGGTAGGAACCATAGTGGTTATGAGTAGGGGGAGCCACAGTGCCTAAGTTTAAATTTCTTCTCTACTCACTGTGTAACGTTAGGCAAGTGATTTAATCCTTCTCTGTGTACCTCAGGTTCCTCGTATACAATTAAGTGTTTAAGACAGTACCTGGAACATGATAAGTACTTACTACATTTTAACTAGTGTTCTTAACAAAATACAAGTTTCAAACTTCATAGTAACACTAAAGATTTTTTAAATAGCAAAGAGGCATATTTTTCCAATTAACTTTCATCATGATATTTCAAAACCATTTTTTTAAATAAATTATTACTGCTTCTCCATGTAATAATATATACTTCCTCCATTGATGCTAATATTTGTATGCAGCAAATACTCAGTTTGTGCTTATTGTTTGATTTACTTCAAGACTTTAACAGAAAGAAGGGAACTACCTTTTTGTGGAGTCCTGTTTACAATATGTTGAACACGAGGTGCCTTTAAGAGAGGCGGTTTTACACGGGCCATCTTTATAAGACATGAGTCCAACTAAAAAAATCCCTGTTAATTATTAAACCCCAATGTATTATCTGGATACCTGACACTGCAGATTGAGAACAGAGAGTGTTTGTCTCTCAAGACTAAACACCAATAGAAAAATGTAGTTATCAAGGGATTTCAAAAAAAAACCTATACCTTTTCCTCTGATATTTAGGAAAGATAGTGGAGTATATCCTGTTTTGGCTGGCATATCTACTGCCTAACTGGTTTAAACCTCATTTAGGATTCCTGCTTGTTTTAGCATGGTGAAGCTCGGAGTTCACAGAATCCTCCTTTTGATTATTTCTCTGACAAAGTGTCCGGAGAGCGCAAAACTACTGGCAGACTTTAAAAAATGTGGTGATTTGGAATGTGAAAGTAAGTTTGCTTTTCTTTTTTTTCCTTTCCTCTTAAACTGGGGTGCCGAAATGACATAAATTGTTATTGTGGACATGTGTGATAAAAATGAGCGTTAATATCATTAAGAAATATTGTAGTTATGTAGTTCAGTATTAAAAGAAAATGCTGGAGCCAAGCATTTTGCAATAGTTTTTAATGTAAGTATACACAGGGGCAAAGATCAGTCTGATATACAAATATATCAGAAATTATACAGACATTAATCCAGACCTCAAAAACAAACTAATCAACATTTTCACTATTTTTTAAGATAAATATAATTGAATTATATTAGAAAAGATATTAAGCCTTTGATAGTTCTTGATTTATGAAGCCCTGATATTTTTTAGTTTCTATTTCATAATTAGAACTTTCTGATTCTCATGAATTTTCTCAAAATGTTTTTATTTTATACCATCAGGATTTACTGTCAAAACTTTGTCAAACATTAATAATTTCTGTGTTCACTTATTGCATAAAAATACTGAAATCAGTGTTAGAAGAATACATTTTTATTTACATCTTTAAATATTAAACTTTATGTTCTACAAAGATAAATTTTATTTTATTGCTTAAGAACTTAATTTATTTTCTGTTATTAGCATTCTGGTACAAAATGAATATATCCTAATATATCATAATTGCTTTTAATAAGTTCTATCTCTGCAGTATGTGACAATTATTTCTGATTTGCAACATGTAAATTAAAAATAGAAAATATTATTAGTGTAAAAAATAATTTACAAGCAAATTTTTTATGAGTAAACATTTTCTTTAACAGTTTGGGTATATAATTTAATATATAGAGGTTTACTAGATGATGTTTTATAATAAGAAAAATAATAATAGTCTTTCTTTCCCTTTTTACAACTTCATTCTAGTTTCCTTAGGGCCAGACACAGAACATGGAATGGAAATATTCAAATTTATAGTATTTTCTAATGTTATTTTAACTTTAATTGCATGACTTAATTAAAAAGTTTTATGTATATCAGTATAATTATAATCGTTAATTTGGTATGTATATTACTGTATGTATTTAATCTATCATATGTGGATATAATCATTCATATTTATTGAAGGTCTATTATATGCTGGGTCTGGGTAGAGGGCTTGTATCCAAGAGGAATAAAATGAAATGTAACATAAATTTCTTGACCTCCACTGAATAGTGAGACAAGATAAGTCAATATTAAACAGTAAGTACTGATACAACATAAAGTTAATAGGTAATATTGAAGTTCAGAGAAGGAGCAGAGTAAGCAAGACCGATTAGGGATGTCTCATAGAGGAAGTAGGTATGAGTTCATCGTGAAGAGAAACTGAAGTGTTTCTAGCCTTGGGAAAGACCAGGAAGAAAAGCTCAGAATACAGAATGTGGATGTTACAGTGAAGAGCAGCTCAGTGCAATTTGGCTCCAACGTTTGTCATCTGCTAGACTGAGATGAGATAATTTACCTCATAGTTCTGTTTTGAGGATTTAATAAAATAAAGATAGGAAAGAGCTTATCATAATGGTTGGAATATATAGGTGCCAGGAAAAACACTAATTACCTTTTTTTCCCTTCCCTATTCACTGGAGAATGATAATGACACATTCCAGGGACAATGGATAGAGGAGATTGACTGTAAAGGAGCAAGAGGAAGTCATTCAAAATAGGATAGGAGGACCAGGTCATGAACAGCCTTGGATACCCAGCCAGAGTTTGAATTGATTCTGTGTGCAGTGGGAAGTCTATGTAGCTTTTTGAGACCATAAATGATATGAAAAAATGAGCATTTGGAAATACATAGAATGGACTGGAAGAGAGCAAATAGAATGGATGGGAGGGCGAGACATAACATTTTAATTTAAATTGTGTTTTTCTTTACAATGTTTACATAGCTTTAATATGCAGAGTCTTAGCCATCAGAGATTACAGAGGACCTGACTGCCGATACCTGAACTTCACTAAGGGAGAAGAGATATCTGTTTATGTTAAACTTGCAGGAGAAAAAGATTTGTGGGCAGGAAGTGTAAGTATCAAGTCTTAAAAACTGAATGCAGAATAAATGGCTAGCTTATACAAGAGTGCCTGCTTTTCATCTCTAAAGGAACTTTAAGAATTTCAAAGAAATATATATATATATATATATATACACACACACATACACACACATACATATATGTATATATGTATGTAAATATAAAAATATATATATATATTTATATATAAAACCTTTAACATGTGAAAACAAACAAACAAAAACGGTCTTGTTCAGTGTTGGTCCCAGAATTTCTATAAAGTAGCTTTTGGAAAGGCAGTATGGTTGGGATGGATGACTACAAGGGCCTTGAAGAAATTATTTTTACATAGTATGAACAATTTTGAACATAGATTTTTATATTTACTGGAAAGACTTTAGAGGTGCCAATGGATATTATGTGACAGTTAGACATTCTCAGCCATCACTTGGTGCTGCTAATGGCCAAGTTTAAGAGACTAGAAAGTTTTAGTTAATCGGATTAGAAGACATTTGTCTTTCTGAGCAAATAAAGGACTGAGTTCTTATTGAACACATCCTCAGAAAAATTAGTAGCCTAGGGAAGCAAGGTATATGAACTTTACATGGAAAAAAAGAACTGAGAGAGTCTTTTATTTGACCTAAAGTCCTATTACACTGAAATTCCTAGAAGTCAGAATCACCTTTCTGAATACATAACATAGGAAAATTAATTATTAATATTTTCAGTTGAAAATAGCTTTGTATCTTTATGCTTTATCATGAAAAGATGCTATGATAAGCAATTTTACTCTGAAGTTGAATAAGCATGACCAACCTGATACATGTATCATTTCCATATTGCATATGTATAAGATCTTTCCCTTGTATAGCCTCTGCGATCACTATTTGAAAGAGAAGTTTTATTTGAATCTATCTTGCTTTTTAGCTCAGGGATGTATGACTGAAATGCTGACTGTTGCTGGCCAGAATTGTTTGCCTGGCCTCTGCAGGCCCCAAGATCCCTTACTGCTTATGGTCCCTTAAACATTGCCAGTCTATGTCTTGAACACATTTGTAGGCACCCAGTGCAGCTATAAGAAAATGACACAGGTCTAAGAGGAAAAGAAATTGTTCTTTTTTGTTTACTATGTATGAACATGATAATTCTGCACAAGAGTAGTGTGTAATGTGTGGAGCCAGGGTGAAGTTCCAAACACATTTAGTTTTTTATATTAGGTGTTTAGTCCTGGCACATAACTGTTTAAGGAACCGCACTGTAGAGTTCACCCACAGGCTGTCAGTTTCCAAATAGTTGCAGCAACTGCAGAGCTGAAAGAATCACAATGGTGTAATGGAGCTAGATCAAAAGACCAAAAGAAATATGTTCTTTAAACCTTGATTGGGATAGGAAATGGGTTGAGAATGGTTGTAAAGCCTTCACATTTAGGGGCCATCCTACATACTCTTAAATTGGAATAAGAAGATCTCTGTTACCAAGGTAACCACAGAAAAGTTGAATGGAATCAAATCCTCCCTGGAGGACTCGTAGATCCTTACTCTCTTGATGAATCTATCTCAGCCATTCAAAGTTGAAAACTTCTACCTGATTTTGACATCTTGAAAATGCTGAATATGTCACCGCTCTATCTAGTTTGGGTATTCCCACCATTCCCTTGCCTTTTGATATCCCAGGTTTACTAGTGTAAATCTGTGATCCACCTGGGCAGGGAAGGTCATTAAGAAACACGAAAAGAAAGAAAATGAGTATACGGGAAGGTTACCCTCCGAAGTTTGAAAAAGTAGCATTTTACAGCTTGGCTCTTTGTTTCCTCAAATTAATGCTGTTCTTTTGAATAACAAAAGGAATATGATTTCACTCACTTTCTTTTAGATGGCAAATGAAAGTCAATATTTGTGATTTGAAATAGATGAAAGCCAAGGACATGGAGCAAAATTAGGTTCAATATTTATTATTGCTTTGATCACTCTTCCTTGTTAATCTTTGTTCTTCATTTTGATAGAAAGAAAAGGACTTTGGATATTTTCCCAGAGATGCAGTCCAGATTGAAGAGGTGTTTATATCTGAGGAAATTCAAATACCAACTAAAGTGAGTAAACTCACCTGGGGTAGTGTAACCTTGGGCTAGGTTAGGCTAGTTTATACTAGAGACAGTTACTATTTTAAGCACTTGATTCATTTATTCCTCATTTTGGTTATAAATTGAATCTAAAATTTCTTGGCTAAAACAGTTTCTAAAGTATAAGTGCCCATTGGATATGTATCTTGTATAGTGAATACATAAAATAGTTGGTCTGCAAACTCACTTTAGGAATAGTTTGAGTATGTGAATAAAATTAGGTAAGACAAATTTGATGAGAGATAAAAGCCTGACTCAGCCACTTAGTAGCTATGTGGCCTTGTGTGCCTTAATTTTCTCATCTGTAAAATAAAGGCTATGATTATCACATTGTGCTACCTCATAAATTTACTGAGGAAAATATAACCATATGTAATGTACATAGAATAGCACTTAGTAAGTGTTATGTGTTAGATATCATTACCAATGTTATTGTTCTATTGAGACAAACTTTATTTTCCATCACACTCTCGTTAAGAAAAATAATATGTAAAAAAAGAAAAATAATACACATGGAGCCACTTTGAAATGGAACTGTGGTTGCCATCCCAGAGGAACTGCTTTGTATGCATGCCTTATGCTTCAAACCTTTGGAATGTTAAAACAGGGCAAAATAACCTTTGGACTGGGCCTAAAGCAACATTGTGTCCCAAAGAACTGTTTGTAAGGATAACAAGAAAGCAGATATTATGACTACAGGACTGAGAACTAAAAATACTGTTTAGAATTAGCATCACCATGTTAGCTTATCTGCACCAATAGAAATGCTTTCCTTCTATTGATATGTGATTGTCCCCTTGCCTTTCTCATAAATATCCTTTGCCTTTGTCTCCTAATCAGAGCACTATTTGGGTTTCTGCCTGAACCAGTGATTCCCAAATAGCTATTCTTTTTGATTTCAAATAAATGCTTGTTGCCTCTCACTTTGAAAAGCCTTTTATTTTTCAGTTAACACTCTCTAGGTCTCAGATCTGTACAATCTGTTTTGCTATTGAAGTTTTAAATAAGCTTGATAATGTTGGGCTTGATAATGAGAAAGGAAATCAAAAGGTTACTTTTTAATATGTGAACCTGATTAGCTCATTTAATTCAGATTCCAGGTTAGCCAATTTACCTTAAATAAGATCAGTGTGACGTGAATTAAGCAAACTATCTATTATCTGGCTCTTTCCCAACACAAACTCTGGGATTAACTGTCCATTTACTGTATAATTACTGGCCCTGTTAGTTCTAGCTCCAAAATACCTCTGGAGTATATTGTATTCTCACCACTTTCCATCTCCCGATAGCCCTAATTCAAGGCATAATAATCTCTTAATTAGAATGCTGACTACAAAAGTCTTCTAACTGATCTCCTTACCTCTGCTTATTCCCTTTCCCAATTCATTCTCTGAACAGTAATGAATCTTATAGAAACAAAAACGAGAAAAGTCAGATCATGTCGTTCTTTTGATTTAAAGCCATTTAATGACTTTTCACTGAACCTGGAATCAAGCTCTGACTCCTTACCCTGGTGCTACATGATCTGCTCTTGCCCTTCTTGCTGACTCTGTCTTATGCCACTCTCTCCTCACTCACTATGCTCCTGGCCACCCTGGCCTGTTGACTGTTCTTAGAACATGCCAAGCTGTCTCCCAGCTGAGAGACCCAAACAGGCTGTTCCCTCTGATTGGAATGCTTTCCTCAAGTTTTTCACTTGGCTAGTTCCTTGTAATCTCTTAGGTCACAGCTTAAACATCAGTGCCACAGAGAGGCCTTCTACAGTGATTCTTATGGAATTACTGCTTCTTAATCACAGCTTCCTATTTATTTCTTCCATAGCAGTTATCACAACTTATAATTACTTTTCTTCTATGGTTTACTATAGAATTCCAGCACCTATCACAGTGTAGAGTACACAGTAAACACACAGTAGCCCCAAATTCTTAGGTCAAATTCCCTGGGAATTAGACTCTGAGATGGACCTTTGCATCCAAGAAGTTTACGGGGAGTCCTCTTGGGAATAATAGCACCTGTGAAGGAGCAAAAGAAAAGGCAAGATGGGGCAGAGAAGCTGAACTGTGATGCAATTGCACCAAAGGTCTCAATTGATTTTATAAAGAACTCTGAAGGTGGAATATCCTTTCAGGGTTATCTGGAATAGAGGCAAGAGGTTGGAGCTTTTTACCCTTGCATTACTGGCTCATCTGGGGTAGTGTAACCTTGGGCTAGGTTAGGCTAGTGTATACTAGAGATAGTTACTATTCTGAGCACTTGATTCATGAATCCTCAAAACACCCTATAAGGTAGGTGTTGTCATTCTCATTTTACAGATGACAAGACTGAGGCACAGAAAGTTCATATAATTCACTCAAGGTCACAGAACTAGTAAATGGCAGAGTCAGGATTTGAATCTAGAGAGTTTGGCTCCAGAAGTCTATTCTTAATCACTGTAATGCAGTGCCAAAAACATATTGTAAAATTGCAATTCTGAAGTTCCTTTTTAAAAATTCTGAAAATTATTCTCGTTTAATAATGGTGATATCCAAAGAGCAGCGCATAACAGTGCATATCACTGTTCGATACCTTCAGATTAAAAAATAATAATAATAGCTTTACCGTTTTTATTCTTGATGATTTGGTTGTTCTGTGAGATAAGCAAGAGTATCCCTACCTCCATCGACTATATGCAATATCTCTAAAATAAATCTAAATATCTTAGGACAACTTTTAACCAGCCTTCATGCTTTAGAGTCTCTAGTCTGTTTTAGCTTTGATCATATGCTGTGAAATTCCATTCCCTCAAATTACCACATAGCTACATGTGCACAAGTAGGAGGAGCAAGATTTTATGGATACACATGCCTATTCATCAGAGTTTATTTGCAGAAAATACTCAAAGACTTTATTGTCTCTGCTTCTTAAATTCTTCAACTATTTGATAACAATTAATCCTAATGTAAAAGGATTTTCATTTAAGTTTATATCATTAACCTGAGAAGTCAGTTATGATATAAGTGTTTGAAATTAGGAGATCCGATTTTAGATTTTGCTCTGTTTTTGAGCTAGTTGTGTGGTCTTGGGAAAATCATAGTCATACATTTTAAATAATTTAGGGAGACACAAGAATTTTTAATATATTAATGTTAATCATAATTTTTTTTCTCTTAGGAATCTGATTTTCTTTGTCTTCTTGGAGTAAGCTACACATTTGAAAATGAAGATAGTGAGTTAAAAAGTGATAATGGTGAAAATATATATCCATATGAAGAAGATAAAGACCAAAAATCTAGTATATATGAAAATGATTTTCTGACAGAACCTGGATCTTTTTCAACATCTGAAAGTATTGGGTTTGAAGACCAATTTCCAGCATCAGAGTCTCCTGAAGATATCAGAAGAAATAGTGAATCATCAAACTGGGAAGGAATAGAAGCTGAAAATGTGAAACAGGATCCTATTCCAGGGGTGGATTATGTCCCACCACCCTCAACTGTGCCTGAAGTGAAAGGATGGTTTGGATTTGGAAAGGAACAAGCCGAAGAGAAGACTGTTGAATCAATTATTGAACCTCTACAAAAAAGTTCATTTCAAAGTAGAAAAATAGCAGTAGAAGATGAGAATGACTTAGAGGAATTAAATAATATTGAGTCCCAAACAGAACATAAGAAAGAACCTGAATCGGAATTCAATTCAGTGCCTAAGAAACAGTCTGAAGTGTCCGAGTCAGAGCACATTCTCAGTCGTCAAGCTACTGGTTGGTTTGGCAGTGGATTTACAAGTTATTTAGGTTTTGGAGGTGACGATACAGGGCTTGAATTATTGCCCAAAGAAAGCAATACACCACTACAAAATGTTCCTAATTCTGTATCATCTGAGGAAGAATCCACGGTTCCACGTACAGAAATATTAACAGAAAAAGAAGATACAATCACTAATGCGAGCTCAGTTCTCAAACCAAGTTGGTTTGATTTTGGTTTTAATATGCTAGGTTTCGCATATGCCAATGAAGATAAAATTATAACAGATGATGGAAAAAATGAAAAAGAAGGTGAAGGAGATAAACATGAATATCCTTCAACAAGTGAATTTTACCCTAATAAGGAACAAGAAATAAAATCAATAAAAATTATGGAAACAGAAAATCAATTAGGTAAGGAAAAAGTCTTAGAGAAAACAGATGATTCTGATACCTTACTATATTTTAATGATTTCTTATGTAATTTTGACAGTCCTTGGAACTTCCAAAAGGAAACAGAATTGCCATTTCCTAAACATATACTGGATAAGAATAATATAGTTGAAAATGATGAAACAGAAGAATTTTCAGTTGAAAATGGTCCCATAGCTAATATGAAACTTAGAATGTCAAAAAGCAGGTACAGTCAATTAGGCTGGTATAAAAATATCTATATTTTTTAGACATAATTTATATTTATAAGTATAAATAAGGTAAGTAGTTTTATAAATACAAAAAGTTCAGGAACCCATGTTCTCAAAATACTCAATAATCAACAACTTTATTAGTTGTCCTTTTTATCAATTTCTGGTTTACTCTAGGACTTAGATCTTAATATTATAAAATAAAATTTCATGGGAAAAATAATGATTGGAAATATATGGATGTTCCAGGAAGTTCCTAAAGAATTTTACAATAAATTTCTATTTTTGTTAAAGTAATATATATAAACAGTTTTTAAAATATAAAGCGTTAAAGCTTTTTTTTTTTGAGTCATTTTATTTATTAAGCACAGTTTGAAACATTGAAGTTCTTAGTATTATGTCCAATACTCACAACCATAAAGGAGAATTAGTTTGGTTTCGCTTAAGCTATTAAACTCGCAAACACCATGCTGACTTTTCATGCTTTAGATTTCTAGCTGTTGGTATAGAGAAAGGCTTCTCAATCTCAGCTCTACTTACATTTTGGGCCAGATAATTCTTTACTGTGGGAGACTGTCCTGTACTGTTGGGGGAATAAATCTTTTGCTCTATACCTTCCTAGGTTCAATGACTGGGACTTGCAAATCAAACTGGGAAAAATGAAAGTTTAATTATATACATCCACCCAGGAGTTTTACAAAGAAATGAGACTTTTTCTTTTTCTTTTTTTTTAACCAAAGGAAACTCTGTTCCTCTGTCCATCTCTACTCCCACCTCTGTCCCGGGGACAATTCTTTCTTTTTTTTTTTTTAAGCAAATTTATTTTAGTACTTACTTCTGTTTTCTAAATGAAATCTTTATATTGTTCAGCTTCGAATAATCTATTTTAGATGATGTCCATTGACTTCCTACTCTGGTAGATGAGAGTTTTGCTCATTGACACTCACTTTTTAGCTCATTTACACCTTCCCACTACTGTTGTTGTTGTTGTTGTTGTTGTTAAGAAATTTAAACTAAGAAAAACTTCAATAATTCAAAATAATTTTCATTCCTAAATGACAATTTATTCTAAGGTCTGTACCCCTCCACTACCACCCTTAATAAGAAAAACTATAACTAAGGTTTTCTTTATGTGTACAAGATAATAAGGAAATTCAAGTTTTCAATCTTCTCTTTTGAGTTTTCCAATTCTAAGAGCTCAACAGAGAGGAAGAGAAGAGAAAAAGTATCAGAAGATACTTCTAGATCTAGATGTCCAGGATCTAGCAACTTCTATAATTAAAAATATGTGGATTATATTTTAAGTAAAGAATTATATAACATCACTTTCCTACATCTCCATGACGGACAGATTAGAAACTCAGCAAATATTTGCCAGTAATACAGAGACAAATGACCCTTAGAATGACAGAAAATCTTTCACAAGAAGAGATCAACAATGTTGCACGCTTAGAAGGAAACACATTTCCATTAGAACGAGTTGATTTCCTTGAATTTCCAGAACTATCTCATTTGTTAATATTCTCCAAAATGTGAGATCTTTAGATTCTAACCCATGTTTTTTTGAGATATGTGTAGGTATGACGTGTTTCATGACTAAAAACGTTAGAAAACGAAATTGTCAAAGACGAAAGAGTAAAAGTATTTTGTTTTAAACTTGTTAGATCCTAAAGGAATATTGTGAAAAAAGTAGATAAGAGTAACTGAAAAGAAGAAGACTAAAACAAAGCAAAATAATATCAGGTCCAGAAATACAGAAGATTCAAAATATAAATATATAAAAATATTTTAGAGCATATTTATAGGAACACCAGGACAACCTGTATATCATTTTAGTAGAATTTATCATTTCATATAGTGATGCTGGGAGAATATTCAAATATGAAAAATTTGGTGAACATTCAAATGAGAATTGAATATTTATGCAATTAAAATTAGTTTTGAGGAATTTTATAATTAAAATATTCAGAAATTCTTTTGTTTCAGAAAAAAGATATGTTATACTATATAAACAAAGTGGATTATTCCAAAACATTAGAATATTAATTAAACAAAAAACAGCCTGGGGTCATGCAAAATTTGTTTCAAAAAAAAGATTACTAAAAGAGGGATTCGGATAAAGCCATAGGCTCTATTTTCTGGATACTGAGAAATAGCTAACACAGCCAATATATTCAGATAATTTCCACAATTCTTTTAATTATAAAGAGCCTATAAGAAAAAATGAATCACTGATTGTGAATCAATATTTGTAAAAGGCTGAGATTTGCGATAACCACATTTACAGAAAAACGAATATACTGATATAAAAACTTACAAAAAAGATATATTAGGGAACAGTTATTTGTATTAAAATATTAATAACTATTTTACAAAAGGATTCTAATTGAGCATATTTATATAGTGAATTTCCCAAGTACCATTAAATGTGAAAAATTCTTCATTATTTTATTTGACTTAAACTTTTGTTTAAAAACAATTGTAAGAAAAGCATATCTATAATTAATGTAAATCGTAAAGTTTAGGTTTAAGTCAGGTGAAAATAATATCTCTCTGTAATTAAATAGAAAAATATTACAGGAAATATTTTTCTTAACATATATGTTTACTTCAAATGCATTTGAAGACAATATTTAAAAAAACTAATATAGTTACATTAAATTAGAATATAATTAATTATTGAATAAGCCTTTTTTACCTCTACTGCCATTAAAGAGCATAGTAGATCACTATTTGAGTCCTGTGTTCACAACAGTCCTGTTGTATTCAGACTCCCAAGTTGTTGCTTGTTTTTAACTTTAATGTCCACAAGTGGTATCATTAAATTACCGATAAATGTTTGCTTACTTGGGACTTTCATCTTTTAAACAATGCTAAGTAAGTGACAACATCAAAGTGCTTTGTTAAATTCATTACTCAAAGAACAAAATTTGACATTGTGTAATTCACTTACAACTCTTTAATATTGTTTTTGAGGACTGCCCTGATACTTTTCTCTCCTTGTCTTAAAAAGTAACTGAGAAGTAAATCCCAGAGTTTAGTTGAATACTATACTTCAGGCTAGAACTGGTTAGAACCTTTTAAAAAAAATCCTGTTTGATTAGTTAATTCAATCAAAACAATCGGTTGAAACTATGTTTGAAAATTGAATTGCCTTAAAACAAACTGATGGCTATGTAACATGGCATGCACATAAATATATGATGCAACATTACAAACATGGTGAAGTTTGATGTTTCAAATTAAAAAATTTATAATTAATCTTGTGGAAAGGTAATCCTTTTAAAATGAAGGTTCTCAAGATATTTAAATTTTCATTCTAAATTTGAACACAGGTATAATATCAGTTTAAAGTATAAATCATTTAAATATTTAGTATGCAGCATAAAAGCAGTAAAATCAGGAATGTTTTATTTAAAACTCCATCAATCTTGTTTTATTGAAATGCAAAATAAAACTTATATTTTCCTTAAAGTAATGATCATGTTTTCAGTTGGATAATATGCATTTTTATCTCACAATATAGAATTATTTGACATCTTTTAAAAAGCAGTGATAAGCTTTGTAATTTCTTGAGTTCCATTTCAAAAGTTAATGACACTCTCATCTTGCTGAAGCAATATGTAAATTTAATGAGGTCATCAAATTAAGGAAACATCAATCTCATGTGAAGTTTTGTCTTTGCCAGACACATTCATAGCATAGAAATGAAATTCAAAATACAATTTAGTATTAATTTTAACTCGATTTCTCAGCACAGCCTTATGCTGTTATTGGGTCTGAAAGAGAAAATTAGCATATACCTGTATATACTCATAGCAGTATTTTACAAATAGTTGAATGAGAATCTCTTATAATTGTTATTTTTATATTCTATTTGTAATATCGGTATTTTCCTTCTACTAAGCCAACACGATCTTTTCTTGATAATTTCTAAAATAAATGAATAATTCCTAAAATAATTTAAATAATGATGTAAAGAATATATTTTGAGAGCTTGTACGGAGGTTCTAGCAGGGGAGCTCAGCCACTCTATACCCTTGACCGAAGAACAGCGCTCTCCACTATCGGGGAAGGTCGTCCTCTTCGACCGAGCGCGCAGCTTAGGCAGGGACGCACATGGATGGTGAGGGAAGGAGACACCCGCCTAGCTAGCCAGATAGAATATATTATGGACTTATGTTATCTATATTTGTTTTACACAACACTCCAGTAAATTAGCAAATAACATAATATACTTTAAAATATAAAAATCGTATTGGGGCTAACCAGTAAGGATTGCTTTCAATCATCCTCCTCCAAAATTTTCATTTGATGTAAAGGATCTATTTGATTTGGGGATTTTAAAAGCTTTTGTTCATTTCTTGTTTCTTTTAATATACTCATTGGATGATATGATATAATATATAATAATATAATATACTAGACATGGGATGAAAAGAGTTAATTGGTATTTTATCATTTTTAAATTCGTTTCATATATTCTAAAAATATGGGTACCTTTCTGTGCAAATGGCTAATATAGTTTCTTTAGTAGTGGGTGGTGGTTATTCCGCCTTTGGAACAACCTCATTAAAAGTTTGAGCGACAATGGTTTTTATATTTAATAATACATATTAGCAAATATGTGTTGTAGAAATGCATGATCCAGTGGACTAGATTTCAGAACTTGGAAGTTAATTGCTGTAAATCTTAACATTACCTTTCTTTGTACAACCAGTTCAGTTTGTTCTATGTATTACATAGGATTTACTATTAATATCAAGTAGGCTGCAGATACTATAAGTAATTTTGGTCATTTTGATTCTCTTTTTGGTTCTCTGATAAAGTAAGAAATATTATCTCATCAATTTTCTTGAAGAGCAGGGACATATACATTTTTAATGGTATTTAAATATCATACAGTCTTGGGTAATAAATGTATCTAAGAGGAATGCAATTCTATGGGGATCTATTTATTGTCTTATTCCTAGTTATAAGCTTATACTGTATAGTAATAACAGTTGTTGAACAATTATGTTAGTTGTTTGTTCTTTTTTAAAAAATAGTTTTTAGGACAAAAGATAATGTAGAGAATAGAATTGTATACAGTTTTAAAAATTCTTCTTTGGTCAAGGAACATGAGAAAGGCTATCTGGTAGGCTGAATAACAGTCTTTCAAAGATGTCCATGTCTTAATCCCCAGACCCTGTGAATCTGTTACTTTACAAAGCAAAAAAGACATTACAGATGTGATTAATTTAAGCATCCTGAGATGGAGAAATTTTCCTAGTGGGCCCAATATTATCACAAGGTTACTTATAGGAGGAAAGCAGGAGGGTCAGATCAAGAGAGAGATTGTACTACTGGCTTTGAAGATAAAGGATGGGGTCATTCCAAATGGCCGAATACTTATAAACTGAAATATCATAATGACTACAAAGGTTCAAAGAATGATCTGCCTAGAAAACAAAAGGGAAGCCCACAACAAAGCAAGTACTTAAAAAAAACACACACACACACAACAAAACATTTCTCTTATTTATTTGCAGATACGGTCTCTAAAATAGGGTTACCTATGAGAATTCATGAAGAAGTACAATTCAAAACTCCTTCTTCTAAAAATAATGATGAAAAATCAAAAACATCACTAGATACTGAAGGGTCTGCTCAGGAGGAAATAGACAGATCTGTGGAAAATACTCTGCCAAACAATCAGATGTTTTCAACTGAGTACTCTTTGTCTTCTCAAAATTACATTGCTCAAAAAGGTAAGAAACAAGTTATTTGGTTTTTAAGGCAGAAATTTAGGAAGATATTAGATTCAAAAGTTACATCATATAAAATGTTAACATATTTTTATTTATAAATCCACAGAAGATGCTTCCGAGTGTCCAATTTTGAAATATTTATTTCAAATTGATGTGTCTGATTTCATGAATGCTATATTTTCACCAATTGTAATTCTTACAGAAAGGGTAAGTTAACCTTTTAAATCTTTTGCAATAGTTTTACCTATTTTGCTAAATATAGGAGCAGCTGAAAATTATGTTTGAATGAATCCTCCCTATGTAAACATTATATAATGTTTCTCTTTCCGTAAAGTCTTACAGGTAAGATTTTTCCTTACGTGAACATTTTGTTGTATGGATATTAATATGGGTATTTCTTTAACCTTTCCTTAAACTTTGTTGCTCTTGAGCATTTTTTTCATTCCCTTTTTTTCAAATCAGGGAAAATTATACTAAATGAGTTCAGTCAGAAATAATGTGAACTAAAAATAGGTCTTAAGCAAATTATGAGTACAGTCAGCCCGACATATCCACAGGTACAGCATCCACAGATTCAACCAACCGCTGATTGAGAATATCTGAAAAAAAAAAATGTTGCATTGTTGCTGACTTGTTCTATGTAGTTAAGCCTGTGATGGTTGAGTCTGTACTGAATATGTACAGACCTTTATTTCTTGTCATTATTCCCTAAACAATACAGTATAACAACAAATTACATAGCATTTATGTTGTATTAGATATTATAAGTAATCCAGAGATGACTTAAAATATATAGGAGGATGTCTATAGATTATATGCAAATACTATACCATTTTATATAAGGGACTTGAGCATCTCCTGATTTTGGGTATCCACAGGGATCCTGGAACCAGTTCCCAGTAGGATACCAAAGGATGATTGTATCTGAATAACATCTATGACCTCAAAATAGTGTAATGTGAGGATCTTACAAAAGCAAGTAATATCTCAAAATTTAACCAAGCCATAACTAAAATTTCAAAATCTGTATACTTTGTCATTTATTGTAAATCCTAGTAAATCCTATCTCATTTATTGTAAATGAGAAATTACAAAAGGACTTAGCTATAGTACTTGGCACATGGAGGCCTTTTATAAATGTTAATTCCTTTTTTCAGCAGCAGAAGATAAATACTTTTATCTTCTCATTTACATTTTAAGATGAAATTTAACAGGGGTTACTTTAGAGGAGCTAACTTTAGTTGGAAGACAAAGGTAAAAAAAAGCAATAATTAAAATACAGTGCTGTAACAGCCATAGGATGCTACTGATGTGCAGGAGGAGCAGCCTGGCAGATTGACGGGAAGGGGTAGATAGAGAGGACAGGGAGGGGAAACCTGATAAAGTGTCCCAGAGGAGATCATACTTGAGCTGATCTTGAAGGAAGAGTAAGATTTAGCCAGACAAAGAAAGGATGGACATTCTAAGTTGAGGAAAGAACAATCTTAAAGTACAGAAGTGGGAGAGATCATGGCATTTGGGGAAAATTATAAGCAACTCAGTCTGATTTAATATATGGTGAGATTGAAGATATATACAGGGATGAAATCCGGAATAGCTTTGCATGTTTTGAATTCTAGGAAGTTGACTTCTAGCTTGTAGATGATGGGATACTGTTGAAAGATTTTAAGAAAGGAGTAAAATGAAAACGTTTCATTTATAAAGTCTATTTGTCAGCATTGTCAAATAAGAATTGAATGGGTTAAAATCAGAGGCAGGGAGCCCAGTCAAGAAATTATCTCATTAGTTCAGGAAATAAATGGTCAAAGTCTAACTCAGGGTTTACATACTCAAGTAAAATGAGTGAAGCATAGGTAAAGGTGAGCACTGTAACCAACTAGAGAGTGTATGCCTTCTCCAAAGGATGTGACTGTAACTTACCTTCATCTTGGTTTTTCCAGATCTTCTGATATTCCAAGAAAAGTTGGAAATCTGTGTGTGTGCGTGCGTGTGTGTGTGTGTGTGTGTGTGTGTGTGTGTGAGAAATCTCTCAGTTTTTAATACTGACAAATATTCATATTAAAAAAAAATACCATGAAGGTCAGACAAAATGTTCTGTGGGTTGGGTTTGGCCTACTAGCCACATTTTTTTTAAACCTCTGGCTTAATATCTGATACTGGTAATTAAAATGTTGCAAGACAGACTAGATATATCTTTTCTAGATAGACTTCATTGGACTTAATGATTAGTTGAATGTAGCAAGGAGAAAAAAATGGAAAAGTGATGATAACTTACCAGATTTCTAGCAAAGGGTGACCGGGTAGATGGTGGCACCACTTGCTGTGATAAGAGTCTTTGTGAAAACTGGGCTTAATAACATATCATTTTGCTTTCAGAGGCTTCTTCCATACTTTACTTTTTTGACATTACTTGATAAATAAGCCCAGAGAAGTGATTAATTCACTCTGTATGATTTGGTCATGAAGATGTTGATTTAAAACTTTACTTAAAAATCTGCTCCAGCATAGGAGAACTGACATATCTGTTACCTGTTATCCTTCCCCCCCCCAAATTATACTAGAAAAATTACTAAATTAAAAAAATAACTTATTAATCAGTACACCATGTTCACCTCTCACATTAAATGCTTATTTAATAAAGGTTATGCTAAGTATGCTTATTTTTGAGGACTCAGTAAATATACATCTTACTTGAACTATTTTGATTGAAATTCTTTAGACAGGAAAATATTGAATTTAAATTTACGTTAATTATTTGTGGCCTTGGAAAGTCACTTATTCTCTGGAAGAATCTCAGGTTTAAAAGTCTAATATCAGAAGCTGAGACTAGATGACAGTCTGCTAGTCAAAAACTGGCTTGCACATTGTTTAAAAATTATGAACCAGTTGCCAACCTTTAAAAGGTGACTTCATATAAAAATCTGGATTTCTGGATTCTCTTGAAAGAGTAGAAAACTAAAAAAAAAAAAAAAAAAAAAAAGTTTCCCATTCTCATGTGGCAATAAGAAGCTCAAGCTAAATAGCACTTGCATTGAATAGACATGCATTCTTTATTTCCCTACATTTATTTCAACTATTTGGCTTCCATAGGGCTTTAAGTCCATAATGTTTGGACTACATGTTCTGAAGAGTTACTGCTAGATCTACAATTCTAACAATCTTAGTGCATTTATTGAGCACCCAGTTCTGAACAGCTGCTGTAAATCTGAGGAATTTTCCAGTTAAATTTAAGTGAAAGGGTTTCCTTTTTATCCTGCCTAAATGTTTCAGGTAATTGTTTCTATTTGCTGGTAATTTCAGTTGGATTTTGTCCCCCACATACTTTCTTTGAATTGTTTAAGTAATAGGAATCAACACCATTTTTATCTACTTTATAACTGAGGAAGTTATTTGAGTTCTAACATTTATATATTCTTAATGAGAATGTTTCATTTATATGTGGAATAACAATGGAAATTATCTAGCTCTTGTTCAACAGGTAGCTCCTGATTCAATATGTTCTGAGAACAACTCTTACACCATAGTTCAGAGAAGGAAAATGTGGCTCAGAATGTTTGATTTTCTTCCGAACGACTAGATCTTATAGACTGTGATGTTGCCTGTTTAATTAAATGGGAGTAACTAGAGCTTAAAGCTTTGCAATAGGGCCCTTCATAAGGGAAATCAGTTTCTAGGTTGTGGACAAGGTTTACTGGTTAGCATGTTTCCAATGTTCTTGGATGCTTTCTAGTAGCTGTCACAAATAGTAATAGCATTTGTTCTCCATTTCCTTGAAAGCAGGCCTATATAAGACAGTGAAATCCCATGTTTAGTTAAGAAAACAATCTTTGAATATCTTTTACAAGAAAAAATCATATTCTATATGAAAAGACTATAGAATAAAACATTAAATTTAATTTTATCAGTTACCAAATTCAGGATTTCTCTTTGCAATTGTAGGTTTTAAAAGGGTAGTAGTACATATATTTAATCAGGAGTGATGTCCATGAAATTGACTTATGGGTTGGTAGTCACAACTCCACTTATAGCACCCCTTTACCACACAAGTGTCAAAACAAGATCATAGTCAGTGTGGAAACAGAAGAGTGCAGGATGTATTAGAATCTGAAATCTTTCTCAAGGATACAAGGTACTTAGCAAAACTTTATTTACATGTTAGGATATTTTAACATGAATTTTAAAAATGGAATGGAAAGATCCAGAGAAAGAGGTAAGTATCTATATGACTATTAAGTGTACAGAAATTAGGTTCGAACCTGGCACTGAGTTTAAGTTTTATTGTTTTTGTTATGGGCGAGGCGAAACTTTAAGATTTTTAAAAAAATATATCATTAATTATTTTGTCCCTAATCTATGTTTTTAATATTTGGAATGGTAATTATTCAAAAAATTAGAAAAGGGCATACACTGCCTTAGAGAGGGCAAACGGATTTTTGTTTGTTTGTTTTAGGTTATATGTTAAGTCCTGAAAGCTGAAAATGATCCTAGAGTTCCTTGAAAAAGTTCAGACTTATTAAATAATTTTTATGGAGTAATACAATGTTCTATTTGAGGCATATATTCATTGTTCTAAGATTCTCTGAAATTCTAAATTTTGGTTATGCTTCTGTTTTGACTTTAATAAGCTAGTCATATAATTTCAACACATACTGTGCAACACCTATAGAAGTTATGTAATACCTTAAAAATGGAGATCAAGCAATTTCTGCTACTCTCTGATACTGAAAAATCCTGATACTCCTTAGGTTGATGTGGCAAACCAGAGAATACTTTTGAGTTCCAAAAAACTAGTCCGCACTTTAGTCCTGAAAGTCACTTGCTGTGAATTTGGGCCACTTATTGAACCTTTTGGGCACAATAGTCCTATTGCTGCCAGAGTTTACATTAGAGAAATTTCCTAAGGATTTAAGATTTTTAAATCTCATAGGTGATTTGTTTAGGAAGAAGTATCTGTTCCTTTTTGTGTTGCTTTACTTAGGACCTGAGTTAGAAGGCTGAATTTGGTGAGGATTATTACGCTGGCGAGGAAGACTTAGAGATAGGTTATCCTTTACACCGTTGTCAGCTAAAATCATCTCTCACGAACAAATCCAGCCCCTTGTACTTTATTCAACAGACCTAAAAATAGGGTCCTACATTTAAAGGGCAAGGTGCTACTTTTAGCTTCTCTTCTCAGAGGAACAGCACTTGTCCAGCCAAAGTCCACAAGAGCTTAATTTAGCAATTGGGTAACTAGGAGCTCATGGAGTTTAGGTGCCCAGGTAACTCAAGTAAAAATGAGTAACCTCCTCGTTCCCTCTGCTGGGTAGAGGAGACTCAATTGATGTTCTCTTGCGTGGGAGAGGTTAAACTTTGCCCAGACCACAGCTGACCCAAGATGCCTTCCTGTCCAAAGTCCGAAAGTCCGGACACGGTTGGCAAGACACACAGGGGCAGCAGGCCCTGCAGACCATTTTCTAATTGGAATGAAGGCGGCGGCTGACTTTCCTGGAGCGGCGGGGTCCCTCAGGGTACGAAAGACTTCCGTGCGGTGCAGACAGCAGGCTCTCGCGGGGCTGCGCGAGGAAAGCGCTGGGGATTGGGGCTGGGCCTGGTGCCCACCTCTGGACCGAGGGGGAGCGCAGCGCTCAACCCGCCCGGCTGCGCCGAAGGGGCCGCAGGAGACGCCTCAATGCTGCCGCCATAGCCCTCGGCGCTGTGCGGTCCACACCGCAGCACAGTACTGAGGCCGAATTCCCTTCTCTCATCCCCAAGTCCCTCGACTTCCAGAGGTGGGTAGGCTCGCCAGGTAGAGCGTAGGGCCCTTTAAGAGAGAGCGCTCAGGACACGTCTACGAACCTCGCGCGAAGAAGGTGGGGAAATTTAAGGCGTCCCCGCCTCCCCGCCCCGCTGCCGCGGCCTGGCAGAAACCAAACCCAGGGGTGGGGAGGCGAGGAGATGACAAGTCGCGGGCTTGTGCGGGACTGGCTTAGATCTTCGAACCTTCCGGATTTAAAGCGTAACGTAGGGGACCAAGGCTTCCCGGGGGGCGGGGGCAACTTGGACGCTTGAGCCCGTGGGCGCCGTTCCCTCCAGCAACCCCCCGCAGCCGGCTCCGCAGTGGTCTGCTCCGGTTGCCGGGTGCGGATTTGTGTTCCGGACCGAGCGCTGCGTGTTCTCTGCGGCTTGTTGTGGCTCAGCCAGGCCGTGGCTGGGGCCGCCACAGCCGAGGCAGCCTTGGCGACATGGAGGGGTCCAAGGCTGCCCCTCAGCCGTACTTGGGGCTGGTCCTGGAGAAGCTACACAGGGTGAGTCCAGGCGCGATCAGGGTTACTTGGCCCAGGGGTCGCGGAAGCCGCCCAGGGAAGGAAGCAGCAGACTTTGGTTTTGGGGTCTGAGTGGCAGTGATCGGAGGTTCCGAAGCCAGTCTTCAGTTGCTGCTGGGCTCCGGCCCGAGGCAGTAGCCAGGTTCGTAGGATGCTTGGGCGGTCTTTTTCTGGGGGGTATGTGTGTGTGTTTGTGGTGGAAGGGGATCAGATGAGGAAGGTGAAGAGAGCATTTGCTTAGTGGGACTTTGCAAAGGTATGTTAAATGTTTCCCGATTCCTAACACGAATTAGCTTTTCTGTTATGCTATTTATTATGAATACAAGTCAGTGACACATGGTTCCCCCGACTGTAACAAACTTAAGGACTGATCTTCCGAAATGAATTCCTTTTAGTGGTGAAACTTTTCCTTGTCCTGAAAGGACACCTAAGCCTGGATGGGGGGTTGGGGTTCTCATTCTACATTTCCTTTTAATAAAGAATGCTTTTCTGAGGTGCTTTACCATAAGTGAGATTGTTCTTCGCTTCTTTCTGTGTCTTGTCAATGTAAAAGATCGTATTCACGTAAAATTTGAAGACATTAAACTACTATTCAAAATTTATTTTGTGGTTCAGTTTATGATCATGTTGCAGGGGTTTTTCTAAGTGTTTATAGCTGTCTTTGTGGACATGTTTAGGGGCATTTATGTTGCTGAGTTTTAAACTTTGCGTTAAAAATTTTTTAAAGTGCTTTTAAATATTGAGGCAGTTAGGATTATTGGTTTCTTGTTAGGTAAATCAAAAAGTACTGATTTGGTTTCTTGTTAAAAAAAGTTTTCGGGGTGTGTGTGTGTGTGTGTGTGTGTTTGATAGTTCTGTGGAGATTCTAAATGGACAAAGACAGTTTGGGCCACTGGTATGCTATTAAAGGAGACAAGACAAAGTAGTACAAAGTAGAAACTGAAGTGCATGCTGAAGCATACATAGCAAGTGCTAGGGAAATTGAGGAGTGGTAGAGATTACATTTTCTTGTTTTTACAGAAACCTTTCAGGAATATTTTAGGAGATATGAAACAGCATGATATCTGCAGTAAACCAGGACCTGTATTACTAGAGTGTTAGGTAGGCTCAGGGAGTGATATGCAATGATGCTTGCTGAAGATGATTCCAGGTAATGTAGGTGCTGGAGACACATTGTGCTTTTATTCAGCACTCTAGGCTTAGCTTTATTCCTCATAACGCAACTGAAGCAAGACTGAAACATGTAAGTAAACCTTTACTAAGTAAACCTTTGCTAAATGTTTGTATACTAAAAAAAGGAAACCACAGAAAATAAAGTAAAGACAATTCAGCTTACATATAATAGGCCTTCCTCTCCAGGCTCCTAGGCTCTGTCCTGTTTTAGGCCTGGCATGTTTTTATGTGGTAGGCACCATTTTAGTACCCATCTCTACCTTTCTCAAGGTCTGTGTCCCAAGAAAGAAAGACTGAAGTAGCAATAGGGGTTTATCAGCATAAGATCAAATAGTGGTTTCCTTTTAGAGGTCTTTTCCCTTTATCTGTATGATTGGCTTTGGGAATGACCACCTCCCTCACCCCATCACAGAACATAACCATATGCAAAAGTTTCCCTGTTTCCATAGAACACGGACTAACAGATGGTCCTTCTGTATGGTGACCCCTCTAGGATATCCAACTAGATTTGTCCAATAAACCAGTATTATAAAACTAAGAGTTGGAGTCACAGATTTGTGAGTTATCAGAGTGGTAGTTGAAACCATGAAAATGGATAAGATTAAAAGGAGAGTATGTTTTTTAAAGGTTTCTGGAATATAATTTGTTAATAAATGTGGAATTAGTGGATGGGTAGATGGATAGATGGATGGATGGATAGATAGATGGATGGATGGATGGGTGGATGGATGACTGATTGAATATTGACAGCTTCTCATGAGGTAATTATTAATTTTGCAATTCTTATTTCAGGCCAAACTAATTCTGCCTTAGCTCTTTTTAGACCATTTGACCCTAAAGCTCTTTTGATCCTTTTTTAAAGGGAGAATTATTATTATTACTTTTTATGGTCACCAGTCTTCATTTATGAAAATCAAGAGGCATACTAACAATAGTTTTTATCAAACTTGTTTGTGAATAATGAGTGAGTCAGTCCCTCTTTTAAACTCTTTGGTGGTTTACTACTAAATTACAGGGGGAAAAATTCTCAGTTTTTTAGCATGACTAATAATGTAAAGGAGAAATTATATTTCAAGTGTTATATCTTGGAGGTATACCCTTAATGGAACTTTGCATTATAATCAAGTATTCTCAAGGTGTATATGTTGACATTCTAATATTTTGTTTTTATGATGTCATGCTTATTTGTGGTTAAATGAAAAACAATTTTAATTTAACACTAGAGTATTCTGTCAACTTGATTTGTTAATTCTTTAAGATACTTGGTTTAGGACTCCTTTAATACTCATGTTTGGGAGTGGAATAGGTTTTAAGTATTCTGTGTTAATCACTACCTTATTTAGGAAGGGTTACCCATCACTTCTAAAATTTAGGACCAATTTACCAAATATGTGTAATTGTATATTTCATTATATTTATTGATGTTTGATGAGTCTGGTTATTCTCTCTATACTTTTGTGAGATAGAGTGTTATATTGTACTTAAAATTTAAGAGTGAAAAATCTCCACGAGAGAGCCAGAATAATTAAAACTAGAGCAATGGATTTGAGATGAATTTTGGAGACTCAGATTATTTGCAATTCTTCAGTCCACCAGATCCAACCAACTCAAGACTTTAACCTAGAATTTACTATTTTCTTTTAGAGGGCTGATAAATGCTAATGAATTTAAGAAATATCACTGTACTAAAGATAATTACATGTTTGATCTGAGAGATGCTTTTAGAATTGTTGCCTAAAGTGTTGTGACATTGTCAATGAATCATACTGATTATTAGATTTTTGAAGTATGCATTTGATATTTTGAAATAGTTTAAAGTAAGATTCTTGGAGAATATATAAAGAAAACTTTTTTCTTTACTATTGTGTATTGGATGCCTCTTTTTTCAGAGGCAGAAATATATATATTTTAAAATCATTGATTGGCTCTAGTGATGTCATATTTCTGTGAACTGGTTACTGGGGTAATGTAGAGGGGGCAGAGATCAGGGTAGGGGGTATTTTTTTTAGAAGAGATATAATCAAGTTTATTTAATACAGATTAAGGAACAATAAATAGCAATTTGGAAAGAGTACATATATGGATTAGAATTATAAAACAAGATTTTGGATGGGGAATAGACATTAAAGAGGGTTATTCTAGGTGCAAAAGGCCTAAAAAAGGAAGATTTTTCTGCAGAGGTTTTGAACTGAACACTGGAAAGAATCAAACCTGATCAGACTTCTGGTTGTTCGTAAAAGGACATTTTTTTTTTTTCTTCCTAGCCTTTCTCTTTTCTATGTTGTTAAATAATACCTGAGTTCTGGTAACAAAGGAAAGAATAACCTCATTGGGTAAGGATGAAATATAAGCTGACCCAGAGAAGGATGAAATACTGAAGCAACTGCAAAAGCCTTAAACTGTTTTGTGCAGAAGACCTGACCAGGAATAATGTGGAAAGGCCATGAGTACAGGATCATGGTCTTTGAAAGGGAAATAATAGAAATAGTTACCTCTATTGAGTACCTACCTTGCATGTTCAAACAGCATTATTCCCATTACAGATAAAAGAAGGGAGCCACAGCTTTATCACTGGTTTTCAAACTTTCTTTTTTTTTAAGCTGCAGATCCATTTTTCCTGTTGTAGGGAAATCTTATATGGAACCCAATATACTCTGTAGGTAAAACCTAAACTGGTTGAAATAAGGTTTAGAGCACCTGAGCTCAGCTTCTTTCTTTGGTCTACTCTCCTCTTATTCTCATCCTCAGAAGTTCTGAGGCATCTTGTAGAACCCCAGTTTGAAAATCATTGCGTTTCACAATGCTGCTGTTTTTAATCACTTGGTGATAGTGTTTGAAAGGTGCCAGAAAAAAATATACTTGGATACCTTTTGTTTGGTGTTCGTCTGGCAGCCCATTTCATGAAAAGGATGTTAATAGTGTTTACATATAAACTTGTACTTAGGTTTGTGTCTTAGTTCATTTGGACTGTTCTAACAAAAATGCCATAGACGGGGTAGCTTAAAATTTTTTCTCATAGTTCTGGAGGCTGGGAAGGCCAAGATCAAGGTGTCACAAATCAGGTGTCTGGTGAGGGTATGCTTCCTGGTTCATAGTCTCCTTCCTTGTAACCTCACATGGTGGAAAGGTCAAGGGATCTTTCTGTGGCTTCTTTTATAAGGGCACTAATCCCATTCATGAGGCCTGCACTCATAACCTAATCGTTCCGAAAGGCCCTGCTTCTCAATACCATCACACAGGGGATTAGGATTCAACATGCAGATTTTGGGGTGAGAGGGGACACAAACATTCAGTGCATAGCAGTTTGTCATCAACACTTTTGATAAAAAGTATATTTTAAAAAGTTAATTTTCTTTGTCTTGAAGGTTGTGGCAGCTTTGCCTGAAGATATGAGACCAGGTCCTACTCCCTATGGTTTGCCTGGGGAATTGCTGATATGTGCAGCTACTGTTGGATTTTTTGCTTTTTTTTTGTTTTTGTGGAGAAGTTTTCGATCGGTAAGTAACCAATGCTGTATAGTAAGAGAATGTTCATTTTATCTTCAGCTAGAACAAATAATATGAGAAACATGTCTTTCGTTTTAAGGAAACAAATTAAGTTGTAGTTATGTTTCTACTGTTACTAGAAACAATATGGATTTAGAGGAATTTTTTAAGCGTAAAATTTTAAAGAATTTCTTTGTAGAAATGTTCTACACTAATACTAAAACTCTTCCTTTATTAATGATTGATTGATTGATTTTTGGTTTGTGTTTGTTTTTAACAGTATACTAAACATCTGTGAGTTTGCCACCTAACCTGGAAACAAAAACATTGACTATCACTTTTATTTAGGTGATCCTCCCTCATTTCATCCCCCTACTTCTCTCTGTACTAGAGGTAGCCCTGTTCTGGATTCTGTGTTGATTATTCCCATGCCTTAAAAAAATTGTTTTTGGTCATATCTTCATCTATTCTTCAAAAGTATAGTATGTAATTTTACTTGGTATCATCCCATATATCATGTTTTGAAACTTTTTTACCCCATCCTATATTGCTAAGGTTCATCTATATTTTTGGATGAGGTTTAATTTTTTTCATTTTTATTACTCTAGGCTATTACATTATAAGAATATACTAAAGTTCATTTGTTTTCTTTTAGTTATTTTTTGTTACAATTAGTGCTGCTGTGTATAATATTCTTATACTTATCTCGTATCTCGTATTGTATACTTTTAAGTTTCTCTTGCGAATATACTTAGGTATATGATTACTGGGTTATAGGATATGTGGAGGTTCTACTTTTAAAAGATAATGCCAAATTCTTTTCCAAATTTTCTGTACCAGTTCACACCTGTACCAGCAATATATAAGAGGTCCTAGGGATCTATTTGATTTCTCTCCTCTCCAACACTTGTTATTTTGCCACTTGAATGAGTATAAAGTGGAGTGCTATCATGGTCTTAATTTGAATTCCTCGATCACTAATGATATTGAAATCTTTTACTAAATTTACTAGCTGTATGTATTTGTTCTTTTGGGAAATAATTGTTTATGTCTTTTGCCCATTTTTCTGTTGAGTAGTTGTTTTTTATTTGCGGGCATTCTTTATCTATTCTTGATGCTGTCTTTGGTGATTATGTGTATAGCAAACATCCCACTATGAAATAGCTTTTCATTTTCCTTAAGGTGTTTTCTGATGAATAGATATTCATAATTTTAAAATTTTGCTTTTAATCACTTAAGTCCTTGATTCATCTTGAATGCAATTTTTTGTCTGATATGGGATAGAGATTCAGTGTAATTTTCTCACCTTATATACATATTTTTCTCACATTTATTTATTGAATAATCCCTCCTTTCCTTATTCATCTGCCATGTTAGGTATTAGAGTTCCATATACATGTAGACCTTTACTGTACTCTTAATTCTATTCCATTGATTATTGTTGAAAACAGATATATGTATATTATTCTGTATCTTCCCCTTGAGTTAAATGACTAATTTGTCTTGTTCATGTATTATGTATTCTTGCTCTTTTTTGCTTATTTCATCTATCAAGAATGAAGAGAAGTGGGCTAAATTCTTCTTTCATGATTTATCACTTTCCATAGTTCTGTCAAATCTTGCTTTACATATTTTGATCGTATTTTGTGGGATACGTGTTTGGAATTTCTGTGTCTCTTGGTGGATTGAACCTTTTATCAATGATCTAGTGACCCTCTATAACTCAAGTGATGCTTTGGTCTTATTAAGGTCTCTTATCTGATGTTAACATAGGCATACCGACTTTCTTTTGGTTGATATTTGATATGTCTTTTTTCATCTTCATACTTTTTAACCTTTCTTTGGTCTTTTACTTAATGTGTGTCCTGTGTAACTTCTTTTATATCTAATCTGACAACTTTTGTTTTTTCACTTGAGTTTAGTCTGTCTACCTATGATTATTGATATTTTGGATTAGTTTCTTCCAGCTTAGTTTATTAATTTGTTCTACTTTCTATATGTTTCTTTTAATTCTCTTTATATTAATAGTACATCTTCCTACTAAGAAGATAAGGACCTTAGCATGCTCTCATATCCCCTGGTCTCTTTCACTTTCTAACCTCATAATGTTGTTATAATCTAAAATTTTCGTTCTGGATATATTTCTCTTTTTCTTGTCTTTGTTCTTAACTTTCTCCTCCATCCCTGCCCCCTCCCTCAAGACTACAAAAAAATATTACCAAGATATTTGATCACCCTTTATTGACATATCTCTTACAGGATTTCCTGGATTTAATTCTTCCCATATTTGAATACTTCTTTTAAGATTGTTCTAGTGTGGGTCTTTGTATGGCAAAGCTTCTAAGACTTTATTTGGAATGCTTGAGGATATTTGAATTAAGTCCTCACAGTGGAATGATAATTTGTTGGATATAACCATTTTAGGTCTAAAGTTCTTTTTAATACTTTAAAACCCTCGCTTCCTTGTTTTTTTACATGTAATTTTACTTATCGAAAAGTCTAATGTCTGATTCTTATTTGTAGTTGATCTGTTCTCTGTGGAAGCTTTAAGAATCTTTTAATTTGATATTCTTATTTCAACGTAATGTGTCTAGGTTTGAAAAAATTTTATTTCTTCTTTAGAATTTTCTGGAATCTCTTAATATGAGATCTTTTATCATTTTTTTTTAATTCCAGGAAATTTCTTCTGCATTTTATATTTTTATTTCTCTTTTTGGGACTACTATGTTTTAGATGTTGGCCCTTAACACTTAAGACTTTTATATGTTTTAACTTTTTTTCCCAAATATTTTTTTGTATTTTCCTGTTACCTTTTGAGATAATTCCTCACTTTTATGGTTCAGTTAACTAATTTATTCCTCATCTTTACCTCTTTCACTATACCTTGACTTTACAATTGTCTCTTTTAATTTTATCTCTATACATCTTATGTAGACAATTTAAGTCCCCATTGTTTCTTACATTTGCTTATATTGCCTCGACCCTAAACCTGATCCCCTTACACATGGAATTTTTCCTTCATTATTTGAGAGAGAGAAGTTGGAACATTTCTCAAATTGTGTTGTTTTGAATATTAGCACTAGGTGAAGGAGATAATAGGGGCATCCTGAAATAGTTTGTTTTAGGGTCAAATATGTTTGAGGAACAGTGGGCTAAATAAAATAGGTATTTTTAAGATACAGTTATTTCAGAGCCTTTAATATGCTGATATACAATGTGAACCTTCAATAGGGAAACTTTAATATGTAGCATTTATCTCATTGAACATAGAACACTTGGCTAACTTATATTCATACTAAGGCAATAGAAAAATGTTATTTTTAATTTGGCAGTGTAAATTAAATTAGATTTACTCGAATGTATATTTCTTTTAATGTAATTTTGTTTAAAATTTTTTTCAGATTAGAAGCCGGCTTTACATGGGTAAGCTCTTTTTTTCTACTTTAGATCTCACCATTTAAAATCATTTATAATTTTAAAACTTAAAACAATTTACATGTGATAATATTAACTTATTAAGGTAACATTGATTAATGACATATGATTTTTAGGTGTATAAGATTATAATTTGACATATGTGTACTCTATTGTATGCTCACCACCTGAGGTCTGGTTTCCTTCTGTTACCATATATTTGACCCTTTACCCACTTCATCCTCTTCCCACCTTCTTTCCCCTCTGGTAGCCACCATTCTGTTTTCTGTATCTGTGAGTTTATTTTTATTTGTTTTGTTCATTTGTTACTTTTTATTTTATATTACACATATGAGTGAAATTATACTATTTGTCCTTTTCCATCTGGCTTATTTCACTTAGCATAGTACTCTCAAGATCCATCCATGTCACAAATGGCAGTATTTTGTTATGTTTTTATGGCTGAGTAGTATTTCACTGTGTGTGCATATGTGTGTGTATGTGTGTATGTGCCACATCTTCCTTAACTAGTCATTTGTCAGTGGACACTTAGGTTGTTTCCATGACTTGGCTATTGTAAATAATGCTGCAATGAACATAGGGGTACATATGTCTTTATGAATAAGCGTTTTCATAGTTTCACTTTTTTTTTAATTTTTAGGAAGAGAGAAAAAGCTTGCTGTAGAACTTTCTACACTAATCGAAGAAAAATGTCAACTACTTGAAAAATTTAGCCTTGTTCAAAAAGAGGTAAGACATTTTTGAAAATGTTAACATTCATGTTAGCGTCAGAGGACTTTATACTTCTTTATTAATGCTTTATTTGCAAAGTATGAGAGTTCAGTTGCTCCTCATATTACCTATCTTATTAATTTTAACTGTTGTGGTAGGTGCATAGTGGTGTCTTGTGATTTCAATTTCCCTTTTCCTGACTAATGTGGTTAAGCACCTTTTCATATGTTTTTTGGCCATTTTGTTCTTTTTATGAAGTTTTCTGTTTCCTTTTACATTTTTAAAGGTACGATTATCTATTTTGTTTTTGATACATAGGATTTTTTTCTATGTTTTGGATATGAGTCCTTTGTCAGATATATGTATGGCAAATATCTTCCACTCTGCCTTTTTATTTCAAATGGTGTCTTGGTAAGCAGAAGTTTTTAATTTTAGCGTTGTCTAATTTGTCAGTCTTTATGATGACTGCTTTTTGCTTCCTAGTGCAGAATTTTTGTCTGCTCAAGGATACGAAGACATTCTTATCTTTTAGAAACTTTATTGTTTTACTTTCCTCATTTAGTCTTTATTAGTTAGCTAGGACTGTCATAACAAAATACCATAGACTTGGTGAGTTACACACAGAAATTAACTTTTGCGTAGTTCTGGAGGTTGGAAGTCCAGGATCAAGGTGTTGTCAGGTTTGGTTTCTTTTCTAGCTGCTTTTCTTGGCTTGAAGATTGCTGTCTTCTTTCCCTGTCCTCACATGGTCTTTCCTCTTTGCTGGTGCCTGTTTCTGGTATTTCTCTGTCCAACTTTTTTTCTCTCAGAAGGACATCAGTCACATTGGATTAGGGCCCACCCTAACAACCTCAGTTTAATTTAATCACCTCTTTAAAGCGCCTATCTCCAAATATAGTCAAATTCATACTGTGGATTGGGGCTTCAGCATATGAATTTCTGTGTGTGGGGGGGAAACTTCAGCTCAAATTTAATTAGTCTTTGCCTGGAATTGAATCTGTGGTAGTGTGATTTGGAGGTCAAGATTCAGAGTTTTTCATATGGATGTTGAATTAATCAGTGCTATTTATTGAAAAGACCATCTCTTTGTTCTGTAGTGTCATCTTAAATCAAGTGACTGTATATGTCTGAGTCTGTATCTATATCTTTTGTCCTGTTAGTCTGTTTTTTAAATTTTCATGTCAACCATGTTTTTTTAATCTATCATATTTTTATAACAAGTCATGATATCTGACAGTGTAAACCTCCAAGTTTTTTGTTCTTCAAGATTGTCTTGGTTATCTTGGCATTTTATCTCTCCACATAAATTTTAAATCATTTCATTAGTTTACACGTGCACATAGCCTGCTTGGAATTTGATTGGGATTACATTGCATATATAGATCAATTTGGAGAGAATGGACATTTTTATAATGTTGAGTTCTTATCTTTGTAATATGGTATATCCCTCCATTTTTGTCTTCTTAAAATTCTCTCAGTATTGTTTTATACATTTTTGGATTGAGGTCTTACACATTGTTTTATACATTTTTGGATTGAGGTCTTAAATCTTTTCTTAGATTTAATCCCTGGTATCTGATGATTTTTAAAACTATTGTAAATAGTGGTTTTTTTTTACAGCTTTGTTGAGATATTATTCACATACTATACATTCACCCATTTAAAGTGTACATTTAAAATGCGTGCCTTTTAGTATACTCACAGACTTGTGCATCCATTACCACAATAAATTTTGTTCATTTTTTTACCCCCAAAGGAAATGCTACACCCCTTAGACAGCACCTTTTGCCCCATTTCTTCCATTTCTAAGCCCTAGACAATTAACCTACTTTTTGTTTCTATAAATATACCTTATGTGATGTCTTCAAGGTTCATCTATGTTGTAGCAAGTATCCGTATTTATTTTTTTTGCCAAACACTATTTATATTTCAGTTTATATATCCATCTGTCAGTTGATGGACATTTGGATTATTCTCCTTTTTGGCTGCTGCCATGCACAAATTTTTGTGTGGATGTATGTTTTTAATTCTTTTGGGTCTATACTTAGGAGTGGAATTGCTAGATGTCTATTTAACTTTTGAAGAACTACCAAATTGTTTTCTATAGTGACCGTACCAGTTTACATTCCTACCAGCAGTATGTGAGTGTTCCAGTTTCTTCACATTCCTTCCCAACACTTATTTGTCTTTTTGATTATAGCCAATGTCTGACTGAGAACGCCATTATCTGTGTCCTTTGAGAGTCTGCTTCTTGCTGGCTTTCTCCCTTGGTTTTCAGTCAAATCTTGTCTTCTTGAATACCAGGTTATTTTATGTTGAGTATCAGTAATAGTATAACAAAACTCGCATGGATAATTTTGATGCTATGGATGATACTATCTTTCTTAAGTGAGGGTTTACTATTGCTTCTCATAGGCAGATGGGCTAGGACATTTGAAATCATAGCTTACTTTAATCACAGATTGAGATGTTTAGAAACTTTGGCCTCAGTTAAAGTAATTGGTCTGTTTCTAGTTTAGACTTTCTTATAAGTTGGCCAGTGTGGGTTGGTATTAGTTTTCTATTGCCGCTGTAACAAATTACCACAAACTTGGTGGCATAAAGTAACACAAACTTATTCAGTTATAGTTCTGGAGGTCAGAAGTCTAAAACCAGACAGATAGGGCGAAAATTAAGGTATCAGCAGTCTGTTTCTTCATGGAGGCTTCAGAAAAGAATCTGTTTCTAGCTTTTTCCACCTTTTGGAGGATACTCACATTCTTTGGCTCATAGCTGCATCACTCTATTCTTTGCCTGCATCTTCAAATCATCTTCTCTCCTAACTTTTATCCCCCTGGCATTCCTCTTATAAGGACCCTTGGGATTATATTGAGCCCACCGAGATAATTCTACATATTCTTTCTATCTCGAGATCCTTAACTCATCACATCTGGAAATTTGGGGGGTTAGGGTGGAATTTGGGAAGGTCATTATTCATCCTACAACAGAGTCCCACCCTAAAACCTGAGCTCCATGGCTCATCCTACTCGTCAGATCCTGAACTCCAAATTTTGTCTTCTCCAAATTTGAACTCCAAATTTTGAGACCTCCACAGATATCCTGTTTTTCAGTATTTTTGTCCAGCTCTTTTTCCTGTTCTTAGCAAGAAGGTTGATCCAAAACAACCTGGTCTTCTCTGTAATCACTTATTTTTTTTAAAGCATTGAAGTAAATGCATTTTGCTAAATCCTATAGCATTGTATGTTTCATTGTCCTTATTTTACATTATCCTTGGTTGTTTTCTTTATCTTTTAAACATTTTATATTCCCTACTTTATTTGTTGTATAATTTGAATTAGAAGTGAAAATTTCTAATGGCTACTAAGTATAAATTTATCTTTAATGAATAGGTAGACTTTGGATAGCTCTCTTAACCTTATGTGTGAAGTTCTGCCATTTGTTGTCCAAGCTAGAGGGTTGTGATGTGTTAGCTGCCCTGGCTTTGTTTGTTTTTGTGATCATATTGGAAAAACTTAAAGCTAAGTAAATCCAAGTAAATTTAACGTACCTGTGGAAGTAGATTATGTCTGCTTCTTAGACACCTATCCAGATAAAACTTGGAATAAAATTTGTAGAGTTTTTACTCACAATGTTGCTTTATTTTAGTATGAAGGCTTAGAGTCATCTTTAAAGGATTCCAGCTTTGAGAAGGAGTCGACAGAAGCACAAAGTTTAGAGGTAAAAACCAATAGTATAATTATAAAAGCTGGGGGAAGATTCTTACTAAATTACACAAACTTTAAAAAGTAATGCATCTTCTCAAAACTATTTCAAAGGAAATGTGAAAGAGCTTCTCTGAACTTTTTTAAAGAAAAGGTTAAATATAGGAAATAGAACATTAGTAAGTAGCATAAAATATTTTAAATATTTGAGCTCTTGTCGCTAACTTGTTTGGAGTGAGGCACCTTTGGTTCACTAGAATCTAGGCATTATAGAAGCTCATTTTTAATTCCTGGGAAATGTATTATTTTTTTGTGGCCATTTTTTTCTTTTTGATTCACTTTGCTACAGAAAGAAAAATAGGATTTCTAAAAATAAATTTAGCAATAGTTGGCAACCACAGATTATGTATATTGTGTCAGTACTTGCCTTTACTTCATCTCCATTATATTAGGAGCTGGCTAGAATTAGATCAGAGATTTTTATTATAAGCAGTGGTGTGCTGGTAAATATTTAACAACTGGCTCTCTGAAAAGCAGGAGGCCTTATTTTGCTGAGTTCTGTTGTATAAATACTCTGACTGTGACCAATTTCAAGATGCCAACATGATGTGATGAATGTAGAATTTGGAAGAGGTAGGCATACTTGGCCCTCCTGGGCCAGGTATGATTTGGGTAATAGTAAGGAAGGGAAGTATAATAATTTGTCATTTAGCTAAACTACAACAGATTAGGGTAATGGGAGTGCCTTACTACCGTTTTGAGATGGAAGTGTTGTAAAAAGCTTACTAACATTAAAGTAGAAAACAATGGACTTTGTATCTTTGGCGCATGTCTTTACTCAGTCCAGCTTGGCAGTTCTCAGTCACCGATGTCTGTAATCATCAGAAAGTCAGATTCAGAATTTCCTAGTAGAATGAAGAGTAAGTGAAATTTGAATTCCAAATACAATAAATTTAATCTTTTCTTTCATTTGTTACCTGTTAATATACTCAAGAACTTGTTGAAATTGTTATATGTATTTTTTGTTGATATTCTCTTGTAACTATTGTTTTAGTAGTTTGATTAAAAAAGAATTTAAAAAGGCATTTACATGCTAACAGAAGAGCAAACACTGGAATGCAAAGACATTTACTCAAGCTTGGTGGTATTATGGATAAAATAAAACACCAGTTTATTATCAAGGCATTTAAATCACGTAATCTAGCATGAAGATTTGCTAAATTTTTCTTTAAAATGGACATTTGGAAGTTTTTCTCTAATTTTATTATTTTTCAAAAACATAGTGTTTATTTTCAAGATTGGTAAATATAATTGAATATAAAAAACTTGATGGTTGAATCTGTAGATAAAATCAAAACAATATAGTAATTTGATTCAAGTTGGAATTCATATAATCAAATAGTAAAATTTGGGGAAATATATATAAATAAGTTTTTAACCATTATAATATAGTGTGTATTTGTTCTGTTTTATTTTGGCTTGCATTAAATTCTTTGAATTTTGGTTTATTTTTTTTTTAACAAGTTTGTTGAAGGATCCCAAATATCAGAGGTATGTTTATTATATTTAATATCCAATTGGAATAATCCAATAACTAATCATTTTTAATTCAGAAGGTCACAGAAAAATAATATTCTATAGTATATTATTGGAATAGAATATTATTCTAATATAGAATATTATTTTGAAGCAATCTTGATTGGTTTTTGAATTTATTTTTTATTTTGTCTTTAATTATATTAAAGTGGATTTATTTCTCATTTTCCCCTTCATAATGCTTTAAAGCAGAGGTTGGCAAACTAGACTCTGGGCTTGCCAACTGTTTTTGTAAATAAAATTTTATTGGAACACAGCTGTGCTCATTCATTTATATATTATTTTTGCTTCCTCACTACACAGGCATAATTGAGTAATTGGGATGGAAACTGCATGGCCTGCAAGCCTAAAATATTTACTCTCTGGCTCCTTATAGAGAAAGTTTGCTGACCACTATTAGAATTGCTATTATTTCAATGTTCTATAAATGAAGAAATAAACTAAACTTATTTAACTTATAGCATGTATGTTTGATTATACTTATGCCCTGATTTACCCTAATGAAAAATTCCTATGTTCGTCTTATAAAATTGGCTTCTTCTTTTAGGCCATCTATGAAAAGCTGAACTTGTCCAAATCTGAACTTGAGGATGAAATACTCTTTCTGGAAAAAAAGTTAAAAGAAGAGAAATCTAAACATTCTGAACAAGATGAATTGGTAAGGCTCTTGTGTTTGAGAAGACTATAAGAAAAAGAAAGTTACTGAATTTTAAAAAATTAATATGCTATCAGTTACAGTATTATGTGCACAGTAAAAAATTCAAAGAATACAGAAGGCTGTGAAGTAGAGAGTAAAAATTTCCAGATTTACTAGCTCTTTTCATTTGCTCAAGGTTATTATTATCACGTTAAGTTTCCTGCATATTTTTAAAGAAATTTTCTATACATGCTATGGAAGTAGCTCACATAAATAATTTAAGTTGAATAATCACATACATAGTAGATTTTATTTTATCACTCAAAAGGTATGTTAAGAACATTTTAACTTTATTTGTCATCCTATTTTAAAATCTGTCTTAAGGAAGGTTTTGATGTGTATAAAATTATTTAGTGAGATATGACATTAGTGGACTTATCTGGAGCCTATATAACTTAAATGTAATATTAAAGATGAGATAAAATACTATTATGTAACTTTCATATAAAATTTCTTTAAGCATATGGCTGAGCAGATTTCTTAATTTGAGCCCTCAACTTTTTGAGGAAAGTGTTAGGTTAACAATATATCTAATATATGTGGCATCTTGGAAACCGGAGGAGTTTAGTAAATACTTGTTTATTGATTGATACTGTCTTTCTAGATGGTAGATATTTCAAAAAGGATACAGTCCCTAGAAGATGAATCAAAATCCCTCAAATCGCAAGTAGCTGAAGTAAGTTGAATTAGTCTAATAGGTTTGTTGCTTTTGAAAATTATTTCAATTTTATTTTATGATTAAAAATAATATATAATATTAGAATTTGAGATATAAGGGTCTTAGGTATATATTTTTTATACATGGTACCTCAGGAAAGTTGAATTTTTTATTGGACGATTTATTTATTGAGCTATTGCTATGTACTGGTCACTGTTGAAGATGTTTGGCACTTAACATTAGTAGATAGAATTGACAGAAAAACTCTCATAAAGTTTAAATTCTGGTAAGAGACAGTGACTAAAAAGTTAACAAAACTTGCTATGTAGTTCATAGAAGGTTACAAGAGTTTAAATCAAGATCCAAGGTCACATGGCAAGTTAATATCAGACCCATTATTTTAGGCCAGCTTTTTTTCTGCTATGCCGTGTTACCTCTCTTATTAATGTTGGTGTGTTTTTTACTTTAAGTCCATGTTATAGAGAGTATGTATAAAAAAGCTATTGTATTAAACTGTTATAAACTCAATATGTTGTATTTTACGTAGGCCAAAACAACTTTCAAAATATTTAAAATGAATGAAGAACGACTTAAGATAGCTATAAAAGATGCTTTGAGTGAAAATTCTCTACTTCAGGAAGGCCAGAAACAGGTTTGTACTGTATAGGGATTCTTCATCTTGTGAATATGTAATTATAAATCTTCTGGGCATACTCATGACTGACCCATGCTAAGGGCAAGAATGAGCTTTTCTTGGAGAGCATGAGAACAGGACAATCTCCTGTGTGTCCCTTGGTGTCCTCCTTATGTAGGAAAAATTTTAATAAAGTAAGATATGGCATGTTATATGGGATATAAGGAACTGTAAGGAATGACCAAATCTAACAGACATAAATGTGTCAGAAAACTTTTTATTTGATATAAATTTATTACGTCAACCAGTCAAAGAATGTTAAAGTGTCTGTTATTTCATATTACCACTCTTTTGAAGGTTCTTTGAAAATAGGAGCCTTCCTTCCCTCCCTCCCTCCCTCTTTCCTTCCTTTCTTCCTTTTTTCCTTCCTTCTTTCCCTCTCTCCCTCTTTCATTCCATCCCTTATTCTTTTCCTCCTTTCCTTCTTAGCAACACATTGCATTGTTTTTTTTTTTTATTTTTCATTTTTTAGGTGAGGCAACCCTTGGTTGATCTCACAGATTACAAGGACCTTGTCAGTTTACAATCCCTTATTTTTTTTATTTTTTACGCCTGCAGCACCTAGTCTTCCTAGCTGATCTCCCATCTAAGTACTAACCAGGCCTGACTCTGCTTAGCTTCTGAGATCACATGGGATTGGGCTTGTTCAGGGTAGCATGGCCATAGACTGTATTGGTTTTCTTTTTAAAGTTATCAATGATAAACTTAAATAAATAAGGATGGTAAGGTAATATGAGTTGTTTTTCTTTTTTTGTTGGGTTTGAATTTTAGCTTTTACAGGAATCTAAAGAATGGAAAGAACAAGTGAGTGAACTTAATAAACAGAAAACGATTCTTGAAGACTCCAAAGCACATGCGAAACAAGTTCTATATGATAAAGAAAATCAGATCAAGGTAAATGGCCCTGGTTTTAGTGACCGAGTTAGCTAGAATTTTATACTAATTTTTGAAATTTGATAATTTCTGTTTTTAGCAGTTTTATTTTGATCATTTATTTTGCCCGATTTGAAGACTTTTTCGTCATACATTGCAATTTGTATTAGTATTATCATCTGTGCTGCCAAATGCTCCTTGAAGAGTTACAGATTTGTAGTATACAGATATCAACATTTCATATGTTTTTTTATCCCTCTTTTCCTCTCCTTTGTATTTTAGCCTAGGTATTTAATGAAGAAAAAGAATAATGGATTTTACTTTTGTCTTTAGACAGCCATCTACTTCTGTTGATAAGAAGAGGTTGGAAAGAATTTTAGAAATTGGACAGATGAAGTTATATGTATTGGTTGAATATCTTTAATACTTAGGTTAATACTTTCACAGAGATGAATACTTAAATCTAATTGAAACTTGGCTCTAATAGGAATACAATAATTGATATTACTGTTCAGATTTGTTGACTTTTTCCTACTCTCTGTCTCACCCTCCTAACCTCTTTCCTGCCTGCTCTTCTAAATCTTATACTTTCAAGCTGCAAACATACTTGGCTATGAGGATCAAGCAATAAGATGTAAAACTAACGTTCTGTAATCTACAGTGAAGTGGATGTTATCATCTTGAAAAATATGCATTTATGCCATTTATGTTGTTACTAAGAATGTTTTCAAGATTTCATCTTTAGAAGTTGTATTCATAATTTGGCACATTATTTATTTTTTTTCTGCCTAAATTTACTCTACTAAAGGACTTTGGAGTTTTCCTAAACAGAACAAGAATAAGATGCTAATCTCAAACTCTACTCAAAGCTATAGGCCATGTTATTTGTGCTTTGAGGGAGCTGATCGAAGGGTGGAAATTGTAGAGAAGAATGGATTTTTAGCTGAGTCCTTCCACAGAAGTAAATGGCACAGTCATTTTATTATCCGTAGTGCTAGAAAATCTTTCTTTATTCAATAAAATTCAAAAAGTACTGTTGGAAAACTTCTAATGCTCCAATTCAGATTCTCTTTTATAATTTCTTTTTCTTTATGTCACCTGAACCCTCCAGCTAGTTGTTTACTTGAATAAATTGAGTCTGTGAAATTCGATCTTTTCATATATCATGAACCTCCCTTGCAGGTTAGTTTGACTTCACACGAAATACATGCTCATGTTAATGGCCACTCTTATTTGCAGCATGTGAGAAATCTCATATAAGAAAATGATTTGTTACTTTATAGTCATGATATATGTAGCAAAAATGGGCCATTATCAAGAATTCTATTTGATTTAGGAATAACTGGTTTTGGTTTTTAACTTTAAGAATTTAATAGTCAGTAAATGTTAATCTTTTTGGAGTATTTACATATCAATATCGGTAGAGAATAAGAGCTCATGTACTGTTATTTATGTGCCTTGATTTTTAAAGTACAACTGTATACTCAGAAGTTGTTAATTGTTAACATAAGTCATTACCCTCTTTTTTCCCCTCTTTGCTAAATGTCAAGTCTCTGACTGAACGCTTGCTAAAGATGAAAGATTGGGCTGCTGTGCTTGGAGAAGATATAACAGATGATAACTTGGAATTGGAAATGAAGAGTGATTCAGAAAATGGTGCGCACTTAGGTATCAGATGCCTCATTCTCTTGCTAAAAATGATGACCAGCTCTTGTATTTCCTTTTATTTCCCCATGTAGACCATGTTCTTTATACACTTGTGCTTTGGCCCATCTTGTCCATCTTTCTCTAATACTCTGTCCATTTCTCACCATCCCTTATAGTTAAGCTTCTGCTGGAATACAGCCTTTTCAGTAATCTTTCTCCAACTCCTCAGACAGACTTACAGCCTTCTTCCTCTTTGTTCTTTTTATATATTGTCTGTATCTTCATTATAGTAATTTTCACATTGCATCATAATTATTATAATGCCTGTTTTTCTCTGTACTGTAAGCAAATCAAATGGATGAGAGAATAGTTTGAAAAAAGGTGAATGTTTTATAAGTGAGTACCTCAGGATAGTTTTTTTGTTGCTTTACTTAGGTGATTCATATGGTTACAGTACTTTATTGTCGGCCATCCAAATGGTTATTGCTATTGTTGGTTGTAGTCTGGAAACTCAGGAAAAAGTTAAGTTCACTATAGCTACTGAATATTCTCAAACCAATTCCTTTGACTTAAATTTTTTTAAACTTTGGCATAATTATAGACTCACAGGAAGTTGCAAAAAGAGTATGGAGAGATCTTATTTATCTTTCACCTAGTTTTCTATAATGGTAGTCCTTCAGACTTTTGTGTCCTTTCTCTTTTTTCCTCCCTCCACCCCTGCATAATTAACAAAGTTATTAAGGAAGAGAAGATATGTTTTAAAAACATTTTTCTTTGATGATAGCATTAATGAATTGGAAGAAAATTATATTTCCAAAGTAAATACATATAGTTGTGTTTGTACTTTTTCAATTCTGCTTTATTTTCTAAGAAATAATTATTTTTCTAGTGAGACACTCATGCTTGTTTAATGTTATTTTAATTTGGAGTATAATTACACTCAATATTTTGTATAGTGAAGGATTGTAAGAATAGTTGAGACTGTGGACTATATTTAGGTGAGTACCAAATCTCTGTTATAACTCTGTTTTTGGAGTGGTCAAGAACCTTGTTACATGATTTTATGGTACTTCCAGCGCTTTTATTGTTTAACTTCCTGGGAGCAGATCCAAATCCAAGGCCATTCTGTCTTATATCAAATTCATTATTGTAGCAAGAAGAGAGATAATAAGGCTCTAATTGAGTAAACTAATAAAATCATTTGGATGTCTATTGTGACATTGCATTTTCCCCCTAATTTATTGTTATGTTTTTGTTTTTTATTATAGATAATCAACTAAAAGGAGGTTTGAAGAAACTGATTCATGCTGCTAAGGTTTGCATTGCTACATAAATAAAAAAAATAAAGAACTAGAACATGGTTTAAATCCCTATGTCCTTAGTAACTACCTTTAAAGTCCATTTTATAGTTACAATATAAGACATTAGAATTTTCAGACGTGCTCATACTTATCTTCACCAATTGCTTTTTTCTTTTTTATACCAACTAGTAATTCATATTGTTAATTTTTAGAATTTATGGTAACAAAACTTTTCAAGCTCTATATTCGTTTCTTTTGTCTAAACAATATATTAAAAACATTTATTTTCTCTCATACTTCCCTCTTGAGCATTTTTCTTCCTTTAGTCTCAGTATTTTCTTGTCTCTATTGCCCCATATCCTATTTTGAGAAGTAAATAATAGGTTCTTTTTCTTCTGGTTTATTCTTTCTCTTTTCTACCCTAGTAGTGGTATCCTGATCTTTATTGATCTGTGAGAAGTCTTGGTAATGTAGTTTGAAGATTGCTTTAATCAAACTTATGTTTTAAAAGTAAGCAGAATGAAAATAGCACTGTTTAAGCATCCATCACAGATCTTCTCTATCCCTGTTCTGAAATTTCCAACTATTGATGAATTTGCTGACTTTCTGAGATGGAAACTGCATTGTTAGTTTGTACATTCTAGGCAATAATTTCACCAAAGTGAGATTTTTTTTTTGGTGTAACTGATTAATGTTGCTTTTTTCCTTTTCCCATTCTTTGAAGTTAAATGCTTCTTTAAAAACCCTAGAGGGAGAAAGAAACCAAATTTATACTCAGTTATCTGAAGTAGATAAAACCAAGGAAGATTTTACAGGTGGGTAATATATATATACTTTTAAAGTTTTCCTAAATAAATACATCTCCTTATAGAGAATGGTACCATAAATTGAATCAATTATGAGAAAATCCAATTTGATAGGATTTTAAATAAATTTTGTTTCTTATTTGTGAAAAATTAGTCCTGAGGTTTTTTTTTTGTTGTTAGTAAAGCCTTATCTGTTCCTCCTTATTTATATGAAATTAAAGTAATGAAATTATTTTAAAAAACATGTAAAACCATACTTATTTTTGAATTTTAGTATTATATGTCTATGGTTTGAGATATTAGAAAGCAGCAAATTAAAACTTAAAATTTTCAAAATCTTTGTAAATTGCAAAATTGACTTTTATAGTGGTACTACTATATTTTACAAATTTTTACAGTATAGTTTTCTCCTTTAATGTACATGCGTAGTAGCACATGCAAGAATGATATTAGACCTGTAGAACTGAAGTTTTTTTCATTGAAAACATTTTTATTTATTTTGCTGGTATAGTTGATATAAGTAACATCCCATTTTGTAAAAAAAAAAAAAGAATTTTACCATAACCATTTACATAAAGAAAGAATGTAAGGACATACTAAAATGTCAACAATAATTATCTTTGAATATGGGATTATAGATAGATTTCTCTTTGACTTTTACAACCTGTATTTTCAAAAATTTCTACAATAGTGAACTGTATTTGTTTATAATAAAACACTTTTTGAAAAGGTTGAACCACCAAAGAATCATATTATTAAAAACAAGAGTATAGCCTTATACATGATATTGATATTTGGATTATTTTGGATTTTGAAAAGTAACATTAACTTAAAAATAAATTTTGTTGTATGTGATACATATTACTAAAAGCTATGGGAGCATCACAGGATGAAAAGATATGGAGCTCTCTTTTAAGGAAGCTGTATTTTAGTATATTAATAGACTCTCAGTGAGGAACTATTCAGTAAGTGCCAGAATACCAAGGATTTGCTCATCAGTTACCCCATTTGTTAATAAAATTGCTTGGCAAGTTTTTATTATTTTCTAAAGCTAGTATTTGGAGACTCTATGTCTGCCTGTACCCTCCTTCCAAATTTAACTTTCTTTTTTTAATAGGTCACAAAAAAGGAATTTCTACAATCAATTTTTTCTATTTATAACATGAAAGTTTTATTCTAAACTGCTTCTCCTCTTTGCTCATTATTTACAGTTCTCTTTTAAGAGATAGAGGATTTGAAACAAAATAGTTAAAATAGAAATACAAAAATATAATGATCTAAGTGTTGGTTTATTTTTTTAATAATATTGATTCAGTTTTAATAGCAATAATATCCAACATTAATGTCTATTAAATGACTGTTCTTGGTAATGGCTTAAAGCTTAAGTCAACAGGTGTGAATTTAAAAATATATAGGAGGGTGGCTCCATAATGTAGTGGTTAGCACATCTGCTTTACATGCAGAAGGTCCTGGGTTCCCGCCCCAAGTGGAGCCACGGACCAGGCTCCGGGTGCGCCAGCCCTCAGGTGCACGCTGCGAGCGTGTGGGAGGAGATGCCCCGCCTTCAGAGATTCAGTTCTTAAGGGGAAACGGCAACATCCATAGGTCAGAGGTGGAAGTGGGGGCGGAGCGGGGAATGAAAAGAGGGGGAAAAAGAAAAAAAAAAATACCATACAGATTTTCTATTGTTGTTAGAATTTTGTTTATTAATCATTTAAGTAATTTTTATTTGTATGAAGTGTTAATATGCAACTCAAAATATTTACTCCTTTGTGACTTTTAAAAATTATCTATAGAATATATTAAAAATCTCCAGACTGAACAAGCATCTTTGCAGTCCGAAAATGAACAGTTTGAAAGTGAGAATCAAAAGCTTCAGCAGAAACTTAAAGTAATGACTGAACTGTATCAAGAAAATGAAATGACACTTCACAGGTAATAAAAATTATGTTGATAACTCTACTGAATGGCAAGTAAAATTGCTTAAAAATGTTGCATATTCAATTTATATGGTTATGCAAAGTTCTCAGTTTATTATTGGGTTATATTTTATCAATTCATTTTTTAAGAAAGTTATTTGATCTTGAAACACTTTCTTCAAGGAAGAAAATGTAAATGATCTTGGACTTTGGCTTTGCAAGCTAGTTCACAAAACCCTCTTTAACTTCTTTTAAATAGTTAACAGATTATTGTTAATTAAACTTTCTAATACTACAGACTCGGTCAGGGAATCTGGGTGGACATCCTGAAATTGAACCCTACTCGTTAATTGCATCTCTGATATATGTAAAACCGATTTCTTTTCACTGTGTAAATTGCTCCTGCCGATCTGTTCCTTGTCTTAGTAAATGGCTGAGTTGCTCAGGGCAGCTGATCAAGCCTTCTTTGACTTCTCTCTTTTATATCCCATATTCATTCTACTTTCAAATTCTGTCAGTCTTCCTGTATCTTGAATCTGACTACTTTCCACCACCTCCTATACTACTCTGATCTAAGCCATCATAAGTTAGTATCTGGTGCCGTAGCATCATGACTGGTGTCTCTCTTTGTACTCTTAACTTCCTGCTCTGTGTTTTCAGCAGCAGGACAATTCTAAAACATAAATAATGAGCATCGTCATTCTCTTGCTTGGAATCACACTTAGAATTTAATCCAAAGCTTTTGTCATGGCCTACAAGACTCTACCATATCTGGCTTATTTATTTTATTTTTCCTTCACTACATTATAGCCACACTGGCTTTCTTGATGATCTTTAGCATGCCAAGTGCATCTGTATTTCAGGGCTTTTTGTACTTGCCCCTTCTGGCCGGAATGGTATTCCCCTGTAAAAGGTTCAGTCCTTCATTTAATTTAGGCCTAGGTTCAAATGATGCCTCAAAGAACCCTTCCCTGGCTAGCCTCACTAAAACAATACCTGCTACTCCCTGTCCTCTTATCTTGCTTTATGTTTCTTTCTTCATAGCCCTTATTCTCCTCTGATGATTGTCTTTATTTACTTACTTTTTATTTTATCTTCCTCACATTAAATGTAACTCCATGAGAGCATGACTTTATCCTCTTCTCTTTGACTAAATGATAGTAGCTTTATGGTTTTTATCAATAAACCTAGTAATGAGCCCTTCTTTTTAGGTTAGGGTGAAAGATAATACAATTTGGACATAAAAGGGATTTATTTCAAGTGAAAGAAATACTTTTGAGTGTATACTTTTGGACAAAAATATATGATTGATTATGGAATTTCAATGAATAATGTTTAAAATTTCAAAGAAAAATTTCTGTAGATACTCAAAGCAAGGATGGAAGGCTGAGTAGAATCCTAGCTGTATGTATGTTGTTCACGTTGTAATTTCATTTATTACTTTGAAATGTTTTGGATTCCCAAAATATTATGTATTTCATTCTTACATTTAAATGAAAATATTTACTACTCAAATTTAATAAATTATACCACTACGTTTTCTTCAGAATAGAATATAGAGTTGATAGTACTAGTAAAATGTTAAATTAAAATTCTTGCCTACATGCAGTGTAATTTAGATTCAGTCATTTTCTAGATGCTAGATTGATGTTTTTTACTACTGATATATTACATTACTAGCACTTTTCCAAATCTAATATTTGAGAGGAGTGAAATAGTGTAGAAGCTTGTTACGTTGTTGCTTTAAATATGTGAAGTAGGATGTGAATGTTTTTTAGTTATATCATTGCGTTTTCTTTCATGGTAAAATTTCCATCGTTAATAAGCCCACCGTAATTCAAGGGGAGGGTTCATAGACTTTACCTCTCAGTGGGAGGGGTATCAGAGAATTTCTGGCCATTTTAAATCTTCACAGTCTGTAAAAACACTGCCATCTCCAAGCTCATTAAACTGTTATGCTTTTCCTAAGGTGATGACTTTTATTTTCTTATAATATCTATGAAATGATTGACCTGGGGAGTGCTTTCTAAGCAATAGGTAATGTAGTATGTAGAATATAAAACGTTTACTGCTGCCCTGTAGAATTTCCTTAGTTTTTTTTATCTTGTTCCTCTTTAAAGTTCATGAAGAAAGGGAGATATCCATAGCTAGCACTCCAAATGTGTTTTTCCGTGGTTTTCAATAAATATTTCTTGAGCGTTATTAATGATACCCTGTGGAAACAGCAGGGTAATACAGTATGATGGAGTTAGCTCTATGCCTTGGTCCAGTTATTTAGTTTCTCTGTTCTTCGTGTGTGTGTGTGTCTGTGTGTGTCTGTGTCTGTGTGTGTGTATGTGTTTGTAAATAGTACCCTTTTTATAGAGTTGTTAAGATAATACCTGTAAAGGTTTAAGGACAATTTCTGGCACGTACTAATGGCACAATAAATTAGGTATTAAAAGAGCTAGAAGTGGTAAGCAGGACTACTACTACTTTTATTTACTTTGGGTTCATTATGAGTTGGGGTTTTGTGTGTGTATGAGTGTGAGTGAACTGGCTTAGAAGACTAATCACTATTTTAAAACAAACAACTTAAAAATTGTTGAAACACAGTTCATTGGTTGGTAACTTCTAATAAGTGTAATGCTTCTTTATATAAGTATTGATAAATCATAAATATATTAATAGTTTTTATTAATATTTACCTTTGTTAATCTTATTTTTATGATAAATTCTTACAGAAAACTCTTGAAATTTTTATATTAGTAGCACTGTTATTAGACAGGATGCTTTATATTTGAGTTCCTAATATTAAATTCCATGCCAGGAATATTTTCACAAGTACTTTTTTCCCCTTGCATGTGATGTTTTTAGTGGTATTATGCAAACTGCTTTATGGGAAGCACCCATATATAATTAAAGATATATAATTGATTATTTTATGACATATAGTAAAAGAAAGAAAATACTTTTTGTTTTAAGGAAATTAACGGTAGAAGAAAATTACCGGTTACAGAAAGAGGAAAAACTTTCCAAAGCAGATGAAAAGATCAGTCATGCAGCTGAGGAGCTGGAAACCTATAGGTATTAAATATATTTTACCCTCTTTTTTTTTGAGGTGGGACAGGTATCCAAAAGCCAAATACCAGAAAAAATAAGACATTCAGAAAAACAGTAGAGTATTTTTGTTTCATCATTTTCGTTTAGGTGTTTTGCCATTATGCAACTATACAGAAAATGGAAAAAGGAAAAAGTGGTTTTCTTTCAGGGTGTGAGATTTTAAATCTTTTATATTAGTTGTATTTGAATGTGAATAATCCTATTTTCTGTTAATCTCAAAACAGTTATAAGTAGCCATTAATTTCAAAGTCCTTCCTCATTGGTTAAAATGCAAATGTATACAATATTAATGAATTCAAGAAATATCCCACTAAAAGAAAGTGAGCCACAATTAAAGTTCTAAAGTATTTATAAGACTGTAAGCCTATCAGCAGCCTACCAAACCGAATGGTTGTGATTCTTCATTTTACATTAGGAAGAGTAAGCTTGAGTGTTATTCAGAAGAAGGAATTACCTTCTTAGTCTTTTAAAGGTAACAAGTAACATTTTATTTTGCACAGATTGTTAATTTCCTAGAATTCTATTAAGATTACAGACATCTGAATAAATCTTCCAATATCATACTTCTTGAAAATAAAAATGAACCAATGTACCATATAAATCTTTGACCTAGATAAACCCAAGTAGTATTACTTTTAAAGCTTAATTAATGTTAAAATTATATCAGGAAAAAATATATTTTAGAACCTCTTAAAGGTGATTTAACATGTGGAGTTCTGGAGCTTTTTTTTTTAATGAAACAAAGTACTCTAGGTGCTTTAATTAATATTTTCAGTGGAGACAATGTGTTCTGTCATTAGTATATTTTAATAGTAGATTGATTATCTCTTCCCTATAGAAAGCGAGCCAGAGATCTTGAAGAAGAATTGGAGAGAACCATTCATTCTTACCAAGGGCAGGTATGTGTGTATTAATTAATGAACTTAATTCTGATTTGTTTGAATTGATATCTCTATTTCGATGCAGGAGTATAGTTACTTGACTAGTAGTACACATCTCTTCGGGTTTTGCATGTAGCTGTGGAACATTTCTAGGGAGCCAGAGATTCTGGGAAACGAGATCATGTTTAAAGTTGCCATGTCTTTTGCTTCTTTGGGAATGTGGATTGCATAAATAAATAACATATATCAGCATTGGGGTCTCATATTCAGTCAGGCTAGTTGTTTCTTAATTGGCAATTCATATTGTAGTTGATTATTGCACAAAGTAGAAATTTATTAAATAAAACTTTTGGTTGTCTTTACATTCAATTTTGTTTTAAAATAGAGTAGATCATTTGTATGTGAAAATTTGCTTTGAAATGTTACTGACTTTTCAGAAATGCTTGAGTTATTTTTGAGTTTATGAGTTGTGTACTAAATCTTAGTTGTAGATGTGAATGCTTTTTACATAAGAAAAGTAGTTATTAATATTATAATGATTTTCTTTTTTCAGATTATTTCCCATGAGAAAAAAGCACATGATAATTGGGTAAGTATTAAATTCTCTTAGCCTCTTTTATTAAATTGTTCTTTTTCCTAACTTAAAAGAGCAGTATAAAAGGTACCTTTACACTGGAAATAAAGGTAGTATTTAAAAAAATCCTTTTCTTTGCTATGTTCCTAATGAACTAAATACTTAGTTTATTCACACAATTTGATTTTTTCTTCTCTGCTTTCAGCACATAACTTCTCTGCCAGGGGCTTTTACTCTCTCTGGGGAAGGTGATATAATGTTCATGGATTTATTTTTTCAGGGCACTGGATTGCCATTGCCACTAGTTTCTGTGGACAAATTACTTAAAATTTTGAGCCCATTTACTCATCTGTAAAACAATGACATGGAACTAAGTGATACCTAAAGCCTTTTCTAGTTCTAAGAGTTCTAAAAATATAAGAATTCTGGTATGTATCTGCTTCTCAGTGTTGAATTACTTGATACACGTTAAGAAGAAGACCATCATGAGAAATGGCATGTCAGTACTGCAGAGGAACGATATGATGAAATCATCCTGATGCAGATTTTGACTAATTATAATAACGATCCCTCTAACATGTAGAACTGTTATAATAACCAGCCTTTGGAGGACTTGTCCCTAGGAGTCTTTAAGGGGAGGCATTTTGCACAGTGGGTGAATACATGGGGTCTAGAGTCAGCCTGTCTTGGTTGGTATCCTGGCTCCATGACCTACCGCCAGTTTCTTTTCCTATAAAATAGGGATATCATTAGTACCTATTTCATAGAGTTATTGTAATGATTAAATAAGATAATAGTTGTAAGGCTGTTAGTCAGGTGCCTGACACATAGTAAGCACTCAGTAAATGTTAACTATTATTATCACTGTTATACTGAAGCTTGGAAGATATTTCTTAGGCAACAAGAAGCTTGGAAGATATTTCTTAGGCCTCGATGTTTCTTGGAGTGAGATTCCAGCTTAGGGTGAGAAATTAGATATGTTGAATGTCAAGATCCTTCCCAATTCTAAGATTTTGTAACACTCTGTATTGAGAGTTCAAGTGAAGATTTGTTACTGAATTAAGCTGGGCCTGTATATGAATTTAGTCTTCTTTACCACTCATCACTTTCTAAATACCTAGATGCTAATTATTTTTTAAAGATGTGTAGGAGTTGATCTTTATTATTATCTCTCATGTTCAAGGCACTGTACTTAAGGCATTCTGCATGTTACTCATTTAATCCACACCGTAACTCTGTAAATAGGTATTATAATTCAAGTTTTACACATGAGGAAATAGCCCAAGGTCATATGAGTAGAGAATGAAGAGTGGAGATTGAAATATTGACCTTTTGAATTTGTTAGTAAATAATGATGTTGACCTTAAATTAAAATATGCAGAAAATATGCCCTTTATGTCTCAAAATGAAGGTATTTTTCAGATTTTGTAAAAATAATATATACTCATTAAACGAAAGTTCAGACCATATAGAATGGTACAAAGAAGTAATCAGCAGTATTACTTTAATTTATTCCATACTTTTTTGAATACATCTAGACATAAAAGCACATATATATGTTTTAAAAAAATGGAATCATATTATATATTAATGTTTTACAATCTTTAATATATCAGATATTTTTCTATGAATGTTTCATAATCTATATAAACATTTTTCATTTGGTAAATATTTAGTTTCCACTTTTTTACTCTTATAAAAAATTTTTTATGTTATTTTATCTATTGAGCATATTTTTGTTCCATTCCATTAATCTTTTCTTCCTTTTGAACTCACACATTGTTTTGTATGTGTACGTCTTTGTGTGCGTGTGTGTCTTATGGCAAGTATTGTACTTATTTGTATTTGTCCTTTCCACAGATTAAAGCTTCTTAAGATAGGAACTGTTTCTTTTTTCTTAACGCCTATACCTAATTGAATGCTTTTTTGCACATTGCACGTATTCAATTACTGAATACAGTGTTTTAGAACACATCGTGGTCATTTACTGAAATTACAGTTTTACCTAACCTTTGGGTGTAAGCTTTTCAAAAACCTATAATCATTTGCCATCAGTTAATTGTCATATTTTTTCATAGGTATATCTTTAATATATACTATACTATAATGATGGTAGAACCCCCTTTTGACTTATTAACTGCATTTTTTGTGCTTTATCTTATGGGTAAATATGTTATACTGTGTAGAAAACATTTAGAAGTAATTTTGGTTCTGCTTTGTTAAAAGTTAAATGAATTGGTATTTTATTCTTTAAAATTGTGGTATAATTTTTTTTTTCTTAGTGCTAAACTGATTATATGATTATATATTGGAAAAAGTTTACACATGGGATCTTTTTGATAGTGAGTGCTAAAATGTGATTAAGCTATGTTTTTTTGTGAATATTTACATAATTTATTCTTTGGACATTTGAAGTCAGTTCTCATGTGTAGTTCACAGTTTTAAGTGAACACATCGATAGTATAGTTCTTTTACCTATAAAAAGTTAAAGTTCTAGACTGAGTTAATTTACTACCTTTGTATGATAGATACATTTGCCCTAGGATTGTATTAGTTCAGCAGGGCTGATGTTTTATATACTGCTGCTTCTAATCTGGAGAATCACTAGAATGACTGGAAAACATGCAGTAAGCCATACAAGTTTAACCTTTGCCCACAACTGTTTGGGAATATTGCGTGTTCTTGGTATTTATCATAAGTGTAAGCTTTGTTTTCTATAACATAAACTCTGATTTTCTAACCTTTTATTAAAAGTGTCACTAAACAAATGTAAAAGTAATATTATGCGTACAGTGTTGTATATTTAATAGACATGCAGCATGCTTTAATTATATTCAGCCATTTAAAAAAATGGCCTATACTGGTATGTTGTGAAACTATTTTAGACCTTTATTGTTTCACAGCATTATAGTGATTTCTTTTCATAGATGGTTACCTTGTCCCATAGCCAGTGCTGCCATGCATGATGACCCTGAGTCTCCATTCTCATCACCCTAAGCTTGGGTCCTGTTACATTACTCTTGTCATGTGATTTGGATATTTACAGCACCAAATAATGCTAATCCTTGACTTCACATTTAGATAACAGCATTTATTGGCAAGTATATGATTCAACGCCAGCCTTGGGAGGTTTATTTCTTCTGGTTACACAAAACTCATTCCCATTAAAAATTATTCCCTAAATTAAAAATTTTTTACATTGAGTTTACTGAAATAGATACTTAAGTGATTTTGATTTTTCTATGCCATCATTGAGATATTTATGTTTGCATATCTTTGATTTTAAGTTTGTTTACTGTATTTTAAAAAAATATTATCTTTTTAAGTTGGCAGCTCGGACTGCTGAAAGAAACCTTAATGATTTAAAGAAAGAAAATGCTCACAACAGACAAAAGTAAGTATTCTAGTGGGAACACTTTAAAAACTAGTTATTACTTTTATCGTAAGTTGTTATTCTGTTAATTAGTTAATACTTTTATAAGAATAAACGAGAAAACTTACAGTAAATTTAACATCTTAAGTAGTGTAATATCTATTAGTTTTACTAGGAGGTAATAGATTTTATGTCAAAACACTTGTCTTAGGCCACTAACAAAGAAGAAAACTTCACAGATTCTTTTGTAAAAGGCGAAACAAAACTTAAAAAAAACAAAACAAAACAGGCTAGGTAGAGGGAGATTACATGAGATGGAAAGAGAAAGGATGAATCTGACAGTAATTCTCAGTATCAGCATCTTTTAATGGATAAATGGATAGAATAAATATTTGTTATTTCTCTCATCCCCTGGTTTTATGTACTGGGTGGCATTATTTTACAATAATCAAATTAAAGGGAGAAGAAAAGTGTACAATGTACAGTTGAAGGGAAGAGTAAATGCTTTTCTATGAAGATTTTAACAGTCTTCCTAGAGTGTTATAATTTCTTGCCAGAATGTAGTATTAACATTATCCAATATTAGTTTTAGTTATATTGCTTGCCTTTTCTAGTCAGAAATTAAAACCAATGATTAAATGTTTTATTTCAGATCTGATACTTAAGAAGTAGACATAATATTCTTTTAAAATATCACATTTCTAAGATAAAAAGTTTAGAAGTAAAAATAGTAGATGAGTTAATTGGATTTCAGTTTTATGTTATGGTTGGAACCATATGGGTAACATTACAATGTAAAGCGTTCATGACTCAGAGCCAAGAACCTTGTGTTTTAATCCTGGCACTTTCATTTTGAATAAATTTTTTAAACTCCTAGCCTCAGTTGCCTTAGTTGGACTGGTGAATCTTGGAGGACCCTTTTATTTCTAAAATTTGTATTTTGTGATAATTGTACTCTTTGCAATCTTATTATGAAGAAAAACAAAACAAATCAAGACCTCAACAAAACATCACTATCATTAGGCAAAAAGAAATGTCTTACCCAAAAATAAGAAGTGGGGGATATAAAAAGGTATTTTGGTGACAATAATTTTAAAGGATCTGTTTCTTCTATGCAGATATTGAGAAAGTGAAGAGTAGCTTGTTCTTGCTAGTGGCATTTTTCTTGAAATGTGGATGCTTCTTTTCACAAGTAACTTAGAGATGTTTGTTCTTTATTTGCAGATTAACTGAAACAGAGTTTAAATTTGAACTTTTAGAAAAAGATCCTTATGCACTTGATGTTCCAAATACAGCATTTGGCAGAGGTAGTCCTTTTTTTTTTTAACCCTCATTTAAAAATATATATTTATGTATATTGCACATACAGTTTATTAGTGTAAATTTAACACTATTATCTATAAATATTTTAGATTTTCAAGCAAGAGTTCTAATTTGAGTTCTCTCACAATCTTCCAAGATTCTGTGTTTTTGTTTCCCTAGCTATGAATAATTGCTGTCTCTCTTTCTCGGTAGGATTTTATAAGATGATGTAGATTTAGTACTCTGAGCTCCTTGAAAAGAAATGTGCTCAGCACATTGTAAAGTACTCATTAATTATTTTTTGGGAGAATGAATGGATAAGGATTGCTTAAATAGAATAGCATTGTGACTATTTACACATTAACTATTTTTTGGTATTTGCTTGAATTATAAAAATGAGATTTCAAACAATTGGTTTTAATTACTTAAAAATATTAAAAGGTGAGAAAACCTGAGTAATCTGAGTTTCGATTGCTTTAATACCCCCAAGAGAGGACCAATTCTTTGGAATATATGTTTTTTAATATTTATGTTCATTCGTAAATTAGTTAGCATATTTAATGATCTCATACCATTCCAAATTGTTTAAAATGTTCAAAATAATTTTGGTTGAATTCTCATTAAGCTTCTGAGGCAGTGAAAATAAACTTAATCTTTATATAGGTAGAATCCCATTATAATAACCTTTGAAAAGTTACAAAAATTATCTTTGAGAGTCCAGTTTTATTTAAATGAAAGTCTGTTTCTACATTTTAAAGATAGCAGATTATTACGAATTTCAAATAGTAACAAATTTAGGAGTGGAAGTATCCAGAAAGTATTTTTGCCTGAAATTAATGCAGAAGCCTCAGGGAGGGTAAAAAAATGCTTTGATCCTTTGTTGTAACTAATTTGAATACTATATAAACTACATAATAAAATTTAACATGTTTAAAAAGTATTATTTTGTTGGTATATAAGTTTATTTTTTGATGTTGATTTTTGATCTTTTGGAGCATAACCATTATTTGGGAATGGTGAAGTTTGTAAAATGGTAGGGCTCACTGGTAATGAATCAAAAGTAATTTCTGATGCCTTAGAGTATTTTATGTTTTTTTCCCCCTGCTTTTCAAAATCTGAAGCTTTACTGAAATAATTCATGGCTTCTGGCCATGATGTAAACTGAGCCCTTCCATGTTACGTCCCTCACCAGCTGAAATATCTGGAAGCATGTTGCCAATGAAACCAAACAAACTGCATGCCCCAGGTCTTCTTGTAGCTCCAAAATATCACCAGTACTCATTGCTTAATATTGTATGGTTATTTATGTGTATTCATTCTCAAAAGGATAATGCTTTTATTGACTAAAATGTACGTTTGGTAGACAGACTTTATGGAGCACAGGGGTTGATTTTTAATTCTACTGCATGTTAGCAAAATCCAAAGCACAGTTAGTGTTCAGGACGTGGATTAAACTTCATTTGGCAGTAGGATGACCTGATGGTAATTGTTGAAATGGGATTCTATTCTGTAGTGTAGCTAATTGAAACTATGAATTTAAATATGCTGTTTTAATTATTCCAGAGCATTCCCCATATGGCCCCTCACCATTGGGTCGACCTTCATCTGAAACGAGAGCTTTTCTCTCCCCTCCACCTTTGTTGGAGGGTCCACTCAGATTCTCACCTTTGCTTCCAGGGGGAGGAGGAAGAGGTATATTGTTTAAACATCTTTATTACTCTAAATTTCTTCCTTTATATTTTCATCTTGACTAATATTTAAAACGATCTTTAAAATAATCCTTTGGACAATGCAGGCATTCCTTGCACTTATTGTGGATTACTTTTGTTAGGAAAAGGAGCTCTTTGATATCTAATTTTAATATTTTTCTTTTAAAAACTTACAAGAGGTTACATTTTGGTCAAGTACTTGATGCATATCTTTTAAAATAATTTTTGACTTTGTAAAAACTATATTATACTTAGTAATATAAAACTTTATAAAGAATACATAAAAACAATATAAACTAGCAAAATTGAGTTTTAATGAAACATTAGAGTGTAGAGTTTTAGAAATCTTCTTCTTACTTCATTATTATGATCTTTCTATTGTGGAAAATCAAAGCGAAAGAACCTTTTTTTCAGAGTTGAGGATTTCAGAATTGCTTTTTTGTCGGCAGAGTGTTTTTGTTTTGTTTTGTTTTTGTAGATAGAGTTTTGATGGGAACCTTCAAGGAGACCTAAATCATTTGTTAATACTTTGAAAAACCAGCCTAACTTTGCTCGATTACCCCTTTATAAGTCTTTGAGAATTTCCAGAGCTACTTCAAGCCTAAGCATTAGCTGTTGGTTTTTTTGCCTTTACTTCATCAGCTCTCACTCTGGTGTTGCCTGCATACTTGCAGTTTTCCTCTTTTGATTTTTAACCATACTTTGTTCACTCTGTCATGTTGCTTTAAAATTTTCTCTGGAATTGTGGCAGAATTCAAAGTTAGAGAGCCCTGTCTATTTCAAAATCAAAAGTGTAGATTTTTAGCCCCAATCTGTGTTTTATGAGAGCTGATAGCATTCTTTACCAGTATGGTGTTCCCATTCCCCTTTTTTATCCGTGATTTTAGCGTATTGAATCTGACATAGGAACAGAAAGTAATGAGAACAAATAAAAACAGATTAAACCCAACATACCAAAGCTCAGATATTCACATGGATACTACTCATCAAAGTAGCTTCTCAGAAAAGTCCGGTGTACTTCCCTGTTGAAGCTGCCATTATTTTGACTATCTTTGGAACTATTTCTTTGGAATTGCCTTCAAGAATCTGAAAAAAAAATGTTCCTACTTTGTGTTCAAGAGGAATTTTCTCTTTCCCCATTTCTTATTTATATCTTTTTTCCCAATCCTCAGTTTGCTAAATTTAGCACTGGTTCTTCCCAGTCCCACTTTAGATTCAGCCCACAGCCTGAAGGCACTTCAGAGAGCTCCTTTGCTTGTGGTGGCCTTGAACTGAAAGCTCCTAGGGAAAGTGATTGAGTTGTAGACTTGAAGCCCTGGTAGAGCTTTGCTTTAAGCACTCCAGGAAGGGGACTAATTTTGAAATTCAGGTGTGTGCTGTAAGTGCCCCAAATCCATTCCCCTCTCCCAATTTTTTGCCTTGATCTACAGTAAGAAATATATTTTATACCATGTCATATTACATACTAATATAAATGTAGTTGAAACCAGTTACATGAAATAATATTCTTACTGATGAAGACTAAGTTAATTTCATGCACCAAAATGGATTACAGTCAGCAGTCTCATTGATGGTCTCCTAAAAATAAGGGAGTAATTGGCTAGATTGCAAATGTGAATCACTGGAACTTGAATGACATAAGTCAAGGATTGCTTGTAATCAACTGAATATTTGGAATAAGAATAAAAATTACCTTTGGTTTCTCCTCTCCTATTTAAATTACTTTTCTCTCCTTTCTAATTACTTTCAATATAAGATGTATATAGATTATTTGCAAGGATGTTTTACTACTTGTTGGAAAAACTATTACTTTAGGTAAGTAATCAGCAGGTCTTAAAAGTTGCTTTGAATTGAAAGTTTCTGTGACCCACCTAAGAAGGATCACCAGTGCCCTTCCTTTTTCTTCCTTTTATTACCTTTTTAAATTTGAAAGTTTGGATGAAATATATGTTTGAATAAGATTGAGTATAAGTAAAATAATTTCTTTTTAGAGTAAATTGTATGTAACTTTTGGTCTGAATGAAAAATTTAAAACTTTAGCACTTTCTAGTTTGTCATTTTTCACCTGGTAGTCAGTCAGTTGGCCCATACTTGGTCCTCTGGAAGTAAGCACTCAGGATAAAGCCTTCACATGTCTCCTTTAAAGATCTGTGCTTCACTTTAGAGGAATTTATCCTAATGGACTCTTGCACATTTCTTACCAAGTTAATTTTCCGCTTTTCCAGCCTTTTTCTTCTAATGAACTGATTAGACGGATGAACAAGCAAGGAGGAAAGATTTGGAGAATTTAAAAGAATGTAAAATTAAACGGAAAACAGATAGTTGACCTCTTACTGACTTTACCTTTTGACTCTACAAAAGAGAGTAGATAGAAAAAATTTTAAGAGATTGCTATTTATTAAGACAAAAAGAATGCTTAAACTGATTTGCACAAGTTACCAAGAAAAGGTCAAATTAATTTTCATCTCTTCTTAAAGAAGGTACCATAATGTGGGAAGCATTTTACAAACACTTGTTTAAAAAATGGTTTTTAATAAAGCTGTTTCTTGAAAGGAATAAGCTTTTGTCTTCTGGGCAGTATAAGTTTGAGAAGACCTCATTTATCTCTCAGTGATGGATAAATGGGGTATTAATATCTTTTGTTATTTAGTTAAATTTTTTTTTATTTGTCTCTTCTATTGTAATCAAATATTTAATTGAGATACTTTCTTTTCTGTAGTCATAAGGGAGCTTTAAATGATTCCCCTCCTTTGTTAATGTAAGCATGATAGATTTTCATATCCAAATAAATATATATTTTTTTAAGTGTTTGTTCTAACAGTAGTGCTGTTTCTGAAACTCTTGTTTTAGACTTGCCTTCAGAGCTTGTGAGCTCTTTTTGAAGGCGAATTTGATATATAGAAATTGCTAAAAGCCATTGATAGCCAAGTTTCTCTGATAAAGTTTGTAATCAGACTGGTTAAAATAATTTCGAGACATGAGTAGAGAGTCATATTACAACATCGAGATGCAATTTTTTGGGTGGCTTTAAAGTTAATCTGAATACATTTACAAAGATTTTTTTCTAAAAAATACTTTGAGTAGTCTCAGAATTATTGAAATATGTTGCCCCTCAGATGACTGTTTTAAAGAAATCATGCTATTTTTGATTATTGGCTTATTAGTTTAAGCAACAAAAACTTCATTTTATAATTATTTTATTACTTCTAATACAGAAATTTTTACTTTGCAATTTACTTTTTACTTTTATTTTTTAGACATTATAATTTACAATTTAACCATCAATTTTATGTATAAAACAATTATGATGATAACATTTAAAAACATTTTATAGACAAGTGTTTATTTATCCACATAGCAAAATTGTCCTAGAAATGACTTTGGTGGAATAGAGTTACAGTGTAATGTGTCTTAGGGAAACTTTGTTGGAATCTGGTCATTTTCACTTTTGAAAACGTATCTGAATTTTATTTGGCGATGATAGGTCTTATAACACTTTTTAAGATAAAACAGAGTTGTTTTTTTTCCTAATTAGGCGTAAGAGGCCCAGGGAATCCTCTAGACCATCAGTTTACCAGTGAAAGAGGAGAATCAAGCTGTGATAAGTTAACCGATCCTCACAGAGCGCCTTCTGACACTGGGTCCCTTTCACCTCCATGGGAACAGGATCGTAGAATGATGATCCCTCTAGCAGGTATGGAAAGAGTATAGTTATTATTTATGTTTGAAAGGCAACCAGTATGTGCAACTTATAGGAATGGAAGAAAAGAGTACATGTGTGCCCTGTCTTAAGAAAACTGTGATACATATTAAAATACCATAATAACACAAATTTCCAAACAAAATAATTAGAAGTAATTGTTCACATTACAGAAAGCTGTTTTATCCCTCCCCTCCCCCCATCCAACATTCTTCCTCCCATAGAATGTCTTTATTGTTTTTGTTGCTTATGGAAGTAATATATATTTATTTTAGAAAGTCTAAACAATGGTGAAATGTATAATTCAGAAAGTGAAAAATTTCCTTTATCATTTTAGCATGCCCCTCCCAGAATGATCTTTTAGGGCATTTTTTTTGGTATGCATTCATAAACATAGGTATACAAATTACTTCATCACTTCTGTGAAATTATACTATCCACTCTTTTTTAATTGTCTTTTTTATTGAATAATATGTCTTAAATATCTTACCAAAATAAATATATTTACCAGAAGAATCACATCAGAATATCCTGATATAAGGCAGTTACTCTTCTCTAAATAGTCCCTACTTTCTCAAGGAATATATTTCAAATTATTTAGTTTGCTCAGCTTTTATTTATGCCCAGTATTTCAGGGACATTGCTATGAGAAGTTAGCTATGCCCGCTTTGTATAAATTAGTACTTTAGAACAATATACTGTTTCATATTTCTTCTTGAGAAGTTAGGGATGATTATTGTGTTAAAAAAACTTTAATTCCAAGAATTAGCCTTTCTTGTGGTAGTATGTATATGTGCAATGAAGTGATGGCTCCTTATACTGTGGCTTCTCCTTTGTTCAATATCACTAAAATATCAGCTTCAAAAATTATAAATTTGTGTTACTTTTGTTCACAGCACCTAGAACAAAGCTAGGTATGTAGTATTTGCTCAGTAAATATTTGTTGAATGAATGACTACCCAAATAATTCTGAGAAAGCCGAGTATTTTTTCTTATCATTTTTTTATTTAGAAACATATATACAATGACTGACAAACTTTAAGAATTTGGAAACGGATGGTATAGAACGTTTTCTTTGAAAAATTCCTTTTTGACATTTAATAACATTCATTTAAAAGTCTTTAACTGTGATTAAAGAAAAAGATTGATAAGCTATGGCCCCTGTTCCAAGGGACTTAACTGTAAAATTTTGGCAGATATCTTGTCTCTACATCTGTGTAGAGGACCTTCCTTTAGAGAATTCACAAGTTACCAGCACCAAGAGTCTCTGTCATACGCTCTGCTTGTCTCCCTAAAGTATTATATAGTTTAGTAGTTCTCAATTTTGGCTTTCATCAAAAATAACTTAGGGGACTGTAAGAAAAACACATATGCCTGGGTCTAACCTCAGATCAGACCTTCTGAACATGAACTCTGGAGGTGAGGCTTGTATTTCTAAAAACTCCCTGGAAGGTTTCGAGGAAAAGTTAAATTGAAGAACCACTAATCTGTCCATAGCTCTTTTTATATGGAAAAGGTACTGTGTTCCCAAAGAGAAGAGCTGACAATCTTAGGTTAAAATAGTTAGCTAGGAGAATAGCTGAGACTAGAACTCAGAGACTAATGACTGTTATTATTGTTCATTCATCAAATTGAAAATATTTTATATGTCCTTTAAAAGTTATCTAAAACCTATCATTTTTCAGACCTTTTGATATTGTCTCACAGATCCCTGAGTCTTTTTTCGTTTTCAGTTTTTTTCTCTTTACTTTTTTGGTTGGATAATTTCCACTCATCTCTCTTCAAGTTTATTAACCCTTCCCTCTGTTATCTCCATTCTCCTTTCAAGCCCATCCAGTAAAGGTTTTATTTTAGAGAATGTATTTTTCTGTTCTAAAATTTCCATTTGGTTCTTTTTTATTATAGTTTTGATTTCTCTACTGAGATTTCTTATTTTTTTTTTTTATTCATTTTTAAACCTCATTGACATAGTTTTATAATAATCTGCTTTAAGTTCTTTGTAACATCAGGGTCATATTGAGGATGGCCTCTGTCGATTGTCTTTTCCTTTAAAAAATGGATCACATTTTCCTTTTCCTTGCTATTCTGAGTAATTTTGGACTGTATCCTAGACATTGTGGAAATTCTGGATTCTACTGTATTTCTCTAAAGAGGGTTATTGGTTTTGTTTTACAACATAGTTTGGTCAGAGTCAAACTATAGACTTTCTCTTCTGTGGTGGGCAGCCGCTCAAACATCAGTTCAGTTTTTAGCTAAGGCTAAAAGGCCTTAGGGTCAGTCTGTTAACAAATATGATGGAACCTGGTATCCATTATTTTAAAAGCCTTAGTTAAGAACTGCTTAAATTTCTTCACACATATGTGATTCATAGACTTGGGTGGAAAACTCAGAATTTTGAGCTCCACTTCTCTGACTTTGCTGGGCTCTGTCATTTAGTTTTTTGATCCAGAAAGTTCTGTGAGTTTTGACTGCTCTGTGTTGCATCTTGACTGTGGTGTTCCTTCAGGCTAAACTATAAAAAGTGGAAAACTCACCCCATAATGGTCTCTTCTTCCAAGTTTCCATTCCTTTCCCAAACCTGCCTACTTTTGTTCATGCTTCAGAGCCTTCAGGTAGTTATTTTTTATGTATTGACCAGAGTTACTATGTGTGGGAAGGTCAGTCTGTTAACAAATATAATGGAAACTGGTATCCATTATTTTAAAAGTCTAACTAAAAATTCAAAATCATGAGCTTCTAAATTGGTGTCTTCATAAAAGAGAGATATATCCATTCTATAGAGAGTATCTCCAAATAATTTACCTGATCATTTGGTTTGACACAAGAGTCACCTTTGTCAGTTGTACTCACACTGAAATAGGTATTCTACGGACAAAGCAAAGGGATTTTATTTTATTTTATTTTATTTATTTTTATTTTTTTTTTAAATGAAGAATTGAGTTTACTTTGCTGATTCACAATTCACAAGTAATCTTAAGGTGGGATGTCTGAGTCCTTCTTAATAGCTCTTTTCCAAAGTGTTAATACTTTTTTAAAATTTATTTTTTTAATTTTTAAAATTTGCAATTACAGTTGACATTCAATAATATTTTATATTAGTTTCAGGTGTACAGCTCAGTGGTTAGACATTTATATAATTTACCAAGTGATTCTCCCGATTAGTCTAGTACCTACCTGGAACCATACATAATTATTACAATATTACTGACTATATTCCCTATGCTGTACTTTACATTCTCGTGACTGTTTTTTAACAACCTGTACTTCTTAATCCGTTCATGTTTTCCGCCCAGTCCCCCAACCCCGCCCCCATCTAGCAACTATCTGTTTGTTCTCTATATTTATCAGTCTATTTCCATTTTGTTTGTTTATTTTGTTCTTTAGATTCTACATATAAGTGAGATCATATGGTATTTGTCTTTTTCTGTTTGACTTATTTCACTTAGCATAATACTCTCTAGGTCCATCCATATCATTGCAAATGGTAAGATTTTGTTCTTTTTTATGGCTGAATAATGTTCTGTTATATGTATGTACCACTTTTTTATCCAGTTGTTTATTGATGGATACTCAGGTTGCTTCCATGTCTTGGCTATTGTAAATAATGTGATGAACATAGAGATGCATATATCTTTTTGAATTAGTATTTTGGAATTCTTCAGATAAATTTAAGTCTTTAATCCATTTTGAGTTTATTCTTGTATATGGTGTACAAAGATGGTCTAGTTTCATTTTTTGCTTGTATCCATCCAGTTTTCCCAACACCATTTATTAAATAGACTGTCTTTATTCCATTGTATAGTCTTACCTTCTTTGTCATATAGATTAATTGACTATAGAGACGTGGATTTATTTCTGAACTCTATTCTGTTCCATTGACCTGTGTCTATTTTCATGTCAGTACTATGCTGTTTTGATAATTATAGCCTGTAGTATAGTTTGATATCAGATAGTGTGATCAGGTGGAGCTTTGTTCTTTCTCAAGATTGTTGTGGCTATTCAGATACTTTCGTGGTACATATAAACTTTAGAATTATTTGTTCTAGTTTTGTGTAAAATGCCATTTGTATTTTGATAGGGATTACACTGAAATCTATAGATTGCTTTGGATAGTATGGTCATTTTAACAATGTTAATTCTTCCTATCCATGAGCACGGTATACATTTCCATTTATTTGTGTCTTCTTCAGTGCCTTATAATTTTCTGAACACAGGTGTTTTACCTCCTTGGTTAAATTTATTCCTAGGTATTTTTTTTTTTTTTTGATGCAGTTGTAAATGGGATTGTATTCTTAATTTCTTTTTCTGATAGTTTGTTATTTGTGTATAAAAATGCAACTGATTTCTGAATATTAACTTTGTATTCTGCTACTTCACTCGATTCATTTATCAGTTCTCATGCAAAGGAATTTTAGATACTGTTCAGAACTTCATGGATGAGTTGGGTTAAATGTCTCCTGTAGCTCTAGTTTGGAGTAATGTTGATAAATGCATTTAGTTATTATTAGCCCTATTTCTTTCAAGAGTAAAAGTATAAAAATAGTTTACTCTTGGTACATCTCTTCTGTCTAAGTAGTCACCGAATAGGTTTCTGGTTTTCTTTTATTTTGTGTTACAGTTAACTAATTGGTAAATTAGAGCACTGAAAAAGGAATGAGGTGACCTAGGTTTTTATCTTTGCTATTCATTTCTTGTGCTGCCTTGAGCATTTCATTTTGCTTGTCATTGTTTTCTCAGCTTCAAAATACAGAATTTTGTAAAACACAGGGGTAGTGATAATTTGGTTATCTTCTCATTCCCTTATTTTACTTTCAGAAAAGCAGTTTATTACGTTTATGAATTATTACATAATCAAAATCATCTTGCAATCTTCAACTATATAGAAGCTTCAAAAATAGAAAAATTAGCAATAACCTTAAAAAAATACCACAATTGATCCATGATTCTCCACTGGCATATATAACACTTATTTTAGAAGTTATTTTTGGAAGCATGAATTTGTTAGAAAAATAGTCCAGTTTTGTTTTGTGTAGATCATGCCTTTTTTTTCAATTTACTTTAGGGTTCAGCGATTTGCTAGGTACAGCTGCATGTGCACATGCAAAACCTGTTTTCTCCTAGGAAATAATCATAATTTATCATTTATGTGCTAAGGCAAATCTGTAGAAGTTAATAAAAATATTTTTTAAGGCTGTGCCCAAACACAAGGAATAGTTGGAATTTAGAAAAATACGTAATGTCAGAAAGGTTGACATTAGTCAAAGAACTTATCTTTCAAATGTTTTATTTATTCCTATTGCAAGCTACAGTATACTAACTGCTTTCCTAATATTCATACCTAACTTCTACATTTTCAGGCTTATGACCCATACTGACATTTGATTTTGGTCCATTTGATTTTTCTTAGTTAGCTTCAGGATTAGATATTCTGCCCTTCTAGCTGTTTTGGAAAGGAGCTTCTTAAGTTCAGTGTGATCTATAAATGTATATTTGTGATTCTGTTTTCTCAAATTTATACAGAAGGGCATAGATTATAGCTTTGAAATTATTTAAATAGGACCTATAATGTGGTTACTGGATATATTGCTAGTCCCTTCAATGGGAGAGATTTTTCCTCAGATTTAAGTTCAGTTTCCATTTCTTTAGGGTAGTCTTACCTGACCTTTCCCAATAGCTCAAGTCTCCCTTCTGTGCACTTTCGAAGCACCCGTAACCTTCCTGTTTATATTATGTTGTATTACCAGGCCTCATAAGGAGTCCTGTTCTCCACTAATAATTGTGTCTTTAAGATTTTTCTTAAATTTTAAAATATTTTAGTTTAAAAAATTTCTGTTAAAAATAATATGACAACTAAAGTAATTCAATTTCTGAAGAATATGAATTCTGTAGTTGTTTGAGGTTATCTGTAATTTAGTCCTATTAAGCATACTATGTAAAACATGTATTATCTTAATGTCTTAGTATTTGGTATAAATTTTTTAGATTTCCATGACTTAAGATGAGTAAACAGAACTAATTTAAAATGGTTCGATAATTCTAAGGAATCATTTGTTTTTACACTGTTAAATACTTTGAAGGGGGGACAAAAGAACTTTCTTATTAGAAAAGATATGCTATAACTTGTCTTTATTCATGTATTCTGTTACAGGCGTTTTTATTAGTTAGAGGTTCTGTTGGCAAGTATAGAACTAGTTTCTTCAAGTAATCAACATTTTATTCTCATTATTTTCAATTGTAAGACTTAGTCTTCTTATAGACCAATGTAGGTTTTAATTATCTTTTCTTCCAAAACACTGTGTGGTATGTAAATGGTTGTTAAAGGTTAATACACAAATTTGGCTGCTTATATTAGGTCGAAGCTTATTCTGCTTTGGTATAATTTGTGCACAAAATTGATTTGAATGGTCTGCAGTGCAGTATATCTGTTCTCCTAACATTCTTTTTTATAACTTAAATTGAGTATTTCAGAGCAAGAGTGGTTTAGGTGAAAAACATTTGGATTAGAAGTTAAGAGATCTGGTTTCCAATCTTTACTTTATTTTTTTTTTGTGTGATTTTTGCAACTTGTTTCTTCTTGGGCCTCTGACCTTTTATACAGTTAGAGATTGGAACTAAGTGATTTGTCCAGGAATTAATATTAATATTGAGATTTTATAGATAATTTTCAGTCTAGTTGGTAGACCAAATAATGTATTGTTATGTATAATGTCAGTAGAATCAAAGGCTCTTAATCAGCACTTAAAGCATGTGAATTACTCTTCTCTAAACGCAATTAATGGATACACTTTTTTCAGTTTTTAAAAACTTCCTATTGGGAGGCTTGCTACTCCAGGTCAAGCTATAATTTACTAAAATCGATACTAATAAACTGTGATAAGTAATAAACTATAAATCGATACCTAGAGCAACCACTGAACAATCTGTTTGAAGAGATATATTCAAAAACACTATAGATCAGATAAATGAGAATTCTAAGAAATGTTCAAAGAACTTATAAGAAGGCAGAAGAAAGAAAACAATAATAAACAGAGGGAAAAAATAGAAAACGAATAAAAATGGCAGATGTAAGCCCTGACATATCAATAATTACATTAAATGTAAATTGTCTAACATCAGCAATTAAAAGACAGACTGGCAGAATGGTTGAAAAAAACCTATAAACAAACCATGACTCAGCTATTTGCTGCCTATACAAAACTCGTTTAAATGTAATAGTATATATAGGTAGGTTGACAGTAAAAGGATGGAAAAAGATATACTATGCAGACATTAATCAAAAGAAAGCAGGAGTGTCTACTGTTAATATCAGATAAAGTAGTTTCAGAGCAGAGAAAATTACCAGGGACAGAGAAAGATATTACATAATGAAAAAAAGATCAAGAAGACACAGCAAATCTTAAATGTGTATATGCCAAACAGAGCTGCAAAATATGTGAAGCAAAAAGTGATGGAACTGAAAGGAGAAACAGTTGCATGATTGTAGTTGGAGACATCCACACCTCCCTTAACAATTGATTGAGCAGCTAGATAGACAATTCAGCAAGGATATAGCAAAACCGAACGATTCCATCAACCAGTGGGACCTAATCCACATTTATAGAACACGTCACCCAACAGCAGCAGAATACACATGCTTTTCTAGCCCCAGTGGAACATTTCCCATCATAGATCAAATTCTGGGCCTGAAACAGACCTTAACAAATATAAAGAATTGCAATCATATAGTTTGTTCTCTCACCGCAGTGGAATCAACTGGAAATAATGAGTGTTATGTTGAATGGAAAAAAAAAAAAAAACAATCTCAGAAGGTCAGATTCTTTTGATTTTATGTATATAATATTCTTAAAATGACAAAATGATAGAAATGGGAAACAGATTAGTAGTTGTGTGGGTTAGGTTTAGTAGGGGTAGGAGAGTGGATGTGACTATAAGAATGGTAGGGAGATATTGGTGGTAATGAAATAATTCTGTGTCTTGATTGCAGTGGTGGTTACACAAATCTACATGTGCTAAAATGACGAGAACTATATATATGTATTGTACTAATGTAAGTTTCCTGGTTATTGCACTGTACTTAGGAAAGATGTAAACGTTGGGGGAAACTGGGTAAAGGTTTTGCAGGACCTCTCTATTATTATCACCGTTCTATGACTCTTTAATTATTTTAAAATAAAGTTAAAAAAACAAAACTTTATTTGATGCAATAAACATACAGAAAAGTACAAGTATTCTTAAACATATAACTTGCTGATTTCTTTTCACAATGAGTACACCTATATAACTAGCATTCAGATCAAGAGACAGTTTTCAGTTTTTTATTCATCCTCAGAATTTAGTTAGACATCTTTACAATTTTAGCAGAAGAAATATTCTTGACGAATAATTTTAGTTGTTAATATTTACATATATGGTTATCAGAGTTAAAATAACAGGAATATGTTTGGGAAATAACTATTATAAAATCTTACTAAATACTAAACTACGAGAATTTAACCAATGTGTGATGTACCTTGCCAGTGCTCATTCCATCAGAAATGGAACTCTGCAAGTCTCTCATTCTTGTTGCTGAAGTACAGTAGAAAAGCAAAAACATGCAAGCGCTTTTTTAAGCCTCTTTTAATCACAAAAGCTAACATTTGATTGACTAAAGCAAGTCACATGACAGAATTTAGAATCAGTGGGCGGGAAATATATTGCATCCCTTGAAGACAAGGGTGCAAGGAAGGGTGAAGAATTGAGGTATGAATTAAGTCTACCAGAGGCATTCTACTTTTATGTTATAACTATATTTAAAAAGTATATTTGTGTACTATAATTTCTTGGATTTTAGAAGTACTGTTTGGAAGAAAGGAATATATAAATTTTTGTTTAGCTCTTCTAATAAATAGCTCCTAAGTAATTGCCTTGCATTCTTTGCACTAGCTCTTGTTTGCAAAACTGCGTATTAAGCAATCATGAAGAGCAATAATTTAAGCGAGTTTTTAGAAAATCTTAAATTAAGATCTCTTAGCTCTTATGTTTAGTAGTTTCTAGTACATTTTAAGAGACACAGATATTAATATATTTTTATGCCTTATATAAAGAGTATTAACACATTTCAACAATATTAGTAACAGTTCTTTTAATAAAATAATGCTAGAATTTAAATGATAGCATTTTGACTATGAGGGAATGAATCTGCTGAATTCTTGGCTTTTAGGCTTTTAACTGATTCTTGATAATTATATCTACAGGGCAGTTACAGATTATAGTGTAGGTGTTAATCAGAGTAATGATTCATCACATGTAAATGATTATATGTGTGAATCTAACAGGTAAGATAGTAATTATGTCTAAGTTCATGTAAATGTTTTGTTTTGGTAGTACTTTAACTTAAAGAGTAAGAAACTTTAATGAAAACAAAGTTTCAATTTTTATACATATATATGTTTTTTATTCTTTGATGTTCTTGATCTTTTAGTGCCCTGTCTTCAGTAGCCTTCAATCTAGCCATACAGCCTACAGCCTTCAATCTAGCCATACAGCCTACAGGGTGAAGTAATAGAGAATAATAAAGAATCTTAATTTTCAGCAAATCTTGTGCTACCTAGAATAGAGAGATATAAATTAAAGGGGAATTATGTTACTCCCCCTTCCTGTACTTTTTAGAGTTTTAATATTCTTTTGTTTTAATTGTTAAAAGAGCAGAGTATGTATGTAGCTTCTATTATTTTTGTCATTGCTTATCTTTTACTGATTTGGATAATTTTTGTAAGTGGTAGCAAAAGAGACTTAGTTATACTCGTGGTATTATTGTGAATTAAATCTGGTTTTCAGCCTTGTAATTTAAAAACTTTTATTTCTTCTTCTTGAAAAGGTGAACAAATAAGAGACATATACAGCCAAATTGATAAGAACAGTTTTAAATTTTCTTTGAGAAACAAAAACAGGCAAAGCAGATCCAGCCACTTTGGATAGCTTTTAATGCACAGGAATAGATTTTACTTTACTCGCTCTGATTTATAGACGTTTATGCAGAACATTGTCCTGCATTCTGAGCATTCTTTCTAGACAAGATTCATTTGATCGAATTATAGTTTGTCTTAAACAAGGCCCATTTTGATCTCCTTGTTGAAATTTTGGAAGCCTCATAAACTTAATAAGGTGTCCTAAAACTTCAGAAAAGCTTTTATCCTCTTAAAGGATGATATTTACTTTAACATTGTCTGCAAATTTTGAGGCTATAACTTTTAGGGAGAGTGTATATCTCTTATATCACTTACAATCTTCTTGTATAATGATCTTGTATAAATTCTGACTAATATATGATTGATAAGTTACTGCTGTATATGTTTATATAAACTTTAAAAGTCTGTGTTTAATTTTTCAGTCTTCCTGAGGAGAATAGATTGAGGAGAGATTAGGATGTGGGACAAATGTAGACCACTTTTTGAAAAATTTTGCTTTTGATAAAAGTGAGAAATTAGACGATGGCTGGAGGGAGAGGTATTTTTGCTATTTAAAGATGGAAAATATTACATGTTTATTTGTTGATGAGAATAACCCAAGATAAAGGAGAAATTGATTGTTATGGGAGAAAGTATAATTATAAAAATGGAACCCTGAGTAGTAAACAAAAAGCATGGGATCCAGAGCGTAACTGAGAAGTTAGATAGGAGCTGAAACACTTTATTCACTGTAAAAAGAAGGAAGGCAGAGCAAGTAGGTACAGATATATAAAGGTTGGGTGAGATGTCTAATTGCATCAGCTTTCTTAATGTGGCAAGATCATTAACTGGAAATGGGAAAGGAGGGGATTGTCAGAGATTTGAAGAGAGAAAAAGGTATACAGTAGCCACTTAGGGGAGTGAATGAACTCAGACCTCAGTGAGGTGTATGATTAGAGTAGTGTTGAGTATCTATTTGAAATTTATGATCATAAATTTGAATGGGACTGCTATATTTTTAATATAGTTTAATTATTCTAACACTCTATAGAGTATTTTTCCCATTTTACAGATGAAGAAACAAAAACAGATAATGTAGCAAAATCCTGTATATTACCTCCCAGATTTACGTGTTTGCTTCTGGGATGTGTGTGTGTGTCTGTGTGTGTATAAATAAAACATTAAAAGAAATAGTACACTATATAAATGAGTTGAAGTTTTTTCTTTCCTGGAGCCATTACCTTCCTGCTTTTCCAGAGGCAACTACTCAGGAGTTTAGTGTGTGTAAACTTACAGTCCATATATGATTTTTTAAAAAAGTGTATTTCTGTTTTATTAAGTTTATCAGTATTACGTTCTTGAATTCTTTCCACTTTAATATCTATAATGTTCATTTAATTGCTGTATAGTATTTCAGCATATAAATATACCACAATATATTTATCTGGTCTTCTTTGATTAATATTTAGGATGTTTCCAGTATTTTACCATTATTAACAATGTTGCAGTAAACACCCTTTTTGCACAAATGTTCTTTATAGGTAATTCCAGAAAATGAAATTGTTGGGTAATAGGATATGCATAGTTTTGGTTTTAATAGATATTGCTTTATTGTCTTCAAAAGTGGGAATGCATGAAGTATTTGAGATTAGCTATTTCTTCAAACCTTGCTGCGAAACTCTTGAATATTTCCAGTTAATTGAGTTAAAATTTTAATCTCATTTTTATTCTTTGATTATTAGTGGGCTTGAGCACCTTTTCATGTTTATTGGTCATTTTATTTCCTCCTATAAATTGCCTGACCCATTTTATCTCTTGTGTAATAGGAATTCTTAGTATATTTTAGATACTAATTTTTTGTCTTTTGCAAATATTTTCTCGATTATGGATGTTATTGTTATATATAAGTTTCAAATTTTGTTATAGATAAGTTAGCCCATCTTTATTTTTATAGAATTTTTGTTTTGTTTAAGGCCTATCCCTAGATTAAAAAAAATTTTTGTTTTCTTCTAAAAATTTAAAATTTTGTTTTGATGTTTAAAGATTTTATTTTTGTTTTAGTGTTTCGTGTGAGGAGTTATTTTTTTCTCTACCGGTTAGACAGTTATTTTCATACTATATGTTAGTTCATCAATTTGAATCTATTTGAAATACCACTTTTATCCTAAATGCCCATATTTGCATAGGTCTGTTTCTTAGACATTCTTTCTGTACAGTTGGTCTCTTTATTTCATATTCATAACCTATTATTATTACTGTTTTTATCAACTACTTTTTGGAAATTTTCCTTTTCATTCCATTTATATTCCTCCATCATTAAACTATTTCTTCACATTCTAATTTAAGTGAATATGCTTATTGTACTTGATTAGTAGCAAGTTTTGAACCTAGAAAAATTCTAACTTTTTATCAGTTTGTACAATTTTGTTTTCAACCATGTTGATGTTCCTGTAATGTGATAGAACCCCAAATTCTTAAAGTAGGTACTCAGAGAACAATTGCAGTCCAAGATTTATTATGGAATGAAGAGAGATGAACAGCATTTTTGTTTAAACTAGTCATCTTGAATTTTGTTCCAATTTACAGTTTATAAAATTACTCTACAGTGCCCTGTACACTTATTCCCATCCTTTATTCATTTTCCCCCCAATCCTTTTCCTTCTTCCATTTTTCCTAACCATCTCTTTTCTCTTATAAGGGTGGTAGAAAACAAAGGTAAAAAAGGAAAAACTCATTTGTGTTTTTATTTTCTATATTTCACCCTTTCATTGGTCATATGCCTTCCCCATACTTCATCTTATTACATTGTGTATCTCAATATGTGTATGTGTATGTGTGGCACCATTTCTCATTCTGTCAATCAGAATTCGATAGGCCACCACTCATTATTTGTATGCCCCTTTATTAACGCATTTCCTGTTTGCCCCGAGAGTTCTCACTGGGGATGCTTGTGGCTGCAGTATTTACCCAGAGATAACTCATGGATTACAGTCCTAACCTTACCCCCAAAATTTGCCATGAAATATCTCGCTTTTATTATTATTTTTGCATTACTCTAGTATATTGATAGTCTTTGGAGACAAATGACATCACTCTATTGATAGCATTTGATTTTAGTAGTTCGATTGCTGAAAATGTCAAATCCTAGAAAACATAGCCTTCCTATGTGTGATGTTAAATGAACGCTGGCAGCGAGCTGCACTTTTTTTTATTTAAATGGGAAAAGGGGGCATTGATTGCACTATGTATTTGTTTTCATCATCATAACACTATAAGAGCAGAAACTGTTATCAAAGCCAATTTTGTGTCATTTGTGCCTGGCACAAAATCATATACCGGTGGAGAGCAACACGGTATATGATTAATAAAATAGTAAGCTTATAGCAAAATTTTGTATTTCTGAAGTTGCTGATATTGTGTAGATGTATTTTAGAAGCAAAATAATGATATGATTTCTGAGACCTGATTAAGAAAGAGTTGTGAGATTTTTCAGGTTTCCCCATTTTTATCCCCTTGCCCAACTCTGCTATTTAATTAACTCTATGTTTGAAAAGAAAGAGAAAACTCAGTTTAGATCCTCCCCTCCCCCTGCCCCCCTTCAGGAGTCATGGTACTAATATTCCACAAAAAACACTCCAATTTAGATCTCAGTGCCTTAGTGTTGGCCTTTTCTTCCACGGGCTATTTCAGACCCATTGAGACAGCTCTTTGCTAAGATTTTGAAAGGGGAAGGAAATGAGCTTTCAAGCCATTTAGCCTGTCTGGATCTTCTCCGAAGTCCCTTGACCCTTGGGAGCTCATTAAAATGTCTCTCTATTGACTCTGGTTGATGCCAGGTGATTTCTTCATTTTGTGTGAGAGAGGTGTGTCAGTAAGGTCTCATGGGACAGAATCAGATGAGTGACATCTCAAACATTGTATGGAGCTCACATTAAGAACCACTAAGACAGTTATGGAAGGTGGGGCTATTTCTCTATACCTGTAAGGATAGGAGAGAGCCACACAATTCACCCCCTTCAGCCTTTCCTATATTTTTGGAGTTGGACATTTGCATACTTAATCTATCAAAAGTCTGCCAACTCCTATCAAAGATGAGATAGACTACCTGGTTTTTTTTTTTTTTCAAGAGTGATGAGATCTACAGGAACCCAGGAATGAGCATTTTGTCATCTTAAATGACCCCTGCGGACAAAAGACGGTGGCTATAGAAGTACCTGAGTCAGAGTCTGTGACCAAATTGACATCTATCCAGATGTCCTTAATCTGAGCTTGTGAACTTTTCATTCATCTGTTGTGTCAGAGATCTTCCCCTTTAGTTTTGGAGGGATGCTAAATTTCCAGAATATTTCAGTTACTGAGAATTTGATCACTGATGACCCCTGAAAGAAATGGTGACCATTTCTTTTATCATTGTTCTGCTAAATTTCTTGCTATGCTGACAACATATTCTATTTTTTCTTTCTTTGTTATAGCTATCTTTTTCAGTCTTTTCTGATATATTGATGTATCCACTTCTTTCTACCATTATTAAAATTGAAAGTTAAATGAATATATATAACTAATTCTATTCATATATTTTAATTTACACATAGTAATTGAAACTTTTAAAATCCAGGATAGAATATTATACTTGTCTTTGCTACAAAAGCAATTAAGGTTATTGCCTTGAATACAAAATGTAATTTTCCTAAAATTGTTTACTATTGTCTACCAAGAATATTGGTCATTGTCATTTAGGAAGCAAGAGAAATGTCTACATTCACTGAATTAAGCTTAAGTAAACTTGATTTGTTTTTATACTACTGAAAATATTTTAAAACTTGTTTTCTAGGCCAACCATATCCTGATCCAACGCTTCCTCTGCAGAGGCAAGACAGATTTTATTCTAATTCTGGTAGACTATCTGGACCAGCAGAACTCAGAAGTTTTAATATGCCATCACTGGATAAAGTGGGTAAGAAATAGTTTGTGTGTATGTATGAGTTTTTTCATAATGGTGGCAATAAAGAATTAAAAGCTGAATAAAAGATAATAAAATTGCTATTTCTAGTATCTCTTAAGGCCAAAATCTCTTTCCCAAAACCTTCCTGGTTTTATCTTTCTTATTATATTGTACACATCCATGGCATCTATGTAAATGTTGGTGATTGGTTTGGGCACCTTGGTAATGGATTTACTTTATGTTCCTATGATGGGAAATTTTGCTGCGTTCCATGATTATTTTTCTAATTTTTCTAGTCCACGTACATATATCCTGTTTAGTAATCAGGGAAATTTAGGCGAATGTGAAAGGGCATGTGAAAATCTACCAGAAAAATAATTTGGGTACATGCTCTGTTGCTGATTTAATCAGTTATCTTATTTAAACATTTCATACTTAGATATATTTAACTAACATTAACTGAAAACCTACTATTTTGTCAGGCACTCTTTCCTTAAACCATCTCATAGCAAGCCACTGAAGTTGGGAAATATATATATATCCAATGTATCAATCAAAAATGAGAACATGAAGACTATAAAAAGATTAAAACATAAGTAGGAAATTAATATAAATTTATTAGTAGAATTTTCCTCAGGAGAGTGTATATGTTTGGGAGGAAAGCATCATTTGTTTGAAATACATAGAATTTAGAAAATCTTTTTTGAATAATGAGCAAAGAAGGAAGCATACCTATTGTCTGGATTTCTGTTAATTAGTCATAATTAAATTAATTGTTTCTGTTAGTCTTTTGAAATTATTTTCTCATTAATTCAAGCTTAACAGAATGAAAATATATGTATAATTGCACTGTTTATAAACTAGTGCTATTTAAAATTTTTTACATGTCCTTTTTTTTTGATAATTGAACAGTATCCAATTAGGCAGATAATTTTTAAGTGCTTCTTGTTTAGAAGATGCCCTACATGACATGGCAGACAACATACTAAGGTATTATTATAATTATATGAATAATTAAGTAGGAGAAAAAGATATTTATCTTTAATACTGGTCAGAATAACAAGTCCTTTTAGAGAATATGCTGTGTCACAGAAAGTGAGAACTCTCATCTAGTTGAAGAATCAGGGAAAACTTTATGAAGGAGGTACCATCTGAGGTACTTTTGAGGGAATTTGAAAAATTAGTTGAGAGGCAGGGGTCTGTGCCAATAATAATGAAGAGCATAAGCAAAACCAAAACCAAAAACAAAAAAAACAGCATGAGTCATGGATAATGGCTATAAAACTAAGATATTAATCACTTGACAAGTTTTATGATCAAGTGAGTTAATAATGTGTGTGGAAGGGTTTTGTGAATTGAAAAGTTCTGTTTAAACGTAACATTACTATTTGGTTTGTCAATATGTGATATTTACATGGAAAAGAATGGTGAAAGATATGCTTGAAACACATTGACTAGCACTGGTGGTCATAAGCATTTATTGAATGAAAGTGAATATCTTATTTAATCTTCACAATGAACCTATGAAGTAGACACTATTATC
>NW_011888791.1:11832192-11932207 GCF_000151845.1 Pteropus vampyrus | reverse complement strand
TTTTTCTTTTTTTACAGCAGAAAAGAAAAGCTTTATTAGAAAGGAAAGTACACTTCCAAACGTGGAAGTGGGCCTGAGCAAGAGAAGCGTGGCTCAGGAGGCCTAGAGGCAGGATTTGAACCCATGTTTGTCTGACTCCAGAGCCCCGTATTTTATTGAAATGAGAGGATGGTGGACCTAGCCACTGATTCACTAAATGTCTATAGAATGCTTATTGTATGACAGGCATTATAGTAGTTGCTGTATTTCAGTGGTGAACAAGGGCTCAGCATTCCTTTATACCTTGAGGTCTAGTAAAGGTCTGTAGGCAGTTGCATTACATAATGACAAGAGTAATAAGTACAAAATGTTATGGGAGCATATGGGGCATTCATGAAGATGAGGTGTTAGTGTTTTGAATGTGGGATAGCCAAAATCTTTTTGAAGGTAGTGACATATAAGCTGAAAATTAAAGGAGGAATTAGCTAGACCAAAATGATGGTGATCATGTTCTAGGAGAAGAGAATAGCATCTTTAAAGATTTAGTGTTAAGAGTGCCTAATTAATTATGGCTGCAACATGGAGCATGAGTCAAGGAATACTGAAACAAGTAGTGAAGAGGGGCAGAGAGTTTTCAGGGTCTTGCAGACCAGTTCAGAAATTTGGACTTATTCGCAGGGAAAAGGGAGCACAATAAAGGCTTTCAAACAAGAATGTAATCAAGATACGCATTTTAGAGGAATTACTGTGATTGTATTATGGTGAATAGTTTGGAGAGAGTGGTCAAGGTTGGAGGCAGGGTAACTTTTTAGGAGACTATAATAGGAATCTACTTGAGTGATGGTGATGATTTACAGAGGATATAGATAAATGTAAACAGACAGAGAAAATAGAATTGGGAGGATTTAGGATTTAATGCATGTGGGAGTGAGGGAGAAGAAGGAATTTGGTTGATACCCAGGTTCCTGGCTGTGGCACCTGGGCCATTCATTGTTCTGAGGTGAGGAACAAGGAGCAGCAGAAAGTTTGACTGGAAAGATTGTGAGTTACATTTCGAACTTAGAAAATTAGCAGCACCTGTGATACAGTTGCATGAAAATTCAGATAGGCAGTTCAAGCTTTTAAGTCCTAGGGGAAATAGCTAGATCTGAATCACATCTGGAAGTCATTAGTAGTATACATCAAATTAAAGCTGTAAGAGTAGTTGGGATTTCTCAAAGAGAGAATGAGAGGAGAATAGGGCCGAGGATAGAACTCTGAGGAGACCACAGTTTAAGAATGGTCAGAGGTAGTGAAGCCCACCAAAGAGACTGAGAAAGAGCAGCTAAGAAGTAGAGAGAAAGAGAGAAAGGAGGATACCATTGCAGAAATTAAAGGCTGGGAGGATTTAAAAAGGGGGAGAATAGTCAACAATGATGAGAAATAATATAAAGATTATAAAAGTGTCTGTTTTAATTTAGCAAACAAAGAGACAGTTTTTGATCTTGGGGAAATAATTTTAGTGGAGCAGTTGATGTTGCAAATACATTATAGTAATGAGATCAGAATGGGAGGGATTCTGAGCAATATGTATAGAACAATTCTTGATTTTGAAGGAGAGAGGTAGCTATAGGGAGATTCTCTTTTTCTGTCTCATTTTTAAATAGTAGTTGGGAGAGACTTGCTGATAGGACGGGTCTAGCGGAAGGGAAGGAGGGAAGGAAACACAGAGAAAGATCTCTGAGAAAGCTGGAGGGAGAGATCTGAGCACAGAATTTGGGTTATAGATTGTCTAGAAGGATGCTTTTCCATGATAATAGGAGGAAAGATCATAGTAATATGGTTGCCGTTATATGTTTGATTACAAAGAGTTAAGGGAGTTAGTTTTTAAGTGACTGGTATAGTAGCTTGTAGGAGAACAGAGGTTTGAAATTGCTGAGGAGAAAACTGGCATAGAAGATACAGAAGGAAAGCTAGGCAGTAGGCATCTGGAAGTTGGCTGGAGATCTGTCAGCCTTTAGTGTGATGCCAGTCTGCACGACTCTGGTATATTTTATCCACAGAAGTGCTTAAGTGGCTCAGGTATAGGCAGAGGAGAGGCAGAGAGTTGGATTAATCTAGGGCTGGAATATTCTCAGAGATCGAGCAGTTCTTGGTGATAACAAAGTTCAGGAACATTCAGAAACAGTGGCTAAATTTAAATACTAGTCTATGCTACCTGATGGAGAAATAAGGAAGGAAGGATGAGAGGAAAAGAAGGAGCAAAAGAGGAGAGGGAGAGTGGGAGGTAGAATAGAAAGGACATAAGGCTGGAGAAAAATGAAGGAAGGAAAGAAAGGAAGGATGAAAAGGAATGTTACCTCCTAGAAGTCTCCTTATGATGCTACTTGCAGCAGGATTGCCTGGGAACAAGCTTGGGAAATCACTGCCAAATGCCTTTGCAGAACTTTGAGTCTGTCATAATTTTCAGGGACCTCAAGCTGTTCTTGTGGCCCTAATGCAAGTTGCTGGTGTCAAGCCGATTTATGTGCTGATAAGGGGAGTGGGAAAGTATCAATATCCTTTGTGATCTGGAGCTATTCTAGGAATGGATTTTTAAGTCATGTATTTTTAACGATTTAACTTTTATGTCTAGATGAGCCAGTGTCTTCAGAAATGGAATCCAGTAGAAATGATAGCAAAGATGATCTTGGTGTAAGTATTGAAAGTGGAATTTTATCTTTTTTCCAGGAGACTTCTGAACTCTTGGTTTACTAGAATAGAAGTTTAGCTAGCCATCTAGTTTTTGATATAAAGCTGTTTCTTTCATTTTGGCAAATATACTTCCTACTTAGCATTATAGCTGTTTCTTTTCTGGATTGTACCCGATGGTGATCAGGTACAATTTACAGACTGTAACCTATCAACAAACCAGAGGCTTGAGTTAGTTTACTATAGTTAAATAAGACTTCGAATTTTCCCCATTGGATTTTTATTTAAATGTTTTAAAGTATTATTTTTGTTACTTTGTTTGTAATTTTGGTTTTGGTCACCTCATTTTATGTTGAAAATATAAACATAAGCATTCTTTTTTTAGTATATGCTTGATAAAAGAATGTATTTTGGTACTTTTGGACTATTGTGTTATATCGTTTGTCAAAATATTACTTTGTTGGTTAAAGCTGTTTTCTGTTGAGGTAATAAAAATTTGTGATGGCAAAAATTTGTCTGATGTAGAAAACTGTTTGAATCTTTCTCTGGAGCCTTTTTAAGACTACTGTAGAGTGCTTCCTGCCTAGATGCCTAGGGGGCTTTCTTCTAAGCCTAAGATTTCAGGAAAATAATTACAGAATTTGCTCTTGTTTTAGTGACTGCTATATGTCAATTTGTTATAGAATTTAAATGTGCCTGATTCAGCTCTCCCCGCTGAAAATGAAGCAGCTGGGCCTGGCTTTGTTCCTCCACCGTTTCCTCCAATCAGAGGTCCGTTGTTTCTAATGGACACAAGAGGCCCGTACGTGAGAAGAGGCCCTCCTTTTCCTCCACCTCCCCCAGGAGGCATGTATGGAGCTTCCCGAGATTATTTTCCTCCAAGGGACTTTCCTGGCCCACCACCTCCTCCATTTGCAAGTATGCCTTTTTCTTTTCTTTTTTAACTTAATATGTGTTTTGTAGAATAAATGAAAGATATTAATTCTATTTTCTATTCATGTAGTAATATAGTAGTGGAAAATTTTTCTCACCATCTGTGAGTGTACCGTTACTTTTCCAAATTGGGAAGGCGGCCAGTCATCAGTAGACTGTAATGAGACTTCATCTTGATTTATCTCAATATGTGGAATTATTTCTGTAGTTCACTTGTCAAGAAAATCGTTGGCTTTTTGCAGCAGTCTTAAGACTGAAATTATTTGTATCTTATTTGGTAGAAACTTGTTACTATGTCCGTGACTAAAAATTATTACAGTTTCTATTTTAGCATTAAAATTACTGTCTAAAGAATTTTTTAACATCCTTTTCTTAAGTAGTTCTCATGCAGTCCTACTTATTTAAAACCTAAAATATATTTATCATGTTTGGACTAATTGTTGAATTTATTGAAACTCTTTCATGGCCTCACATATCTATCTATCTATCTATCTATCTATATATATATAGATATAGATATATATATATCTATATATTGCCATTTAGAACTATAGGTTTCTGCGGAATAAGTAGATGGTTAACAAACTTTAGGCAGAAGCCTATTATTTGCCTGATGTGGTCATTCCTTCACTCATTTCTCCTCTATTTTAAAGTTTAAGGTGAATTAAAATGAATTTTGTTTGGGAAATTTTAAGATGGTGTTTGATATAATTGTGAATGTTTTAGGATAATATCAAATTAGAACTGGGAATTACTGATCTGAATTTTAAGTCTGGTGAAAATTACATTACATGAAAACTTAAAAAAACTTTGTGTAGTTTGAAATAATTTTTAAAAAAGTGTTAAGATGTTAGATTTTCTCAGGACAAATTGTTTCTAAAATTAATGATATTTAAAAATATATAGTTGAAGAAAGCATATTTTTCTCAGTGTTGGAAAATTTCATTTGTTAATTTGAGTAATCTAGTATCAGTTTTTGAATATGAAGATAGGTACTGGAAGTTAAATGCTAATGATTTATTAGGACTGCAGTACAGGTGCTTAAAGTTAAAAAATGTCTTTTACCAATCTCTTTGAACAGTGAGAAATGTCTATTCACCGAGAAGTTTTCCTCATTATCTTCCCCCAAGAGCTGGATTTTTTCCCCCGCTCCCACATCCTGAAAATAGGAGTGAGTTCCCTTCAGGTTTGATTCCGCCTTCAAATGAGCCTACTACTGAAAATCCAGAACCACAGCAAGAAACTTGACAATATTTTTGATCTATCTTCAGAAGTAATTTTGACATCTCTTTCATTTTCAGTTTAAGTAACTGCAGTTACTTAAGTGATTATACTTTTGCTCAAATTGAAGCTTAATGGAATTATAATTCTCAGGATAGTATTTTGTAAATAAAGATGATTTAAATATGAATCTTATGAGTAAATTATTTCCATTTTATTTTGTTCTAGATAGTATAATTATTTTAATTTGATTAACAAATCCACTATCACATAAACAATAATAGGAGTTTTCTATATGTAATCTTGCAGTTGGGGACGTTTTAAACTCCAAAGGCTGTGTCTTTATTCCAAGAACTGTATTGACTATGGTTATAGACAAATGTGAAAGTAATTTTATGCAAATTAAATAAATTTTAATTGATTTAAAAACTTGTTTGGCATTGATAATAAAATCAGGTAGTTTTTCCATAAGTATGGCTCTTTTAGTTAGTTTTTAAAATTTCTCCCACTAACTTTGAGGCTCACAACCAGTGCTTTATATGGGTCTTTCCCCTTTCAATTATCTTACCAAAAAATAGGCCCTATTTCTTGCAGATATGAATAACCCAACGTAACGAATTAATGTACTTTTAAAAGCCAAAATTGATTATATTTTAAAGAAAACCAGGATATTGCTAATGGTAAGTTTTAGAATTTGGCTCTTCTTAGTTCATTCACTAGTTCCTGTACAATTTTATTTTTTATTTCTCTTCATTTATAACATATGTACTGTTTTTAGTGGGGAATGTTGAGATTTACTGTAGGGTAACTGTATTGAGGCAGTGTGTCATCATTTTTAGCTTTGGATTTAGTGTCTTTAGAATGTTTCCTTCACTCAAGTTTGTATTTTATTAGTCTTCTTGCACATTAATCTGATTATGAAAGACTAATAAATATTACAACACTTATGTTGAGAGGTTGGTTGTTTTTAGCTGTTTATGTGGATTTTTTCTTCAGTGCCAAAAGGCAGATTAAATATTCCTGAACAACGCAGTGATGCATTTGTAATTGGAACGCTTCATGCCAGCATTTCCCCAGGTGTTCTTTGGAACATTGTTCTTGTGAGGTATTTCTGCTCCCTCTCTATTCTTACCTGTGCCTTAGAAAAAGAGGCGAAAAAGAAAAGCTCCATGTGAAATGCTTGAATAAAATACAAAGTAGAATGAGGACTATAAAAGCATCATTACACTTGGTGTTTGAAGGCCAGATTTCAGGAAGGAAGTAAAGACTACTTTTTTTTAAGTTGGAAAGTGAAAGGAAGAAGAGAAACAGAAGAGGAATGATGCAGAACATTCCAATCAAGTGAAAATTTTTTTTTGCCCTAGGATAGGAGAGACCTGTCTTGGCTTAAGACAAAAGAGAAGGAGAGAGGAGAAGGCAAGTCAAACATGATAGATGGTAATAAAGTCAGGAAGCAAATTCATAGAAGAGGCAAGGGGAGAGCATTGAATGAAAGAACAGTGGAAGACAAGACTTGATATGGGCTGAGCGGTTTAAAATACTCTGGGGTTTCAGAACAAATGAACATATTTAGTTTTAAAAGATATTTTTATTAAAGTAATATAACCAAGTGGGAATATGTCAGATAATAGTATTTTAGGATGAATAGCAAGTTTTCTTCATTTACTCCTTAACTTCAGTTACACTTCCTAGTTAGTTTCTTTTTTTTTAACTCTTTTTCCATATTTAATTCTGTGATTTTAGAATTTTGGAAGATATGCTATACCACTAATCTCTGATTTATCAACTTGCTTTATTAAATTTATCAGTTTATGTGTTGATTCCTTAAGATGAAAAATTAGGATTAAACGTACTTATACTATTCCTATCCCCATTTCTTTTCCTCTTCATGTTTGATATTTATCCAGATTAAAGTTTTCTATTGTTACCTTTGTAAATTTAATATATATAAACCTCTATTAGTACTCCTTCCCTTTAATCCACCTCCCCTCTTGCCCTACGTTGGCCAAAATCCGATTTTCTTTTAGCTATATGTTTATATTTTCAAAGTTGCTAATAGTATTATGCCTACAGGCATAACCTATCTTCTGTACTTGGTCCATAGTTGATCTAAAATTTGAAAATCAGCAAATAGCAATTATAGCATTATCATTATTTAAATATTGTTCATTATCAGATCGAATCATGTATTCTAGTTTATACCTTTATGTAAGAAGGACATTGTTCTTGTTAGATCTCTTTCCTGAGTGAGGATTCAGAATCTTTGTGTGCGGGGTGGGCGGGAGTGGGTGGAGACAGGGAATCTGTGACAGACAGGCTTTGCCTTAGGATGAGCAGATCTGAAATTAGCTGACAGGCTGTAAAGCCCTCCAGATACCAGAGTGAGAAGGGCTTCATCTAGGATACCACCATTCACAGTAGAAGGTTTTGGTTGTTCCAAACAGTTTAATTTCTTTAGAGAATATCTAATATTTTAGCTGGAGGCAAATTCTGGCTCACTGTTTTGTGCTTGAAGTTGTGGCAGGGGAATGGTGGTACCAGCTATTAGTCATTTTGTATGCAGACCTTCAAGCAATCTCCCTCTTTTCACCTCATACATCACTCTTGTACACAATATACCAACTAGCCCTGAGCCCAGCTCTAGGTTCTATCATGCAGACTGATTCCCAGCCCCTAATAACAGGTTCTGGGCTGCAGCTCTTTCTACCTATTTTATCCTCCGACCTAATCCCATCTGTTCCTTCTATCCCTTATAAACTTTTGAAACCTTACCTGTTGGTGACCTCTTTTATTCTTTTCAGTGTTACGGGGTCTATTTGAGCTTTTCTTTGTGTTTGTTTTAGTGGGACTTGGAGGGGCAGGTTGTAAATACGTGTTTAGTTTGCCATCTCGAAGCTTAAGTTTTCTATTGTTGCTGTTACCACCATCTGAAGGGACAGTTCAAAGTTCAAGATATTGAACTGAATGTTATTTTGGACTGATATGCAATAGGCTTGAACATTTCAAGGAAGAATACTTCTTGGTCCTGGTTGGACAATTTCCCCTCCAATTGATCTTATAATTTTTAAAACAGAAAAATAATACATGGTCCTATAAGAAAAGTTAGAAAATGGCCAAAAGTAGAAGAAAAAATTAAGCCAGAGTCATCTACCAAAACGAAATCACTTTTTCTGTTTTATGTTGTACTTCCTTCAAGCCTTTTATCCTTCAAGTATCTTTTGTATTGTGATTGTGTGTCTATAATTTTTTTCTTAATCTAATATAAGTAATTTTCATGTAGTCTTTGTAAACTTCATTTTTAATGGTTGTCTAACTTTTCATTTTGTGAATATGGTTTACTTGACTATTCTCGCTGAACACTTAATCATTTTCCTTTATTTTTTAGCATTTATAAAGAATTATATATGATAGTATAATATCTCTGCGTGTGTATACTTCCCTCCACCCCCCTGAATTTAGGATGATTTTTTAGGAATATATTTCTGAAAGAGTCTAGGGCCAGAATTTGAGGTTGTTAAGAGGAAAGGAAATCACATTCTTTGGAACGAGGATGGTAGGAAAAATATAGACTTTTTTTTTGTTTTTTTTTTTAAACTTTTGTTAGCATTTATTTGATGCTGAATTTACTCTCAGGCCAGAAGTTTTTGTTTCTTCAGTTTCTTCTGGGATAACTTTTTCTTCTGTGAAACCTCTTCTGATTTAGGAACAGTCTACTCCTTTGCAGTAAGGATCAACTCACTGTGGCAGGGACAGCTCGGGTAGGGTTAATCCGTCCACGAGCTCTGTGAGTTCTGCTCCGTGTCTTGAGAGCTTTGTTCACCTGGATGTGCTCAGTGATCAGAGAATTTATATCTAAATCCTTAAGTTCAGCATTACTCTCTGCATTTTTAAGCATGTGTAGCAAAAATTCAGCGCTCTTTTTGGGCCACCAACCCTGCATTCAGCCCCACTGTTTGGCCTCGGCACACCTACCAACTCCCGATGGAATGGCACACATTGCTTCTGTAAAGTGACATCCTTCAGATACTTGGTGGCTTTCTGGATATGACCTGGGCAGTTTCATGAGTGTTCTTAAAGTGAGCATAAAGATTTAGACCTTGATTTGCATGATTTTTTTTTGGTTTTCTGGGTCAAGTGAATAGCAAACCATTTTCAGAGGTCACCTCAGGCTGCTTATGGGAAGAGTGACTTTTTTTAAAAAAGCCAGTCAATTTGTACACATGCTTAGATGCTATGAAATTATTTTGTGAGTATGGTCAGTGATCTTTAGTCTACTTCTGTAAGTGTGATTCAGGTTTCACCATGAGTCTATTTAGAAAAACAGCTAGCCTTCTAACTTTTGCAAGCTAAGCCTGTTTCTTTCAAAATAGCTACTTTGACAATTCGATATGAGTGCTATAAAAGAGATGGTGGGTTTTTTGATGCTACACATAAGAGCTTCGTGATAATTGTCTATAAAGAGCAGTTAAGCTTATTATCTTATAATAGGTTTCTTGCTTACAAGACAGAAATGCAGCTCAAACCAGTTTGAGAAAAATAAATGGAGTAATATTGGTTTCTGTAACTAAGTATTTCAGGGTTTCACAGTTATATCTAATGGCTTAAATTATATCATCGAAACATGGTCTTTTCTAATCTCTCCTCTCTTCTTTCTTAGTTTCATTTTCGGGTATATTATCTTTCACTGTAGTGGCAGCATTTCCAGACTTACATGGTATTTAGTGTTTACAATCTCAGGAGGGGAGAGAAACCATTAGAAACCATTATTTAGAAAATTCCAGCAAAATTCCTGGGATGGCTCTTATTCTTCTGGTTTTGGGTAAAGTCCTATTTCCAAACCAGTCCCCTGTGGGGCTGTTGTATTTTTCAGTTTTTTTTCATTGATTTTTTTTTTAACTTTTATTTTTCAATTACAGTTAACATACAATATTAAATTAGTTTCAGATGTACAACATAGTGATTAGACAATTATATAACTTAAGAAGTGATCCCTCAATAAATCTAGTATGCATCTGACACCATACATAGTTATTACAATATTATTGACTGTATTCCCTATGCTGTACTTTACATCCCCGTGACTATTTTATAACTACTAATTTGTACCTCTTAATTCCTCCTCTTTTTTTCACCCAGCCCTTCAATCTCCTTCCCATCTGACAACCATCAAAATATTCTCTGTATCTATGAGTTTGTTTTTATTCATTAATTTTGTTTTGTTTTTTTAATTCCACACATAAGTGAAATCATATGGTATTTGTCTTTCTCTGACTTATTTCACTTGGCATGATACCCTCTAGATCTATCTGTTGTCGCAGATGGCAAGATTTCATTCTTTTTTTATGACTAATATTCCATTGTATAAATGTACCACCGTTCTTTATCCATTCATCTATTGATGGACTTAGGTTGCTGCTGTATCTTGGCTATTGTAAATGATGCTACAACGAACACATAAATGCATATGTCTTTTCAATTAGTGTTTTGGGTTTCTTTGGATAAACACCTAGAAGTTGGAATTATTGGATCCTTCTTTGTTTCTTGTTGTAGCATTTATTTTAAAGTCTATTTTGTCTTCTATAAGTGTTGCTGCTGCAGCTTTTTTTTTTTTTTTTTATTTGCATGGAATATCTTTTTTCCATCCCTTTCAGTCTGCGTCTGTCTTTTGATCTGAAGTGAGTCTCTTGTAGGCAGCATATGTAAGGGTCTTATTTTCTTATCCATTAAGCCACATTATGTCTTTTGATTGGAGCATTTAATCCATATACAGTTAAAGTAATTATTGATAGGTATATAGTTATTACCATTTTCTTATTCATATTTTTTATCTTTTTTTCTTCTTAAAGAAGTCCATTTAACATTTCTTGTAGTACTGATTTGGTGATGACGAACTCCTTTTTCTTGTCTGGGATTTCATTGATTTAACCTCCTTGGTTAAATTTATTTCTAAGTATTTTATTTTTGATGCTATTATAAATGAGATTGCTTTCTTAATTTCTTTTTTGGATAGATTGTTGTTAGTGTTTAGAAATGCAACTGATTATTGTATATTAATTTTGTATCCTGCAACTCTGCTGAATTTATTTCTTAGTTCTAACAGTTTTTTTTTTTTTTTTTTTGGTATAGTCAAGGGTAATATAGTCATGTGCCACATAATGACATTTTGGTCAATGCTGGACCGTGTATAAGATGATAATGGAGCTGAAAAATTCCTATCACCTAGTGATTTCATCACTGCCCTAACATCTTAGTGATGCATTACTCGTGTTCGTGGTGATGCTGGTATAAATAAACCAACTGCACTGCCAGTCGTATAAAAGTGCCATCTAAGTTTGTGTAACTACATTCTGATATTGACACAATGACTAAATCGCCTAACTGCATTTTTCAGAATGTATTCCTGTTGTTAAGTAACACATGGCTGTATACACAGTCCCCAACTTATGATTTTTCGACTTTACAATAGTGTAAAAGCAATAAACATTTAGTAGGAACTGTACTTTGAATTTTTATATTTTCCTGGGCAATATGTGGTACCATACTCTTTGTGCCAGTGACCACAGCTCCCAGTCAACCACATGATCACAAGGGTAAACAAGCAATACTCTACCGTGTACAGTGTTGCTGGTGTTTTTTGGATATGTTTTGTGTTTGCATCCTATCGTGTCTACAAAATGCCTGACTGTGTCTCTTACTTCTGGTTACAGGAAGAGGAAGGCAATTATTCTTTAGGTGAAACTTAAGATGATTGTCCAACTGTAGGCTAAATAATGTTAGTGTTCTGAGCATGTTTAAGGTAGGGTAGGCGTAGATATGATGCTTGGTGTAGGATAGGTGTATTTCATGCGTTTTTGGCTCAAAATATTTTCAACTTAGGATGGAGGTTATCAGGATATAACCCATCATAAGTTGAGGAACATCTGTATGATGTCATGTCATATGTAAACACAGTATTCTTCCTCTCTGATTTGGATGCCTTTTATTGATTGATTGATTGATCGATTGACTAATTCCTCTGGCTAAGCCAAAACTGCATCTTGATCAACTAGCCTTTTAAAGCTTTTTGTAAGGTCCATTAGCATAGTTAAGGTAATGTTTATAAAGGACAAAAATTACATATATTCCAACCACTTGAAAATCTCTAACAGCATACCATCCCGGGTAAGTAGAGTTCTTAGCTTTCAGAAATAATTATAATGACAAGGTAGCTACTATTCTGATTTTACAATTATCTTGCCTGTCTCTTGCCATTAGGTAGGTTAACCATATACCAACTATTTAATTTTTTTTATTAAAAATTAGAATGAAATTATACACATACATTAGATTATGTAGCACATTTATATTTTCAATGTTTCCACATACACATTTTTATGTATTACACAAATTTATATACCTACTCGATCATTCTGTTGCTTTGCGATTCAATAAAATTAGTCACACACACATACACACACACACACACACACATGCACACACTGAACTATATCAAAGGCAGTTAACACAATTCAAGAAATACAGCAAGAATACTGGTACATAGAGATTATGGGACTTTAATGAAAAACTAAGTTGGAAAACAGTATTATCTGCCTAATACTACAACTGTATAGTTATAATATTTAAGAGTGGCAGGATAAAGGGTCGTTTATATAGGGGTCCATTTTTATCTGGGTTTAAATTTTGCTCTACCACTTACTAGTTTTATGACCTTGGACAAGATTCTTAACCTTTCGTGTCTAGTTTCCTCATATATGAAATACAGATGATATGTCCTGAAGGATTGCTGTGAGAATTAAATAACTATTGTGAAGTGGTTAAAATTGTGCTCGGCACACAGTGAATATTCAGTGCGCGTCGGTCATGTTTCTTAGCTAATTTTTCCAGTGTGACTATTCCCTGATTAACTAAAGTCCATTCTTTTAAACACCAACTTTTAACCATCTTGTGTGAAAATATTTCTAAAATGTAGTAAATGTTCCATTAACTTATTACACAGATATACTAAAAATAATGTATTTTCCCACTGATACAGGGTCATTACAAATATTTATCATTTACATATATTTCAGTCTTGTTATAAGGGTGTTTAAGTCTGTTTCAAGTTACAACACAAATGGTTTAAGATTAGGCATGTTCTCTTTTCAGGTGTGTAAACTTCTAGGCCTTTCACAGTCACTCCTTCCTTCTACTTCCAATCTATTATAGACTGAGAAATCAAACAGGCTTATTGATATTATACTGAAAATAAGAAGAGTAAGTGAGCTAAAAGGAAGTGGTTGGCTCTTCTGAATGTGACACCTTTAAGTATTTCTGCGGGGAATAATCTAGCCCCACAAGTCTTTTATACTTACTTCTGGATACTTGGCTACACTCCAGATAGCTGAGGTTGTTTTATATAATGCCCATATTAAATTATTACTCTAATGACAATAATGCTTTAAATTGAAATAATAGAGTCAACTGCAATGATATATTAAAAACTTTGTAGAACTTTCGTACCTACAATTGAACTAGTCTTCAAACTCTCAGTAGATGTTTAAACCTTTTTTAGTTTACTATGATGCATTCCTCCGTGACTGAGTGAAAGGCACTATTCTGTTCTACCTTGGTCACATTTTAGACTCTGCCAGGTTATGAACCAAGTCAATCCATAAACATGCATTTATTGGTCACTTGGATCATACTGATATTTTAAATTACAAATATTTTAAAAAGAGGAAAGAACCAAATAATATTGTGAATTCTCTTTTACTTACTACCTAGATAGCACAAATTTAATATGTCTGTTTTTTCCAAGGAAAAATGTTACAGAGTTGCCCTGCTGCTCATACCAATTCTTGCTCTCATGCACTGGAGGTAAGCACTCTTGCGAAGAAGATGTGAATGTTTTTTGTTTTTCTAGTTAAATGTTTATGTACAATATGTAGGTTTATTTTACCAGCCTTTAAAAAATATACATCAGTAGTATCATTATATATATCCTTTAAAAGTTGACTTTTTTCATTCAACATTGTTTGAGATTCATCTATGTTAATAAATGCAGGTCTAGTTAGTCCCTTTTGACTGCTGTATAGTATTCCACTGTATGGATATTCCACAATAATTCATTTTGCTGTTAATGGACATTAGGTTGCTGCTACTTTTTCATTATAATGTGGAAATAAGCCTGTTAGTATTTGTCTGTCATGTAAACAATAGTTCTCTGGAGCTATAGTTTTCAAACTGGGGTACATCCCTTGTGAGTATGCAAAGAATTTTCAAGTAGTATGCAGGTACGCTTTTGGGGAAATTCACAGAATTTCACCTTCCATGTGTACTTTTCCACAGCTATTCTGCCTAAGGATGAACCTAAGGTGGTGCAGATTCTCCTTTCCTACCCTCCTTTTGCAGTTACCCTTTCTCACATGTTACAGAATGAACACAAACCTTTCACCCAGTCCTGATTTTACTATACTACATCATATAAAGGTGTACTAACCTCTGAACCTCAAAGACACCATTTGAGATACTAATGTCTTTGTGTTGAGAAAGTGAATAACTGATTACTTTCAACCAAATTACTTATCTAAAATGATTTTTGATGATAAACCAGTGTGTTTTTTGATCCTATAAGCTCAAGATTCCCAAGAACAAGCGACATCATTATAATACCAAAACTCTTTCTCTTCTCTTCTACTTGTTTATGTGAAAAAGATTTTTTTTTAGCACTGATGTTTATAAAAATAAAAATTAGGAATAGAATTTATGCTGGAAATGACTCACTTCAGGTAGGGAGCGGGCTAACAGTAACCAGTGGCATGGGTGTACAGTAGGTATCCAGGTGCTGGAGATGCAGAGGCCTTCAGAACCAGGCAGTGGCAAGCCCCATGTGTGACCTTTGGGATCACAAGGGCAGCACACAGCCACTCAGGGAGGCAGTGAAGTCCACATGCCAGTGCAGGCAGGGGCCCTTCAAAGCATATAGGCCATGCAGCAGCTCGTTTCCATGTCAGGACGGCTGAAGGAAGGTCAGGCTGAGGTTGCAAGGCCGCAGAGAGACAGTGTCTGGGCCAATGGCTGGGGCAGGCTCCACTGCAAGTCCTCACACCTAGGCTGCCTACCTTGGGAACTACAGGAAAGCCTCTTCCTTCTACCATGTTCTCCATGCCCCTTAATGTTGAGAAAACATTGTGTGGACTTTAAAGGTGCACTACTTAAAGGATATCCATTATTGGGGAGCATATATTGAAGGGTGCATTCAGAGGTGAGGCAATAAATGGATAACTGACACAATATATGAATTTAAGGAGGAAAATGAATGTTGTAAAATTTCCAAATGATCAAAAGCTTATTGCATATTTTAAGTGGATGATGGCAGTAGGACCAAATTACTATGTCATTTAGATCCCGTTATATTTTTAAAAGCGATGTTTACAGGTCATTTTAAACATTTGTTATATCTGTTAAGGTTATGACCAATGTTACATGTCTAACTTAAAACAGCAAAAAAGTACATGGCTTTCCAAAATTCCTTTTGGATTTTTAGAGACTACAAGAATAAAAAGATTGAAGACATAATTTTAAGAGAATACTTCCTAAAGTGAACCTGCTGGGTCACAGGGCAAAGGCAACTTCAACTTTACAAGATATTCTAAATTTGCTCTCTAAAGTGGTTATACCAATTCAAATTGCAACTCAGGTTTCCCTCTATCTTGCCAAAGTGTGGTATTATCTTGCCCTCATTTATCTTTCAGAAAGGATGATTCAAGTGTTTTGAAAATTTATTCACAATGTACCTTCCATTTTCTTTCCACAACCAGCAAGCTAAGTTAGGAGATCGTACCAGAGAGATGACTCTCTGGGCTACCTGAATTCTGGGGTGGTGGGGTGCTGGTGGTGGTGGTCTATGAAGCTGTGGGAGAAGTATGTTCCAGGTGTCCAAAGAAAAGATATGAAAGTCCAGGTGTGAAGCCTCAGATGTACCTGGTTGGGAGCTGGAGGTGGGAGGAGGGGGCCCTGCAGACCTAATTGCTTTCATATAAATCAGATACTTCTGTTGGTGGCTGACCTGCGCTCTTGGTGGTGGCTATTCTAGGGTTACATATGGGAGACTACAAATTAGAGCTGCATCATTAGTTTGAAATACTTGTAATGCAAAAATTACTTGAATTTGAAATTAATTCACATTATAAGAAATCTACATTTACATGTAGAGCAGTTAAATTTCTTAAGTATAATTTCAGCTACATAAGTTTTTGAATGGTTGTGGAAAAAAAAGTTAAAAATCATTTTTTTGTGAGATGTTTCTCACTTGGTAGCAATATTAGGTTTTAAGAGTTAGGTTTTAAATGTTATCATTTGAAACATTTGACAAGATTTTATTTGAAAGTTCTATGCAAATTTAGTATTTCCCCCAATCTGCATTTTTCTCAATTATGGGTTTGTTTTTTTTTTGCTCCAATTTCTTCCAGTTTATATCAGTTTGCTGTCCAATATTTTCTGTGTCAGGATATGAAAAATGTTGGGAAGCATCGATATAGACCATGTGGTGTGGTCACTGGGTTTTCATTAGCACCACTGTACTGACTTCATAATCAAGTCTGATTCATGCTATAAGCCCCAAGCAATTTAGTTTGATTCTGCATGTTCAACCATAAGCATACTGTCCTTCCCAAGCCCTGCTCCACCAAATCCCTAACTTTTTAATTCCTAGACTGGTAGGGGAAATGGGAAAGTAATTTTAGATATGTATATTTCATAGTTTAGTAAAGCTATGTTTTGAAAATATTTAATACATTTGTTCAACGATGATCTTGTACATATCTAAAAGCTGTTAGGCTAACAAGGGTTGAAATTTTCAATGAAGAATCAGTTTTAGGTAACCAAGTCCAATCCCTCATTTCACAGAGGAGGACACTGAAGCTCAAGGAAGAGTGTGATTGTGTGGCATTAGAGTCAGAGCGTATAGTAGAAAACATGTTGAGCCTCTCAGTTTAGTGCCTTACTATACCAACCTTCACTTGAATGCTACTCATATATATAAACAGATTTTCTTTTTCATACATTTTGGGTCCTATTTTGGTATTTTAAATGCATAAACATGTTGATTTTTTCAAAAGAATTAGATGTCTAAAGAGGAAGCAGTAGGCAGGATGACAGTTCTTTGTGAACACCAGATTATTCCGAGATGAGGCTGTGCGCCTAGAAGAGGCAGTGTCTAGAATGATTAAGGAAAGATGGAAGAAGGAAATGAAGCCATTTTTCTTTCTCATAAATGGCAATTATTTGTCTGAACGACGAAGAATGGAGATGGCAAAGCCAAACTAAAGCAACGTAGGGGTTTATGAACTATTTAGTACTGGCACGCTTAAGTATTTTTGTATCCATCATAGGAATTTAAAAAAATAAGAAGTTCTTAGAGTCTATAAATTAAGTTTTACTGTATCAATAAAGTATTCTAAATGAATACCACACTTGGATTTTGTGCTAACCAGTCTATTGTTTGCTTTTAAGCTTGCATTTTGCCAAAGTGAGTTAAAAAAAATTAGAGCTCTTCAAACTATTTAGCTTGACTTTTTATGATATATTCTCAAATTTAAGCTTTGCTACCTAGATGACAATAGGAGCTAACATATGATTATACACAATATAAGGATTATTGCAGTTTATGTAACACTAGAAGTTTTCATGCTTCATATACAATAAAATATTTCAATGATCACTTTTTAATGCTTTATTCATTGATTAAAAGAATATACATTTAACATAAACCATATAACATCAGTCATCAGGTCAAACATTCAGCTGGTTTCCTTACAGTTTCTGTCAGGAGTTATTTTATCTGATCACATCTATAAGATAAAATCTCACCACATCTGGCATTTACACACACTGTGCCAGTGGATTCACACTACTGATGTACATATAAAATCCGCATGGTATGTGCTCACTGGAGACAAAACAGTGCACACCTGTCAAAAGGTCATTTTAATATAAGATGGTAAAACCATTTGTAAAACACATATAAACTTTTTCCATAAATAGAATCATATCTGGACATCTGTTGCATAAATTGTGTTTCCAAAGCTTACAATAGAGCAGCCAGGTCTCAGCACTGCTGGGCACCCACGTTGGCTACTTACTTTATTATTGCAGACTGTCCTTTAACATTAAATGCACAACATTCGTACCACTTAAAACTGGGGTCAGGTGGAAGTCTCACAGAGACCACGTCTGTACCGCGGTTGCCCTGAAACAGTTAAATCGGCTTTTAAAGCCTCTCAGATATAACAAGGTTTTAAAACATACTTCATGGAATGTTCTTCATGTATCATAGCAGCTCATACCTGTGATAGAACAAGCTTTCAGTTTTTCCTTTCTTCCTTTACATTCACTATTCACAGTGAAACAGGTGCATGGTTTTTTTTTTCTTTTTTTTTTTTTTCAGAGTTCTGAGGTTGCTGACTGAGCCACAGCACAGCTGTGTACCACAGGTCGAAATTCGACCTTAAATATTACAATCTAGCAGTATCTGGCTGGCCAGAGTGGGCCGGCCCCTGCCAGCATGTGGGCACTTCTTCAGTAAAGTCTATTCTTTGGCAGCTGACACGCGCGCTGACAGAGAAAAATCCAGTGACTTGTTGCTAGGGATTTCACGACTAATGTTTGTTTGCAAGTATATGTGTTTACGACTCTGTTTTTCGATTTTCTTTTAGGAGGTTTTACCCTGGAATATAGTTTTCTTCCTCCACTATTTGAAATCTGGGCTAAAAAGCTAACTTGAATGTATAATGTAATTGATGAATAAAATTATGTCAGATATAGTATTAAAAAATCCAACAATCTGAGTATTTGTTTATGTAAATGCATTAAAAAAAAAGGGTTAAGCAATGTTCTAACTAACCTAGTACTATACAAAATTCAGAATAGGAATTGGTGATATCAATTTTATATATGTAATGAAAGTTAAAGTCTTAGCTTTTCTGTTCAAGATAACTCATTTGAGATATTATCCTCCCTTCCATTTCAAATGAAAATTAATGAAATGCTATTAGAAAGCGTGAATGCAGTGCATTGCATACAAATCCACCAGGCTATGGATATATATCTATATATGTATAAAAATATTTTGGCTCCTGAGTTCTGAACTCTGACAAACAAAGAATAAAAACATCAAAAAGGCAGAGAAACTCAGTGGAAAATAAAGTTAGCCAGCAACCTCAGACATCCTTCGGGTGTATATTCTTAAGGTTTGGTAACAAGTCCATTAACCGTGAAAACCCTATACATTGTCACTCTGAACTTCTAAACCAATACCCGACTACGTTCTTTGATCAAGAAGTAGAATATACATATATAATTCTATGAAGCTAATACTGATTACACACAGCACAATGGGATTAATTCACACTACTGAAAAAAACATAATAGGACCCTACTTGCATATGTAACCACAGGAATTGTACATTTAAAAAAAGCTAAATGTCTTCGCTGAAGCTTTGCATCTCTCTGTAAAAATGACGATTTGGTTCAGTGAAGACACTGAGTGATTCGATGTCCATGACTGCATGCCAAGGTTGACCCAGGCCCAGGGATACCTGCTCAATAAGGTTATGCACTGGATCCACATCCTGGTCGGCCAGTTCACCTTGGTCAAAGTCAATGCTTTCTTCAGTGACTTCAAGTACTTTTAGATCAGAGCCACGAAGACGAGCAATGGCAATGAGGTTGTGTGCCCACACTGTGTAACCTTAAAAATAAGCAAAAGACAAGCACTGTCATTCCCTTGTATTTTTATTTTGTCTATTTGTTAAGCTAGTCTTTTCCACAAATTTGTATCTCAATTACCGCTTTGGTCCTTTTCCTTTAAAAATATATTAAGGCCAGAAAAAACAGAAAAGACTAAGAGTTTGATATTGTCTCCAAGAACATCACTATGGTTAGTGAACTGGAAGGTTCTGTAACCCCTTTTTGATATCACAGCATTTAGTGAAATTAAAGTATACTTTTATAGCTTTGGATAGTAATGTATCATAAAGAACCAATTTAAAATTTCATATATGTGTATCCATTAACAATCCATAGTAAATTGGTATTTTTCATTAGTGAAAAATAATTCATAGTCCAAAGTTATAAAGTGACACCTTAAACTTTAAAGATAAATTGTTAATTCTCAGTAGCAAATACGTAAAATACAGAACAGTCATGGAATGACATATACTAACTTCAGAATAATAACTACCTCTGGGAAGGAATAAAGGGGAATGAATGGAGGGGCTTTAGCTGTATGTAACATCTTATTTCTTAAAAGAAAAAAGCTTTAAAAAGACTGGGTTAAATTAACTTTTGAATAACATGACATTTCTTTATCCTATACAAAATCCTCATTGTATTATTAACTTGATAATTGGTCTATTCTTTGCTACTACCAGTGCTGGCTGACCAAATTATAAAGCAAAACTTGAAAAGCAAGACACGAATGTGAGCTAAAAAATAATTTAAAAAATAATGTAACAGAGCTAATAGAGTTTAAGATGTTCATAGAGACTTTCTATTTTATATCTTGTAAATGTCTTGTAAGTACCAAAAAAAAAAAAAGGAAGTAAAATGCTCTTTTAATTTGTCAGAATTGCAACTCTCTCCCAATGAGAACAGATCACATTAAGGTGAAAGGCTCCACTATGAAATAAGCATATGCCCAATCAACGGAGCCAGCATTTAAAAAAAAGGTCATATAAATTAATACGTTGAAACCTAGAATCTAGAACATGAGACAGCGAGCATGAAAGAAATCATACTTTCTCTTCCTTCTGTGTTAAGAGATCTGTGATTAGAGGAAATATGTCTACTGTAGGTAAATACATATGTTTTCTTAGATAAATTCATTTCAAATGTCATTTTTGTGAAATGCCATCAATCACATGGTGGAAGAAAAAAGTAACAGAGAACTCCAAGAACTCTTGGGGTAGAAATACAACTTTCCATTTTTAAGCGGTATATCTTATAAACTTTATATTAAAGTATAAACATTTGCATATAAATTTGTAATAAGATTTCTTGAAACTGTAAGTGCCAGTGCTATCTTTTTATTAGCATGAAATGTTTTAGGTTTAATATTAATATCAGATTATAGTGAACAAAAATCACCTACCGTGAATTGCCAGAAGAGAGAGCTTTGTGCACCTCCATGCTAATAAAACCAACGGATCTTCGTTTCGGTTGTCACTAAGATCTGGGAAACCAGACGTGTCAATCACATCATTCATTAATATAAAATGAGTGAGGAACTTGTCATACTGCCTGGATATAAGATCGACAATAGCCCCCGAAACACAAGTGATATAGCTATCAAAATGAATCCTCTCTAGTGGTATACTGGGTTTCAGAATCTTTAACATATCTTCACTCTTGATATCAAAAGCCATTATATAGACCCGAAGGCTGGTGCTCTTCCGTGACAAGGCTTTCCAATGCTCATCATTTGGCATGTTGTCCAGAGACTTGTGCATCACGGAAACATTGTGGACCAGGAGAGACAGTCGCTGCAAAGGCACATGGTTGTTATCGGTTAAGACTCTTGCCATCTCAGCTGTAAAATCACAGAAATCCAGGGCAAGTGAGCGCAGATTCACAAATCGCTCCAGTTCCACTGCAGTGATAAGGGTGCTGTTACCAGGAATATTGTTGTCCAGTAAACTCAGGTGCTCCATGGTGTTGGCAATAGAGTTTGAGAGAGATGACAGTGATGTTGGGGTTACTATTTCCAGCATAAACCCACAGGATAGCCACTTCAGTTGCCTACTATTACTCAGTATTTCTTCAAACAGCTGCTGAATTCTGTAAGGAAACCACATGCCACAACAATCCTGTTAACATTTTAGCTTTAATCTTTTAACATTGACTTTTGAAAATAGGCAACGAAATGGCATGCAATATTGAGATCCATTTTCTCTCAGTTAATTTCTATCCAACGCACCTTATTATCATAAATACCATTAAAATTCACATTAAAATATAATAAGGTATGAAACATATATATTCAACATATAGCTGTACTATAAACCTAATAGAAACATGTTCTCCATCCAAAGAAAGCAGCATTTTACACCAGGATGGTAGAAAAGACTGATGATATACAATTTGTGTTCTAACAAAGGCAAGCACAGAAATAATAGTTTTAAAAAGCAATTAATTACCCAGAAAATTCTTTGATTTGTCTTAAAGATTTATGACACAGAATGGCATATACTGATCACTGTACTTCACAGTTAAGACATTTCCAGGACATGTTCTTTTTAGGAAAAAAAGAAAACATTTCTCTTCTGATTGTATCTTACAATTTCTCAGAAAAAAACGTAAAATTATTACTAATATAAGCCCTTTCCCACGTACTATATAACTTACTGCTTAATTTTTTTGCCATCAGGGTCCACTTTGCTGAGGTATGTATTTGACAAATTTCCTTGCTGCTGTAGAATGCTTATGTCTCCAAAAAGGCTAAATTTCTGAAGGTTCCTATTAAAAAAAATAATTTAAAATGATTGTCTAAATAATACATGAAAATATAAATATTAAAAATAAAAATCAGAAGGGATATTTGAGAAAAGTTTTTACCTTATAACTTACTTAGAATCCAATTAAGTACTTTCAGATTGCTTTTCACATACAATGACAAGTAACATGATGCAGAAGAAACAGCATAAACTTTACAGAATGAAGACTGGGAAGTAATTATTTCAGAAACTCAGTATTTTAATAACCACAGAAAAGTCTCTTAATATCCCTGAGGACTCAATTCTTTATCAGTAATAATACCTACTTTAATATAAAGTTTATAAGATATACTGCTTAAAAATGGAAAGTTGTATTTAAAGGGTTTAGAGATGAATAGATAACAAGTAACATATGAAAGAGCTGTGTAAGCTAAGTTTTACATAGATGTTTATTATAATATAAAAATTTCCCAAACCAGTTAACTTTGTCACTATGTGTTAAATGCTCAAGGGTTGGGTATTTTCTCATTAAGAAATATTCTTTGACTAAAATCTAGAGAAACTTCCCCAGTTTTATGATCAAGTGTATAGCTTATAATCAAGACAAGTAAAAAGCAATATAAAAATCTTTCAGTTTGAGATAATTTTTGTTACAAAACACATACTTTTCTAATATTAAAATTCTAAAGTAGGAGAAAACTAAAAACGATATATAAAAAAAGCATAAATGCCAATAATAATCTATTAGAGATATTACTTATAAAACAAAACTTTCGATAACTTTAATAAGAAATGTGTATCATAAGAGCGGTAAAAGATTTAAGTATAGAAAAATAACATTTCTTAATAGTACATCACATTTTCCTAAATTAATAACCTTAGTTTCACTAAAAAGCCTGATGATGCTAAAATCTACCCTGAAGATTAATCATTAATTAATTTATTCATTCAACAAAAAATTATCTGAGAGCCTACTAAATGCCAGGCACTGTGTGCTCTACTAGAGACAAGACAGTGATCAAGTGCATACTATGGGGTATTTGACACTGTGTAAGTCAGAAAAGGTTTCTCTAAATAAAGATTAAAAGGGGGCCTTAAAGATACAGGGGAGTTAACCAGGAGGAGGAGGGTAAGGAGAGAGCATTATAGGAAAAAGGAAAAGCATGTGTAGGGCCCCTGAAGTTGCAGGGAGCTTCAAGAGTGAGCTTGAGACACTGAAAGGAATCCAGAGTAGAAAGAGTGAATATAAAATGAAATGAGAATGTAGAGCTAAAGTTCTATGATAAATAAAACATTTTGGTTTTTGTCTTCAAAAAAAGAGCCCCAAAATGGTTTTAAGCAGGGAATAACATTAAATTTGTGTCTGGAAAATGTTGTAGCATTAAAGCAACCTGGAAGAAGGAGTCAAAGTGAGGAGACCCGTTAGAAAGTATTTTAGTAACAGAGATGAGAGATAACGGTAGCTTGAACTGGGTTTTTGGTGGTAGAGGTGAAGAAAATGAACAGTTTAAAAGCTATATTTAGGAGCTAAAATGGACAGGAAGGGGTGCTGGATTAGCTATATGGAATGAGGGAGACAGTAGTCAAGAACAAGTCCTAAATTTTCTGAGTTGTAGAACTGCATGGAAGGTAGAGCTTTTCATTGAGACAGGGAGTCTTAGAAATGAGTTAGAAATTAATTAGGGCTTTTTCAGGGGATGGGAGTGGTAGTGAAGTAAAAAAATATTTAGATTATGAACTCTATTTTGCATATATTGAACTTGAGGTGAATTTAAGATAGTCAAGTTAATATGTTAAGTAGGCAATTCCAGGTCTGGAGCTGAGCAGTTACCTGGATGACAACTGAAGTCATGAGTTGGGGCAATGGGGCTTAGGGTAAGAGTATAAATGAGAAGAAAAGCAGGCAAAAAGTTGTGAGGAGCTTCAATATTTAATTTAGATAAGCATGAGGCTGCAAAGAAGAGGTCAGAAGTTTGAGAAAAGTCAGCAGTTTGGAAATCACAGAAACCAAGGGATAACTGTTTCACAAAGAATAAAGTGATCAATGGCAGCATCAAATACTACTCTGAGGCCATTGGGCTTAGCAGCATGGTGAACAGAACGGAAGTTGTTTTGTGGTGTGATGAGAAGAGGTAAGATTGGATGTGAGCAAAGATAGTGGATACAGACAAATCTTAAAAAAAATTTCCTGTGAAAAGGAGAGATGGAAAGACTTGAGAATACATAAAAGCCTCCAGTAGAGAGGCAGAGAAAAAGAGTGCAAATAGCTTCTGATTAGGAGGACAGGGAAGGATGAAGGACCTTCCATACCAGATAGTAAAGCATACTATGCAGCCACAGCATCAAAATCAGTAATGATATTAGAAAAACAGGAAGACAAATCAATGGGCTAGAACAAACAGCCAAAAATATTGTTACATGAAAGAGTTTAATAAATGATAAAGAAGGTATTACAAATCAACAGAGAAGGCAAAGGGATATTTAATGAGACAAGTGATTAGCAGTTTCAGACAAAAATTAAATTAGAGCCAATTCTGACTCAACAGATCAAAACAATCTGCAGATATTATTACATATTAAAAAAAAATCAAATCAAAGTAGAAGTGGTATGAAAGTGCAATAAATTTTTATCTAATTTCTGAGGGATAAGACTTTCTAAGCTTAGAAATAATGGAATAAATCAGAAATAAAATTTTGACTATACAAAAATGAAAAACTTGATATTCAATAGCACACTTCACTAAAAAGAGCAGTGAAAAAAACATTTGTAACAAATCTTAGTTATCTTTTATATATAAAAGAACTGCACGTAAATCAAAAGCAAAAACATTAAGAATCCAACTGGTAAATGGGAAAAGGTTTATATAAAATAGCCAATGTAGATCATGTCAAGGAAAATATTAGAATTACAAATAGAAATAATCTAAGGTTTTTTCTTGTAAATCTAGCCAATTCCATGTGGCTACCAGAAAAACTGTATTCTTAAAAATATTTCAAAGGATGATATCAACTTAAAAGCAGCGTTTTTCTCCATTTTAATAAAAGGATATAAAATTGTTCTTGAGAGGATGGCTGCCACATCAAACTCTAAAGGAAATGTTACTCTATGATTGCTTTTGAAGTATCTTCCCTTTTGCCTTTTCTTTTTTCTAAAGTTGCCACTATATTTATGAACTATAGAGAGATTATGTGCTTGTAATAATCTCTTCTAGAAAGAATGATAAATTTAAGGACTCCTAAAAGAATGAATATTTATTTTTGGAGAATGAGTTTACATATAAAGTAAAAAAAAGGTATCACATTCAATTCTAATAATATTCAAAGGAGAGTCCTATACAAGTCATACAATCTCAATATTTTTTCCCTTTCAATCCAGCTTCCATTAGTTACTATTACATATCCATTACATTGTCCTTATGGTATTAAAAGATATGAGAAATTTTTACTTCTTCCACAAAAGATTAAACAGCCATGAGAACTACCCTCCCACTGTAAACAACTAGAAAACTGGACAAAACCTATGAAACAACTGTTTTCAGATATTGTACAATAAACAATATAGAACTGTGATTTGCTGAAAGATGGAAAAAAAATGAGATGAGCACCATCACTGTCTCAGATAATGGCCTAGAGTTTCCATTCTACATCACAGGGTGGGGGTACGCAAACAGAGACCAGTGGTCTAAGTTGAAGAGACAGAGATTTTGGGGAATCCAACGTGGTTAGAATTTGCAGGGCAGAGTATCAGAGACAAGGGAGCTGCACAGAGAGCTCTACCAATTTGCAGAAGGGTTTATCAGGACATTAATCCAGTCATTCGCTGAGTAATGATGTGCACATGTGTGGGGTAAAACTGTACAAGGCTGGATAAAGTACTACTGGAAAGTAGTAGAGCACACACAGTGTTGGGAAGAGTTTATGTTCCCACCAGCCAGAGTTAGATCTTGTAAACAGAGGGACATCGGGTAGAGTTCTCAGAAAAGCCATGCCTTCGTAGAGATTACTTAGCCCTAGATAAAGGGTATTTTGGATCTGCCTAATAAAGCTTAAAGGTAAAGTTCAAAGGATCAAATTAATTATACATAAATTAACTATGTGGCAGATCAAAGCCCAATACTCTTTAAGGAATAATGATAATTAAAAAATACAAGACTCAATAATGTACAAATAACAATGTCTGGCATCCAAAATGACCAGACATAAGAAGGAAAAATGACCCTGAACTAATTCTAACGAATCTAAAAAAAAGTTACTAGAATGTGAATAAGTTAGTTTATTAGTAAGGTCACAGAATACAAGGTCAGTATGTAAATATCAACTGTATTCTATACACTAACAATTAACATTTAGAAATTGAAATTTAAAAAACAGTACTATTTATAATAGCATCAAAAATATGAAATGCTTAGGAATAAATCTAACAAAAGTACAGGTCCTATACACTGAAAACTACAAAAACTGTTAAGAGAAATCAAAAAAGACCTAGAGAAATGGATAAATATACTGTTTATTGGAAGACTGAATATTGTTATCATGTCAAATTATCAATAGATTCAACACAATCCAGCAGGCCTTTTCTAAAATTTATAAGAGAAAGCAAATGAGTTAGAATAGCCAAAACAATTTTGAAAAGCACAAAGTTAGATTACGTACACTATCTGACTTCAAGACTTGAACCAACAGATTATAAACAGGTGGTACTGGCTTGAACACAGACACAGAGCAATGGAACAGAGCAGAGAATCCAGACTAGACCCACGCATATATCGTCACTGTATCCACATAATGTTTAATTTTGTATAAGATAAAGAATATAAAATGAAAGTCAGCACATTTGACAAATTTGGAATATCAATCCAATGTAAAAAGGATAGTCTTTAAAATGGTGGGAGGATAATTGGATACTTAGCTCACACAATCCAGAAAAATTAACTTGAAATGGATCATAAACCTAAACTTAACAGCTAAAACTATAATACTGCTTAAGAAAACACAGGAGAAAAACATTGCGATTTTGGGTTAGGCAAATACTTTATTTATTTATTATTTATGCCTACAGCACCTAGTCTTCGAAGGTGGTCTCCTATCCAAGTACTAACCAGGCCCGACACTGCTTAGCTTCCGAGATCAGACATCGTGCTTGTTCAGGGTGGCATGGCCGCAGACCATGGACCGTGGCTCCACTGGAGCGTAAACCCAGGACCTTCTGCATGTAAAGCAGATGTGCTAACCACTACACTATGGAACCATGTCTGACAAATACTTTTTAGATAGGACACAAAAAGCATGTCATTAAAAAAATTGATAAATTGGTTTTCATTAAAATTAACACCTTATGCTTTTGAAAAAATAGTTAAAATGAAAAGGCAAGAAACGGGCTAAAGAAAATATTTGTAGGACATAAATCTAATTTAACAAAACCTGTATTCAAAATATATAATGAAACTCTCACAACTTAATAAGACAAAGCAGCCAGTGAAAATATGGGCAAAAGATTTGGGTGCTGTATCAAGGAAGATATACAAAAGGCAAATTACACATGGAAAGATGCTCACCCTGATTATTCATTAGGGAAATGCAAATTAAAACCTCAATGAGATACCACTCTCACACAATAGAATATCTAAAATTAAAATTAAAAAGTCTGATAATATTAAGTGTTGTCAAGGATGTACAGCAATTAGAACTTTTATACTCCTTCTTGGGAATGTAGTCTTTTCAAATTGACTTTTTTCACTTAGTAATATGCATTTGTTTCCTCCATGTCTTTTCATGGCTTGATAGCTCACTTTTTTTCTAGCGCTAACTCTTGGCAATCACTGAACTTTTTATTGTTTCCATAGTTTTGCCTTTTCCAGATGTCATGTAGTTGGAATGGTACAGTATTTAGCCTTTTCAGATTGGCTTCTTTCACTCTATAATACGCTTTCAAAGTTCTTCCTTGTCTTTACCTGGCTTGAAAGTTCATATCTTAACACTGAATAGTATTGCACTGTTTGGATGTACCACAGATTATTTATCCATTCATTTAGTGAAGAACATTTTGGTTGTTTTTAATTTTGGCAATTAAGAATAAAGCTGCTATAAACATCTGTGTGCAGGGTTTTGTGTGGGCAAAAAAGTTTTCAACTCCTTTGGGTAAACATCAAGGAGCATGATTTTTGGATCATATGGAGTAGAGTTAGTTTTGTAAGAAACCGCCAAACTGTCTTTCAAAATGGCTGCATAATTTTGCATTCAGATCAGCAATAAATTAAAATTCTGTTGGTCCACATCTTTGCTAGCACTTGGTGGTGTCTGTATTTTAGATTTTGGCCATTCTAATAGGTGTATTGTGCTGTCTCACTGTTGTTTTATTTTGCATCTCTCTAATGACATATGATGTGGAGCATCTTCTCAAATGCTTATTTGCCATCTATATACCTTCTTTGATGAGAGGTCTGTTCAGGTCTTTGGCCCACTTTTTAAATAGGGTTTAATAGACTTTTTGTATATTTTAGTTAATAGTCCTTTATTATATTTGTCCTTTGCAAATATTTTCTTCAAGTCTGTGGCTTCTCTTATTTCTTAACAGTGTCCTTCAGAACTGGAATTTTCAATTTTAATAAAGTCTAGTTGATCAATTCTTTTTTTCATGGATTGTGCCTTTGGTGTTATATCTAAAAAAGTCATCACTAAACTCTAGATTATCTAGATTTTTTCCTATGTTATTTGTCTTCTAGGAGTTTTATAGTTCTGCGTTTTACATTAAGGTCTGTGATCTAATTTGAGTTAATTTTTGTGAAGGGTATAAAGTCGGTGTCTAGATTCACTTTTTTCCCATGTGGATGTCCTGTTGTCCTAAAACTATTTGCTGAAATGACTAACATTTCTCCACTGTATTGCTTTTGCTCCTTTGTCAAAAATCAGTTGACTATATTTATGTAGTTCAATTTCTAGGCTCTCTATTCTCTTCCACCTATTGTCTATTCTGCAGCCAATAGCACACTGTCTTAATTATTATAGCTTTACAGTAACTCTTGAAGCCAGGTAGTGTCTGTCCTCTGACTTTATTGTTCTCTTTCAATATTATGTTGGTTATTCTGAATCTTTTGCTTCTCTCTTATAAACTTTAAAATCAATTGTCATATATATATATGAATATACATATACATACACATGCATATAGTATATACATACAATGATACATATTATCATTTAAATTTTTTTCTTTATCATGTTTACATGTATAATACATCATTGTCAGTAACATTTCTCTACAAATGATTTACAACATAAGTTGGGGGGAGAAGGGAAGATAAGCTTTCCAAGTGAGATTTATTGCCTTATAGGGACCACAGAAATGAAACACTAGGTTTAAGACGGGGAGAGGGGATTCACTGGATTTAGTGTGATCATTTTGCAACATATACAAGTATTGAATCATTATGTTATATACCTGAAATATGTTATATGTCAATTATATACCTCAACTTAGAAAATCCCACAAAATTACAACAACAAAAATAAACAAAAAGATGAGGGGGAGGGGAAATTGATAGATTATTTATGCAAATTGTTTAGTTTTCCTTGATGGCCAGGATATTAAAAAAATATGAGCAGATTACAGATACTTTGGGTCTGTAGGGGGCTTAAAGTGCTCAATGTAACTGAAAATATAAAAAGGGTGTAAAAAATTAACATTTACTTTAAATACTGTATAACCAATATACATATTATCATGATACAATTTTTAAATGACTTCATTTTTTTAGAGCAGTTTTAGGTTTACAACAAAACTGAGAGGAAGATACAGAGATTTCTCACTTACTCCCTATCCATTATATATCCCCCCGCCCCATTAACAACATTACTCACCAGAATGATACATTTATTATCAAGTATAAACCTACAATGACACATCATAATCACCCAAAGTCCATAATTTACCTTATGGTACATTCTGTGGATCTGGACCAATGTATAATGACATATATCCATCATTATAATATCACAGAGTTTTGCACTGCCCTAAAATCCTCTGTGCTCTATCATCTCTCTTGCCTACTCACCTCTGGCAACCACTGATCTTTTTGTTGTCTCCATATCTGTTTTTCGTAGTATCTCATATAGTTGAAATAATACAGTATGTGTAGCCTTTTCAGATTTCCTTCTTTCACCCTGTAATATGCATTTAAGTTTCCTCCATATCTTTTTATGGCTCTTTTTCATAGCTCTTTTCTTTTTAGCACTGAATAGTAATTCCACTGGTTGGATGTACCAAAGTTAGCATACCCATTCGCCTACTGAAAGACATCTTGGTTGTTTCCAATTCTGCAATTATGACTAAAGCTGCTATAAAAGTCTGCAAGCAGGTTTTAGTGAGGATATACATTTTCAGCTTCTTTGGATAAATACCAAGGAGCATGATTGATAGATCGTATTATAAGAGTATGTTTAGTTTTATAAGAAACTGCCAAATTATTTTCCATAGTGAATGCACCATTTTGCTATTCCTTCCAGCAATGAATGAGAGCTCCTGTTGATCCATATCTTTGTCAGCAGTTGATGTAGTCAGGGTTCTGGATTTTGACATTTCTAGCAGGTGAGTAATGCATAATAGGATTTTTGATGATGTGAAAAAATGCCAAGATATAATATTAATGGAAAACCACATGCAAATTATTATTCCTATTTTGCAAAAAGACACATCAAATTTTACCAGCGATTATCTCTGGTGAACTTTTTACTTTATTTTTTCTGTATTTTTAAGATACTGTATTTTTACAAACACATACTTTTTGGCAATTCAGAAAAGACATTTAAAGTAGCTTTAGATAACTTATCACCTTTATAAGAACTTAATTCACATTAAAATCATTTAAAAATTAATGACCTGCATATTAGTAAAATTTAATAATTTAATATGAGGGGACTCTATAGAAGATTTGTTTTACTTTCAGCTACACAACAGTTTTAAATACCACAGCAATGTTAGAAACATGCCACTCAAGGGCAATTTAACAAAAATTCTATTTGCATCAATAGAATGGTAATAATCTTGTTACAGTAGAACCAATACACACACAAACTTTCCTTACAAATATAATCACAGACATACTTTAAGCTGGAATGATTTGTGGCATCATCCAACTCAACAATTTCTCTTTATAGATGAGGAAACTGAAGTGATTTGTCTAAGACTGCAATACTAGTTAGAGCAGAGCTAGGCAGAGAAACTGGGTTCCAACTCCCACTTAGTTCATGTTGTTTCCTGTAATTAAAACATGTCCTTGAATACAGTGGTCTTATTAAATGTTACTTGAAAAATTATAAATGTTATGTTTTGGAGTAGTATATGACAGACATTTGTGGGAAAAAAATTTAGGTACTTAGGAAAAAACACTGACAACTCAAGGGCAACTTTCAGATATATCATGTTGAAATGAAATTACAGATCCTATGGTGAAGCCAAAGAAACTGCATATAGCCCCCAGGTGGCTCATTATTATTTCAGATGATAAAAATGGGGCTGAAAAGAACATCTAGGCAACAACACTAGAACAGAACTTACTGAACCACGGCAATAAACAGATGTCTCATTTTGAGGCCAGGAGACTATACTAGTAACAAAGGAATTGTGCCACATAATCCCTTTTTTTCAAAAGATGAAATCTGTGACCTGAGTTTTATTTACTTTATTCATTCATTTATTGTTGAATGAGCATGTGAACTAAGGAAGCAAACAGGGTTCTTTCCTGCATAATGTCCACAACATATAATTGTTCAAAAGACATGTAACATTACAGTTGGTTAGAAAGTTTTTCTTTCATCTTAATTCTTCAAATTAATTTAGCTCTGTTCCTATGGTAATATTAATAGGATACAATCTACTTACTAGTCTCTTTGCAAATTCTAAAATGTGTTGTGAAAGAACATAAAATCATAAAGTGTTTGATAATCAATCTTTCTAAAACATGCAAAAAGCCATACTATTGCCAGAAGAGAATGAATTTTAACTTAACTGCATTCTTTTTAAATCTTATTTTAAAAAGTCATCAGTTCCAGATCCAGAGCTAAATCTGATCATTAAGCAATAACAACTTAGAAACTTAGCCTACAGACTGCCCTCCTACTCTTTGCTCATTTATTAAAATATGCATTGTGTGCCAATGATGCGAAGAGCTATGGCAGCTACATTTCAAGTGTACATAAGTTCACACTCTTGGAATGGAAATAAAGGTTTTAAAAAGACTCATTTAAAGAAAATCAGGTGAGACTAAGGAATTATTAATAATTTTGTTAAATATATTAATGGCAATGTGGTATAAATAAAAATGTCCATTATTTTCAGAGCTTTACACTGAAGTGTGTAGTGTAAAATAACATCGAGATGCTGGATTTGTTTTAAAACACTTCAGTAAATATAGAAAAAGCAAATGTGGAAAAATCTTTAAATTATTAAATCTGTTCATTGTGTCTAGTTTTTGTGTTTGAAAATTTCATTAAAAGTTAGAAAACAAGGCAGTCATTTCTCTAATTGTGTAACTGACAAGTTTATTCAACTACTCTGTGACTCAAGTTTTACCATCTGTAAAACGGGTAATAATGGTGCCTACATCATACAGTTGTTGAATACTCTGTTTCTCTGGGAAAACCAGCATAGGATTTTAAGGGCTGTCAGGAACACACCTACTCAGCTCTCTGTCGTACTGGCAATATGACTAGGACTTACGGAGCCTGTGATCCTGGTGGTGATTCTAATATGACTTTTGTTTGGAGAGGGTGTGTAGCTTGAGAAGGTGGGTCTAAACTACAGAAGATCAAAGTCTTTGGCCTCAATTCACTACCTTTCTTCTTTGCCTTGGATCAAAATTTCCTTTTGAGGTTTCTATGAGTGAGATTCATTTTCGAAGTTATTAGCAACATCTGAATAACAAACCAGGTTAAAATGTAGCTCAACTCTGGCCTCCTCCCTTTTCCTTGTCCACTTGAAAAGATGTAATAGAAGAAGAGTACACATGATGAGTGTCTGGGTAGAAAAATAGATTTACCTGGGCCTAGTGGTATAGCTAATGAGATCAGTGATTTGGGGGCAAAAAGGAGGAAGAGTCCTTGTGCAGAGTACCACCTGCTTCTTCTTTTCCACTTAGCCCTACCATCTTGAACCCATAGTTCATATGAGGGCAACGCTTAGGCAAATTCCAAGCAGTAATAGATTTGCCTGAAGCAGGAAAGTGAAAGAGGAGAAAAGTGGGAAAGGAAAATTCCAAGTGACTACAGGAAGTTTCTGGGGCAATTCAACAAACTGATTGAAATTTATGTAAAACCTATACAAACAGAGCAGTGCTTCAAGTACTTGGTGGTAAAGGAGCTAAATATCAAAGATACGCCATCTTCAGAAAATAAAACTGTCCAAACTCTAGGCTTTCTTTTTTTTTTTTAAAGAGCACAAATCATTAACACCAAAAGAAAACGAAATGAACAAAAACAGCCAACAGAAAAATAGTTTTAGATATATTTAGGGAACAGCAATTAAAAGGACATTGTAATTTTAGCTGAACAATTATATCTAATCTTTTATACTTATGCTGTACTTCTAGAAGGCCTCCAGATAAAAATATATACATAATCATACTAGTCATTACTTTCACTGCTCCCACCCTGTTCCATGCCATCATCATCTCTTGCCTGGATTAATGCAAAAGTCTCCTAACCCAGCTCATTGCTTCTACGCTTGTGTCTTGCTGCAAACTATTCTCAACACAGTGGCTAGAATGTTCCTTTTGAAATATTAGATCATGTCACTCCTCAACTCAAAACCCTTTCATGGCTCCTCACTACACTTAGAGTAAAAGTCAAAGTCTTTACAAGAGCCTAGTAAGGGCCTACTGATTTCCACATCGCCTTCCCCCTTACCTGCCTGACCTCTTCTACATCTTGTTTTCGGAGATGTATTAAGATTTCTCTGTGAATCAAGCAACCATCACTATTTTTTATAGCCTTTTATAAAAACCTACATGTAGAGATTCAATGGGTTAGTTCGAGCAATTCTTGGAAAACAATCTTAACTACCTATGAATCTAAAAAATATTCCTCAAGGTCTAACTGTGGAGGGCTGAAAACCTTTCATCTTTTTATGGTATTTCTGTTGGACTGTTTAGTACAATTGAGGACCCAAAGGCTTCTGATGTCTTGGTTATGATGACCAGATTTTTCTCTCTTCTGTTGTTCAGAACTGGGGAACTTTATCTGCGGCGGTAACTTTAGTGTTTCCTTTCATTTTGGAGGGTCCAAAATTATTTCTTTGATCTAACAGTATCATCACTGGCAAAACAGCCTGAAATCACAGTCAATACAGCTTAGTCTAATTACCTATGAAAAGGGAATACATAAAAACTTGGTGCTTTAAAAAGATACTCTTAAAAAAATAAAACCTTTCATAATGCTGTAAAGTAGCTTATAAAACACATTTAATTTTTCCTTTTTCTAAACTGATAAAAGCTAAAATAATCTACCTCACTGCATGAAATGCTTTCAGGTTAATTCTATTCTTGTTTAGTTCATGTTCAATATTAAGTGTGTTTATATCCACATAACACTTTTTGATAACGTATTTCCTCTTCTCGCAAATGCTGATGAATGACCACAGCTAAATCAAACAAACAAAAAACCAAACTCCTTAGAGAAATGTTCTCCAACAGAACTTCCTGCCATGATGGGAATGCTCTATTCTATGCTGTCCAATATGGTAGTCACTAGCCACATATGACTATGGAGCACTTGAAATATGGCTAGTGTGACTAAATCTTTAATCTTAGTTACTTAATTAAAACTGAAATAGCTAAATGTGGCTACTGGCTACCATACTGGACAGCACAGTTTTAGAGACCAGAAATGTCACCAGCTTATAGTAGTATTTATTCCTTATAGTTTGATTAGGATTCATGAACTATAAGCGATTTCTCAGAATTAGCTTTACAAATTCACTTACTCAATTACCCTCACAGAATTATCATCCTCTTCAAATCCCAGAGGTTACACAAAAAAGATTATTTAAAATAAGACCGATGTTTGAAGTTGCTATTAAACATGCTATTAAAAGATAACTTTAACAGTACTAAGAACAAAAAAACTTGAGTCTTACAGAGAAATGATGAAAAATATTTGATTCTTCTTTTTATCTGCATCCATTAGTTAGTCCTCTTGGCTCTACTTCCAAAACACATTCCAAATCCATCCACTTTTCTTCATCTCCACTGTCTCCATCACCTCTTGCCTAGATTATTGCAACAGCTTTCCAACCGGCCTCTCTGCTTTCTCTCTTGCTCCCTCTTGTAATTCACTCATTATACAGAACCAGAATAATTGTCTTAAAATGCAAATTAGTTCCTATTACTCTTGCCTTTAAAAGTTTTTCAATGACTTCTTAGATTATAGTCTAAATTTCATTCCCAAGTCCACATAACCTACCCCATTCGTTCCTCCCTCTACATCTTAGAGCTCATCATGATATTACTCTTACCCTCAATCGCATGGTCCTGGCATATTTTCTTAGTGCTCCAACAGCCAAAATTTGTCTGGTCTAAGGCCTTAGTGCTTACTGTTTTTTATGCTTGTAATGCTATTTGCTCAGATCTTAAGAGTGTAACTCTTCATCATTAATTGCTGCAGCTCAAATGTCTTTTTCCCAGGAGGTTTTCCTTCACCACTCTATTTGATATCACCGCCTAATCACTATTACATAGTCCTCTTTTATTTTCACAGTCTAAATAAATTTTCTTTCATTTGTTTACTTGTTTCTTTCTGTCTTCTTCCTCTAGAATGTTGACTCCATAGGAATGGGGAGGCTGTCTTCACTGTTTCACATACTAGGCTCTCAATATTTAGAGGAAAAAAAAAAAACAGATTTTTTTTTTTTTAACTATCATCTTAGGTCCTATATACATTGGTCAAGTTGGGTGAACTCTTCTGAAGCTGCTTTAGAACACATTAAAATGGAAATAATTAATCACACCGCTCAAAAGCTGCTGGGCAGCTTCATTTAACAGGGGCAAAAAAATTTTACTGTGACCATCTTTAGTTGAGTTTTACTTTATTTCCCATCTTTCATCTATCAGTTCTAGATCATTGTTAAGAATGTACGTATGGACTAGAAAGTCCCCTAATTCCTCTCAGCAACATTCCCAGGTTAGAGTCTCCACCCTTCTCAATGACCTTGAAGTATTTCTGTGGAACCACTTTAATTTGTCAATTTTAAGGAGTCTGTTGTGTCTGCATCATCTCATCTCTCTTCTGTACAGGCAACCACCTCTTGGTAGACTGGTCAGAGTCCCTATATATTTTAATACATTTTTTTCTGTAAATAGGCTTCTTTAAGCTCTAAAAACTGAACTACTATTATTATTTATATTTATTACACTATGATGGGGAAAAAATATTTCAAGAAAAACAAGGCCTAGGGGTTCTGGTGATAATATCTTCAAGGCATTTCTTATTATTTTAGATAGTAATGTGAAATGTCCAAAAACACTTACATCGATTTTAAGATGCATAAAAGGTAAGACTACCCTCTACTGAACATGTCAAATCACCTAGACCAAATCTAAGAATTATTAATAGACTTTCTACCACTAATAGGGAATATAAGCTGGCATGAAATGGTCAACCTACATACATCTCAGAGTTGTAACCCAGAATTTTAAAAGGAAAATCAACCTATATAAAATCTCTCTTCACCTACTGTAGTATCCATCTTAAAAAAAAAAAAAAAAGTACTGTCCCAACCTAGGATTTCACCTAAAAAAAACTTATGTAAAAGCATAAACCAGATGATGACAATGTACTTTCGCCTACTGTTTAAGAATAAGCATTTTTAAGAACTGAGTCTATTAGCTATTATAAACCTTATTGCCCGTGAACTCTCATTTTTTCTATGGAGTTTGAGATACAGTATTTAAATAGGCAGTACTTGACTTGACAAGCAGATTAAATCCTAAAATTGCATATCTAAATTTGTTGTTTTGAACTTCTAAGTACAATTTTTCGTAGGGCAACTGCAGAATAAATTCAGCCTACTTAACTTATAATACAGTTGAATGAATACATATTGTATTTCTGTTCTTACTGTTCGTCAAGAAGGCAGGTATCCTAGCCCCCTGTAAAGAAAGGAGCTCCGAAAACTGGGAGACTGTGTTTTACCCTTTGAGAGGCATTTTTGTATCTCTCTGATCCTCATCAGTTGTTCCTAAAACCTAAGATATCAGTAAGGTGGCTATAGCACATGTGCACATGAAGCCCAGAAATCAAGCAAAACAAAATGCTAGGTATCTTTTCAGAACAGTCCCCTTGAAAAGTTCCCATAATTCCAGGTTATAGTTTCAGTTCTTTTCCTAAGGGACATGAAAATAACTGGAACACAGCAAAATAAGAGGCTGAATTATAGGAACTATATAAAGGATTGAGCAGAAGGCCAAGAAGCATAAAGCTTGTGACCTGGTAGGTTTCATACCCCCCTTTTCTACTTATAAAATTGCAGAAATAATAAAAGAAAACTACTGTAAATTTAACACAGAAATGTAAAGAACAATGTCAAATATTCATTCTTCTCATTAGTAATTAAATTTTGTTTTTCGAAAACCAAAAAACACTAAATGAAGTTGTTTTGGGTTCTCACTGAACCTCACTCTGCAGTGAAAGTGATTATGGAAGGAAATAACAGAATTTACCCGAGTTACCAAATGAACAACTTGGTTTAAAATATTTTCAAATTTGTTGAAATTTCATGAAAACTTGTTCCATTGATGTTTTTAACATTCATATTAATACTTCCAATATTACTAGAGTATCTCAGGACATTTCCAAAATAAAGATGAGATTAACTTATTTCCAAACACATAAAGATAATTTTAAAAAACCCTTTGAAATATCATTAGTAGAAATAATACATGTAATCACACTACACTTTAATTTTAGACAATGAATTTGCTACCAAAGCAGCATAATAAGCAGCACCATCCTTACAGTAAATGACAAGAAACCTTAAAAGCAGAATGATAGTGTATTGTATTCATATAGAAGTGATAGCTGACTCAGAAGGACAGGCATGGGGTGGCCTTATAAACAGGTAAGCTGGATGCTAATAAAAGTGGAAGGTATACTTTTATTATACCTCAATTATACCTCAATAAAGCTGAAAAAAAGTGGTAAGGGAGGAAGGGAGAGAAAAATTAAACAAAGAGAAAATATGGTATACCATTATTTTGCCTACATAAAGTTATCCATCCATTCGACCAACCAATCAGTTATTAAAACACTTAAAAGGTACTGTGCAAGAGATGTTCTAAGACCAAAGGCATGCATTTTTTTTGGATGATTGTTTAGAAGTGCGATCGGATCTCAGAACAGAAAACTCTATTTGGAACTTGCTGAATTCACCCCCACTCTTGGCCTCATCCGTCTAAATGCTTACTGACTGAATCATTTCAACTTCTGGGTCAGGTGGTCCTCTAGCCATACATTCAACTGTGACAAAGAGTCTCCAACCTGGTCAAGACCAACTTATAGCTTCAAAAGGCCTCTCTTACTACATAAAATCGAAGTAAGGAAATGGAATGGTTTGGTGTGAAAAGCTAGGGAAATACACAGGCCACTGGAATATTGAAACCATGCTCCAGATACAACTTGGAGCTTTTGATTTAGACAGAATTTTAGGGGAAATACACACACACACACACACACAGCTTAGCATTAAACCAGGACTTTCTCTCGACCCTGAACATAATGCATGATGTTCAACATGCTATATTAACTGCAATAGTAAGGACACCGCTCTTGGAGAAAAACAATGCTGTATGACAATGTGCATATCACTTGACCCTGTTAACTGTCAGTTTCCTCTATATAAAACAGGGATAATAATAGCTGTGCTACCTAATTCACAGGGTCATTGAAAGGATCAAGTAAGATAGCATATATGAAAGTACTTGTAAACTGTTAAACTATTATTACTATATACGCTGCTCCTTTTCGACCCTTTGAACTTTGTTTCAACTCACAGTTAAATTCTAAGGTTTTAGAATCTCCAGATACAGAAAATCAAAATTAATAGGCTTTTGGCGAGGGTAATCGAGAAATAAAAGGAAATATTGATTAGGATAATCTGTCAGAACATAAGAAGTTAGTCCTAGAATTACAGTAAAGTCCTGTTGCAAAACCAGGACAGTTACATGCTTATCATTTGCAGACATCGGGCCAGTTCGCCCAATACAGGCAACCACCATGCTGTATTGTGCTACTTTTAGGTGAATCACTGAAGACAAACTGAGTCAGGAGGTGCCAGGGGCGGGACTTCCAACCCCGATGATCAGGCTCTTCCTAATCCCTAGGTTTAACAAGCACTCCTCCTACTCTTTGTGCCTGGCAGTTAATCAAAACTATTTCCGGAAAGAAAATGGCTGTCAAAGATTTCTTTCAGGGAGAGTCTTGTAACTATGAGACACCAGTGGCATACCTACTCCTCTCCCCGCCCCCCCACGAGCTATCTATTTTGAATGAACAGGTTCAAAGTCAGAAAAACCAAATCATGTTTTGTTTCTCCCAAGACCCACAGGCCTCACCGTCCAAGCTTCAGCTTTCCCATCTGTAAAATGAGGAACGACGGCGTCTGTCAGCTCTATAGCATCGCTACTGAAAGGATGAATGAGACATTGCCTGAAAGGCGCCAGGAGTGATGTCTAATAAACATCAAGTACCTCACTGTTTATAAATTATGATGATTCCCGTTATGCCCTCCTGCCTCAAGGAAATCGTCGGGTTAGAACTGACACCCCCGGTCACTGAAAAATGCAACGCTGAAGCGGGCCAGGCGTATCCGCTCTGAATCTATTTCGGGGTGAGAGGAAGGAGGCGACTCTGAGCCCTGAGAGAGAGGGGGAGGGGGAAAAGAAGGGTGGATGGAGAGGCTAGGACGAGCCTACCTGTTGTTCCGGATGCTGACCAGCACGCACAGCACCAGCTCCAAGTAGGTGCGCAGCACTTCCAGCCAACGGGTTGAGAGCTGCAGTGCCTCGACTTCTTCCCCGCCAGTCCCGGGATCCGCGCCGCCTCCGTCGCCTGGGCCGCCGCCTCCGCTCAGGTAATTCTCGGCGGCGAACTCAACGCGCAGCTCTCGCACGAACCAGCCGCACTTGCGCATGAGGAATTCGAGCCGAGGCTGCTCCGCGGGTGAAACCCGGAGGCAGATGCGGAGCTGGGGCCAGAGAGCCGGGTAGAAGAGGCACTCACGCCAGTGCGAGCAGGAGGCCGAAGCCCGCAGGCGGTCGGGCGCAGGCAGGAAGGAGAAGATGTGCACGATCAGCTCGCTGGGCAGCGACGCGGCGCCCGCCGCCTGCCCGCACAGAGCCATCCGGCCCCGCTGCCGGCTGCCGGCTCCCGGCCGCCCCCGCAGTCCCAGGAGCATCCCCCGCAGCCGTCGCAGCCGCTGCAGCCGCAGCCGCTGCCGCCGCTGCCGCCGCGCCGCCCGGGCGGCCCCGGCTCGGGTTCGAGCTCCCGGCGGTCGGGGCTGCGGCACTGACAAGAACAACAACATCAATGACAAGGAAGAAGGGGGCGGAACCGTCGTGGGTCTCGGCGGAACCAAGTGCAGCACGAGTTGCGGATAGGGGGAAAGGCCTCTGCTGGGGCGGCCTCCAGATAGCCAGCCTCTGGCCTCTCAAACTCTACTCACGCGCATCCGAGGCCTGCCCAGTAAGTAGCTTCAAAACCGTCGCCTGTACTGTTTTAAGGACCCGGAAGCGGCAGGATTTATTGTAAGAAAACGACGGCCCTCCCCGCGTCTGGAGGCGGAGGCAGAGCAGTGGTAGGAGCTCAGTTTGACGTCGCTGGTGGTGGGAGGAGTCCGGCGCGGATGGGAGCGACTTCCGGAAGAGGGAAGCGCCCGGTTGCCGGTAGGGAAAGGGAGGTACGGCACGTGACCCCTGACGCAAGCAGGCCGGCCTGGCGGGGCGGGAAGCCCCGGTGGTGCTCGCTCTGGGCGCCCCCTTGCGTTTCACAGCGGCTGCTGAGTCCAGTCAATTGTGTAAGTCGGTTGGTTAACTTATGCGTTCAGGTGGTAGAAGTCGCGGAACTCCGGTTAGTGCTAGGGGTCGTGACGCTTCTCTTTATTCGTTTCTCAGTTGTTGGGTCGAAGACTCAGCCAGAGTACCAGCATTCAGGGACTTTCTGAGCCGTCCCACCTATGTCCAGAGTTTCTGAGAGAGAGCCACTAAGGAGAGGAGCGGGCGCCCTCGAGTGCGAACCCGGGTGGGCTGTTGGGAGAGAAGCGCGGGGAAGCCAAGTCACCCGTCGCAGGGCGCAAGCGGACCTTCCCCGCGGGTCAGACGAGGCAAATAGACCTCCACGCGCGCATGGTGTGTGTGGGGGAGGAGAGGGGACAGCGCCACCCTTTGGATTTAGAGGGAGAGGGAAAAAAGGCAAATGAGTTGATGATCAGCCTCTTCTCCAGGGTTTGAAGGAGGCTCTCAGTTCCCCGTTCTGAGATTTCTACGCCCTAGTTGAAGTGAAGCTGGTGGTTATGGTAATAAAGGTTTTCTTTAGCTTGAGAGAGGGAAGTAGTTAACTGGTTGTAAGGGGCGGTGAAGTCAGAAAGGAATATGATTTTATGTAATAATAGAGAATTGCTTTAGTGAGGCTGCCGCTTCAAAGCCTTAACTGTGATCTTGGAACAGCCTTGTACTCTTGTAAACACCAAGAAGCTGTTCTACTAGATATTTTTGGTTCTTTGAGGCAAAACTGTCTGTTCATGCTGCTTTGATGCTTTTTGGTGCCTTAAGCTTACTACCGTGGCCAATAAAATTGTGTTGTTACCTCAGTTCTCTTCAGCTCAGTACCTGTTAAAAAAAAAACTATCATTCATGGTAGGTCACTCATCTGAACCGCTATCTGCAGGATTCCATATATGGAAATATATCTTATGAATAAATTAATGAGTATTTATAGAAACAGTGAATTAGAAAGTTAAGACTTGGATTTAAATTTTTTATATCTTAAACTCGTTGAAATATTTTGAAGTGCGCCATGGATATCTAGGTCTTCCACTTCTACGTACTTAAACATGCATCTCTATAAAAGCATATTACTGAATAACAAAAATATCACATTTAAAATAATAACTTTTTAATGTTATAGTCCATTTTCAGATCCTGGTTTGGACAAGAGATCCACACTTGTTTTTGGTTATGTATTTCAAGTCTCTTAATCTAAAATAGTACCCCCCTCCCCTTTTTCTTTGTCTGGTCAGCTAAAGAGACCAGGCTTATTGTTCTGTAGAACAGCGGTCCCCAACCTTTTTGGCACTAGGGACCAGTGCTCTTATGAGAATCTAATGCCTGATGATCTGAGGTGAAACTGAGGCAGTGATGCTATTGCTAAGGATCGGCTGCACATCCAGGCGAAGCTTTGCTCATTCACGTGCTGCTCACCGTCTGCTGTGCTGCCTGGTTCCTAATAGGCCTTGGACTGGTACTGGTCCATGGCTTGCCTGGCCCAGGGGTTAGGGACCCCTGCTGCAGAATATCTCACCGTCTAATTATTTGACTACTTCCTCTTGGTGTTTAGCTTACTCTTAAGTCTCTGCCTTTCTAATAAACCTGGACATAATGCTAAAGGCTTGACTAGGTCTGTGACATCTTGATCTCCCTTGTGTAAAGTTTTGTGTTTTGTTTTTCTCCTTAAGACAAAATAATTTGTGAGGTGCTATTTTGGTTTCCTACAAGTGTCCAACTCCCCCCCCCCCCCATTGACCATTCATGTAATGGCCTTAACAATAATTGTTAATTGATAATTGATCATTCTTGCCTCAGTCATAATTTTATTAGGGATTACAAAATGATAATTTCTAATTCATTCTGTCTACATTTAATAATTTGTAATCACCTAAAGAGCTTTCTTTATAAACTGGCAACACTTAGTTACTCTGACATACAGCTACAGAAAAAAATGCTTAGTTCTTTTTCTTTTCTTACCAACTTTGAAAGTAATATGGCTTCCATTATCTACTCATAGATTTTGGTATGATTTATTCTTTTTATTTCTCAAATTTTGATACTTCTAGAACACTTTACAAAGAAGTCTATGTAATTATGATTTTTAAAAAATCTTTGAGCACTTTTTAGTAGATATGACAATAACATTGGACTGGATGGGAGGGTGAGGCTGGATTTTTAATCCTTTTGCTTTTTTGCTTTTGCCATGATCTAGCTGGGTGACCTTTTAAACAAATTGCTTAACCTTTTTGGACCTTTCTTTTTTCATCTGTACAAATAGAGAGTTTTGGCAAGGTTTCATGCAGCTCGCATGTTCTCCGACTTAAAAAAAAACAACCCAACAATTTTATTGAGATATATTTTGCATATCATAAAATTCCCTCATTTCAAGTATACAAGTCAGTAGTTTTTAGTAATTTAACAAATGGTGCAACTATCACTGTAAATCAGTTTTAGAAGATTTTCATCCCTTTAATAAGATTCCGCATGCCCACTTCTACCCTCAGGCAACTGCTAATGAACTTTCTGTCTCTATAAATTTGCCTTTTCTGAACATTTCATATAAACAGAATCATACAAAATATGTATGATCTCTTGTGTCTGACTTCCATCACTTAGCATAATGTTTCTGAGGTTCATCCATGATGTAGCATGTGTCAATAATACATTTTTAATTGGTGAATAGTATTCCACTATTTTTTACTTATTTTATTGGTCTACCCATTCACCAGTTGATGGACATTTAAGTTTCCAGTTTTTAGCTATTATAAATAACATGTCTGTGAACATTCATATACAAGTCTTTTGTGGACATGTGTTTTCATTTCTCTTGGGTACATACTTAGGAGTGAAAGGGATAAGTTGTATGGTGGTTCTATGTATAACTTTTTGAGAAACTGCCAAACTGTTTTCCAAAGTGGCTGTGCCATTTTCCATTCTCATGAGCAGTGTATGAGAGTTCTCAGTCTCTGAATTTTTGATGATGTGGGAATATTCTCTGATTGACTTGAGATTATTATTTTTTTATTCTTAGCATTTTACTAGCAACAAACTACCTTTTTGGATATCATTAACAGTTAGTCTTTAATTATTAGGAATAGTTCCTAAAGGAAATAAAAATATATCAATCTGCTGTCAAATAAAATTCAGCTTCTTAATGTCGTTTTTGAATTTTTTACTTTCCCTTTTAAACGAAGGATGGTAGGAATCCTATTAATGATAGTGAGGTAACACATGAATTAATAAGATATGGTCTTACCCAGTTACAATAATAAAATAGTAAATTCCAGTGATGGCATACAATTTATTAAGACAACATCTTTAATGTTAATTAAATATTTATTGAGTGTGTATATCCTTAGTATGTTAGGTGAGTTAGATTATTTCTCACTTATGTATACCCTACTTGGTAAAGTATAAACTATTTTGGATAAAGTAACAAGATTAACTTCTAAAGGACAGACTAAAATCACATTTTGTGAAATTATAACGTCTGAGCTATGACTCAGTATGAGAGGAAGCACTGATGTTATGAAGCTCATCAGTACTCAGTAGTACTAAGCTCCTGGTTCAAAAGTGGCATATGTCACTATAGCAACTGTCCGTGCTTATTTGCATTTGAAACTCAGGCAACAAATGGTGGATAAGACTATAACATCAAGATGGATATGTGCTCTGGTGGTTTGATATGCACGCCTGTTGATAGTAAAAGTTTTTTTTTTTTTTAATGTTTATTATGATTGATTCCTTTTTTAGAGCTGTCTTAATTCTTGTTAATGTATTTTTCCCAAGATATATTCTTCCTTTTCAAACACGTTAAACTTAGCGCTTTTCCCAGTTAGGTTGTTAAATTTTACTGTAGCTTTCTCTCTTTTATTGTTTGGCAGCTTGACAAACAATAGTTATAAAAATACAACTTTTACTATGCTGAATTACTTGTAGTTTTTTAACAGAAAAAAATAGTACAAATTTTATTTAGCTACACATCAAACAAAGATGTTCAAGGCTACCAATAAACATGCGAATTGTCTAAATTCAAACATTTATTGAAAAAGTATGTTTTTCTGAGCAAGGTCTGGATTTCAGACACTGTAGGCAGACAGAGATGACACAACTTCCAGTTATCTATTAGCAAGTGTCCATAAATTTACTTTGAGGCACAGGAAACTTCTTGGAGAATAGAACTGGGAAACTGATTCTTTTCTTTTCTCCCTTGTCTGATGGATTGGAATGATTCCTAGTAAGGTCATATTACAGGAAAAGGAATCTGTACACATGCATCCCAGCATCTGTACACATGCATCACAGCATAGCTGAGCCTCACAGGGGCTACAACTGGAAACTGAAAACAGGAACTGAGGTTACTCTCTTCATCTCTCACAGTTCCCTAGTCTTTCTTTCCTATTCTCAGCAGCCTTCTTTTGCTTTTTCATGTTACATAAGGCCTTAGACTGCTGGCCCTTACTCGTCTACATGATCTAGCACCAGTATTTACTTTCATTTGCAGATTTGTTTTTTGTCTCTATTTGCAATTTTTGAGAGAATCTGATTGGGTTATCTTTGAGCCCAGCATGCTGCTGCTCTGCCACTCTGCTAGCTTGATTGGGTTATCTTTGGAAGATGGGCCACAGAAAATTTGATGACATTCCTATTGATTGACTGCTTTAAGGCCAAGTATTCCTGCCTTAGTCCAATTAGCTGAATTTAGGAGGGTGGACTAATGTACTGAATGCTTTAAACAGATGGATGTGGAGATTAGGGTGAAGAGAGGAAGGAGCTTTCTTCAGAACTGGTTCTGGGCCAGCAACCACTGAGATCTATCTAGTATAGTAGATACCGTTGCTCAGTGACTTTTTATCCAGAGATGCCTAGAACTCTGTATTGAACAAATAGCCTAGGCTGACAACTGGTCTTTTAGATAGATGTTGAATAGTTTTGATAGTCTTTTTGGCTTCCCTTACTCCTGGACTACCCATAAAATGTTTCCAGGTCATGCTAGTTGAATAACTATAATACTGCATCATGAAGCGATATAGCCTTCATCGTCAACTACTACAGTATTTTCATTGCAGAATTTAATATTTAATTAAATGCTTTGGAGAAATCTCTTCAGCCCATTAGGTGCTGAAAAGGAGAGATGAAGTATATATTGTCGTACAATAAACATTAATCAGAGTCTTGTTTTGTTTTAGGGCAAAGAGGTTTCATTTGATATGCCAACTCTAGTCAAATTTGGAGGCTGAGGAGTATTGTGTTGAGAAGGATTTTGAGATTGTTCCCTTGTTCTACTGGGAAGAGTGCCATGTTTGATTTGTGATGTCCACTGTGGTCTGAAGTAATTGTTGACCTGAATGACCTGTATTTTCTATCCCTAGTCTGGATTAATTATTGTCTGAATGATATATTAGTGTTTATTTTCTATTTTCCTTTTGTTGTACCTGTACACTCTTCAGTGGATTATATTCATGCCAGTTCCTTAATTTGTGAGTAGCAACAGATCACTTAAGTATTAAATTTTATATGTAATTTTCAGATAAAGGATTTTTAAAAGCCATTTCTAAACTTCTAAATTTAAGAATTTATCAATCTTAATTAGATTCTGTAAAAATGTGAACTGTTTCATTTATATTAACTATTAAGGGGGAACTCATGCTTTACACTACAATGAAAACATAACAAATTTCCATTCATTTGAAGGGTAGATACAGAGTTTCTCCCATAGTATTAAGTTTACATACATAAAGATTGTCACATCTCTAAAACCTAGCCTTTAAGCAAGAAGTTTCTAGTTGGAATTCATTTATTTACTTTTTTCTTAATTAGGGAAATACATGAATGTGGTTAACAAAAAAATGTAATACAAAAATATTTTTTATTAAAAGTAACAATTTCTTATTCCTTGCCTCTCATTGTGAGGTCTACCCCCAGAAACATACATTTTGAACTATTTTGGTGTTTTGTTCTTTATATGCTTTTACCTACATTCCTTGACTGATTAACTTTAAACATCACCTGTTTACTCCCTTTTATAAAAGATGAAGATTTAGTTCAATTAGTTTACTCCCCATCCTTCTCTCATCTTTCTACCAATATTTGATAGTTAATTGTAATTTTTACTCTTGCTCTTGATTCTTATATTAATAGGCTTTTGCTGCATAGCAGGCAGTCTTTTGGGTATAAGAGGATGAATTATAGCAGATTAGGTAACTGTTCAGCAAATATTCATTTCTACCCTCCCCCACTCGTTCACTGAGCTTGGTCTTGGGACTTTGGCTAAAAGAATGTCGGCAGAAGTGAAACTGACTTTATAGCTAGTTTTGAGCCTAGGCTATAGAGGCATTAAATATTTTCATTTGCCCCTCTGACAATTTCTAACTTTTGCATAATAAAACATGTTTTAGGAATCTGCTGCTCACCATCAAGCCCCAGATGGAGAAACATGGAGATATCACCTTGATTTACAGCTGGAATCAAGGCTGCCCCAATTGATCTAAAGAATTTATTTGTAAGCGAGAAATATATGCTTATTTTTTATATGCATTGTGATTTTACAGTTGCATATGTTGAAGAAAGAAATTGATTATAAAAATGGGTACCAGGAAGTGGGGTGCTGCTATAATAAAACCTGAAAGTACATGTCATTGACTTTGGTACTGGGTGGTGGTCAGCAAGAAAACTGATAGAGGAGGCTGAAAAAAATGAACATGTTATGTGGTAGCAAAACATTTCATTAAACTGTTGTGGGAGGCAACATGGAAGACAGGAAGTAACTAAGTAAGTAACTAATGAAGCTGTAGTATTGGGCAAGGAAATTTCAAGGCATAATGTTGAAAGCATGAGCTGGTTTCTACTAGCTGCACAGGATAAGGTACTATGAGAATAATTCAATCCTCCATATCTGACCTTTTGGTCATAATTCATGTTTCTCCCATTCCAGCTACTTAGTTCTTCATCTTAATATGTATGTGTGAGGGAACACATCAGCTGGCAGGCTTTCCTTTGGTGTGGGTGGACAGAAAGCTGACTATCAGGGTTCTGATCTTCTAGATGCCACAAAGAAAAAGGCCTGTCTCCAGGTCACTAAAACTATAGTATAAAATTAATTTTTTTCTGGTGATATTTCCCCCTCCATTTCTTCTTTCCTTTAAAGAAAAGGGCCCTAATTAATAAGGGTGGTGGTTGCTAGAACAAGTAAACCTGAAAATTTCAATGGCTTAACAAAATAGCAATTTATTTTTTCGTTTGTTTAATAGTCCAGTTAGAGTTTTCCTCTCAGGCAGTTTTCCTTCATGTGATGATTTAATGCCTCCAGTTCTTTGTCTTATGGTTCTGCCATCCTTAAAATGCCTTATGATTCTCTGTCTCCCGCTAGTGGAAGGGGAAGAGAAAATGGAGAGGGCACTCCTTAACCTCCTTGGCAAGGAAATGACACATTACTTCTATTTACATTCCATTGGCTAAAACTAGTCATTATAGTCCCACCAAGATGCAAGAGGATCTGAGAAATGATGTTTTTTGGCTAAGCATTTACTTCTTAGGGACAACTCTATAGTACAGAAGGAGGTATATGAATTTTGGTCAATAGTTGGCTGTCTTTGCCACAAAGGAGAATTACCCTCTTATTATTTTTGGCTGGGGGTAAATATTAGGCTCTTTGTATGCCATGTGGGTGGAAGTAGATTATTTGATTAGTACAGGTTTTCTATATTCAGATCTTCAATTAGTTTCTGTTCTTAGCCATTCTTCTCATTCCTTTCCTAATGTCCCTTGGAGACAGTTCTTCAAGTATATCTGAGCCTAGAGTCCCCAGGGTTCCAGTGTTCAGGTCAGCTTTCATCTCATTTGCAGCTTCCTCCTAGTGTATTATGTTCTACTTAAGTTGTCAATACATTCCTCTTTACTTTTTGTCTTTTGGAAATTTGTTGAAATCTTGATAGCCAGTGACCAACTCTTCTCAAACTGAGTTGTCGTTGCTATTATACAGACCTAAATATCTATGCATTGATTTTTATTTTAAGTTTCAGGAGTCAGATGAAGTAAATATAGAATATCTTTAATTAATATCTCTAACAAATATATGGCGCTTAAAGAAGATGCATTTACTCTCCACCGTGGTCAGAACACTTCTCTAAACCTCTCTTGGCTTTCGATTCCTTGCCTAACAGTACTTGCTCTTCTAGTGAGAGCTGCTTAGTTCTTTGTATCATCAATATGCTATGTTTATTCTCACCGCTGAGGCTTTGCACATGTAGTGTCTACTCTTCAAAGTTACTATCCCTTTCATATTTGAGTACTCTTTAAATATAAATGCTGAATTCAAATTTTACTTTTTTTTCAAGTAGCCTATCCTCATTACTCCAGGCTTCAGTGATCCTCCCTCCCTCCCTCTCTCCCTCCCTCCCTCTCTCCCTCTCCTTCCGTCCCTCTCTCTCTTCTTCCTTCCTTCCTTCCCTCCTTCCTTCCTTTCCTTTCTTTCCTTTCTTTCCTCTTTTTCCTTTCTTTCCTTTCTTTCCTTTCTTTTCCTTCCTTTCTTCCTTCCTTTCTTTCCTTTCTTGTTAGGTTTCTTTCAAAATATAGACTCCTTAAAGGAAAAGCCTGTGCTGTGTACCTCTTTGCTTACTCTGCAGTGCCTAACATAGTGGAGAGTTCATGCTAAGTACATAATAAATATTCATTGACTGAAGTCCTGAATTGTTGCAGCTAGTTCTACTCAAAATGTAGTCTGCAGACTGATGCCAGTGCATAAACCGTTAGCATTGTGCTGGCATATAAGTACAGAAGTTGAGAATAAACTAGAAATATGACAGAGTAATTTTGTGTCTATTGAATTTACAATAAAAGGTTTGGCTTCTGTTTTGCATATTTAGAAAAATTTCTGTAAAGTTTTTGCATTTCATTTTATAAAAGTATCAGTCCACAATGGATTAGAAAACTTAATAGCATCTCACACAGATATTTCAAGAAGCACTAATTTAGACTACAAAGAAATGAGAAAGCAGCAAGGAGATCAGTATATTTTGAGACTAGTAGATTTCATGAAGGAAGTTGAGATCTCTTTCTGAAGGATAATTGTAAAGCCCTGGGTCACTTTTAGCAAGGATAACAAGATTTTGGACTACAAATGGAGGAGAAATGTGCTAATATATTCTATGGGGACCAGGGAAAAAAGAGACCTGGCAGAGTTAAAAATCTAGTACACAGAGAGCTGACCAGATGCCAGATAACATGAGCATTTCCTGTTTATTTGGTTACTGCTTGTTTTATAGTGTGATGAATGTCTTTCATTCTCATATATGTCTATTGCCGATTTTCCACACATCAGTGGTATAGTGTACCTGTCCCTTTATTTATGTGGTATTTTTTCCTGCGAGTTTTTTTATACATGATAAATATTCCTCTTGTTTATGCAGACCTTTTATACGTGGTTTCCATTTATGCGGTCTCATTTTACATAGTTCTTTCTTTTTCATTTCCATTATTGATGAGTACTCTTTCTAAAAAACAATAGCTTAACTCAGCAACATACAAAGAACTAATACTTACACATAATTATGAATAATCTGTTCATCGAATGGCAAATAAAAAAGCATGGGTGACTACTCATGTTTTTTGGTATTGGTTTTACAAATGTTTCACTGTAGAAGCTGAAAATTATATGAAGGAAAAATATCTTCATTTAAAATTCTTTTACTTTTAGATAATGCACCTGGTTATCCATACAATTTAGAACATCCAAATATAAAAGTTGTATATTCGCCACTAAATACAACTTCCTTGATCCAACCTTTAGATCAAGACATAATTTCCACCTTTAAGATTAATTATATTAAATGGAGTTTTAATGATATATATATATTTTATTTATTGTGGTGACATTAACAAAATCAAATGTTTCAAGTGTACAATTCAACAGTAAGTCATTAATGATATTTTTAATAAAGGAAGATAATGAATCATTTACAGTTACAGAAACCTGGAATAAATACACAATTTTAAGTTGTGTCCAGAATATTGCTTTAGCTTTGAGTGATATAAAGCCGTCAACTTTAAATGCTTGCTTGAAAGCAGTATGGCCAGAAGTGGTTGTGCCAGGGAATATGGATCCAACAACTGAAGAGGGATTAACTGGAATTATTAATTCATTAAATTTCATGAAAGCTCCAACAATTTGAATGTAGATGATATTAATGAATTATTGTGGATGAATTATTGTAGATGAATTAATGAATTACTGGCTGATCATAATTTAACTGATAATAAATTAATTCACCTAATATCTGAAGCCTAACCTGCCGATGAATATCGTAATGACCTTGAACCAGTTTCATTTACTACAGAAAATGTTTACAAAGCTCTTTAATTGTCTACAAAACTGGAAACTGCAATTCTAGATATTGATCCAAACATCCAATGAACCTTAAAATTTCAAAAAGACTTTTAAAAATGTTGCAGTGAATGTCAAAGAATTTGTGAAAACTTAGCAAAGATGGGGTTGGAAAAAGATCATCCAAAACATGAATGTAAATAATGAAACCGAAGTAGGACCTTCAAATATTTTGAGTAAAGATAGTGACTTTGTGCCAATTAAAAAGAGAAGGTTGATTGCTTTTGATTACAGTAGACATCAACAGCAAATAAAATTTATTTTGGTTTTTCTGAATTTTCATGAGCATTTATTAATGAAATATTTGAAATAAATATTTTTGTGACTTATATTAGCCTATTTCTGCAGTTTTTTCCCTCATACTGTGGACGCTTTACAAGGTTTTCTTCTGCATAAAAAAAAGACGTGTGGACTGGATAATCCATGTGAATCTAGGGACAGGTGTACATTTAAAATTTTGCCTGTTTGAAAACAGACTCATGGACATGGACAATAGACTAGTGGTTACCAGAGGGCAGCAGGGAGTGTGGAGGTAGATGGGGTAAAGGGGGTCAAATATGTGATGACAGAAATCTAACTATGGGAGGTGAACACACAGTGTAAATATGTATATATCTTACTGTTAAAAGTGTACAGCTGGAACTTACTGGATTTCGTTAATCAATGTCACCATAAAAAAAATAAGTAAATTTAAAATAAAATTTTGCCTGTTTGAAACATTTCTTTTTAATTTAGCCTTTAAAAAATTAGATGATTGGCTTATTGATATGTTGCTAAATTTATTCTAGCTTTAATATGAAGCTAAATAAATAAAATATAAGAAAGGAAAAATAATTCATGAAAATTATTTCAAATGAAAAACCTGTTTTCATCTTGTTTTGTTTTTTCTTTTGTCATTTTCGTCTTGGGTCAAAGCTTATTCTCTTAGTTACTGAATTACATTCATATGAATTCAAAGACCTGGGAGTAAAATGAGTATTGACATAATCATTCATTGCTCCTGGAGAATTAACATTTTATAGCATAAAATGTGAGTTGAACTAGTTATCTTTTTTATTGTGGTAAAATATACATAACATAAAATTTACCATTTTAAGTGTATAGTTCAATGACATTAAGTGCATTCACATTGTTGTACAGCTGTCACCACCATCCATTTCCAGAACTTTTCATCTTTCTAAATGAAAAACTCTGTACCCATTAAATAACTCCTCATTTACCTTCTGCCCTCTGAACTAATTATTTTAAATTTATTTATTTCTGTGTTTTCTTGTCCTATTTGCTATCATTATAAATGAATTATATACTGAATATTCTTTTCATATATGGAACTGAGCCAGATACTGAGCAGAGTTGAATTACATTTATAAAATGGCTGAGACATTTGCCATGACATTAGTTGGCTTCCTGGGTGACAGAGTCTTGTTGCATGAGATTCTTTATCTTATACCCACATTCCAATCCATTAAATGTGCAAAAGTACTCGGGCTGTATTTTTGTTTCAGAGGTTAAGTGGAAAATATCTAATTACATTAGTCTGACTATTCTAAGTAAAGATTGAAGTGAGATATTGCTTTGATTTTATCTGAGATTTTGAGTGCCTAAATGTACATATTTGCAAAATTACTGAAAATGAAAGTGGACAGTTATTTTGGTTATTTTTAAAAGCCTGGGTAAATTTTTATAGCCATATATTTATATTTTGAGGTGTCTTGGTTTTATTTCTTCTAATTCTTTTTCTCTGTCGTGTTCCCTTGCACCTCATCTTTCCTCTGCCCTGTAAATTTACCTGTTTCCCATGGCTTTCGCCTTTATTCCTTTGCTTAGAAATTTCACCTTTTTTAGTTCAATTATCTCTCTTTGGGAAAATAACTCCTAAGTGTATATTTCTTAACCTTGAGTCACAGTTCTGAATCTAGAATTATCCTGAAATTTTCTCTTATATGGTCTGCTATCACCTCAAGCAAAACATGTTTAATGTTGAACTTATCATTTTTTCATCTACTTTAAACTTCATTTTTTTAAAATAATTTTTTTATTTTTCAATTATAGTTGATATACAGGATTATATTAGTTTCAGATGTATAACAGTGATAAGACATTATGTAGCTTACAAAGTGATCATCTCATAATCTAGTACCCATCTTATATCATACTTAGTTATAATAATATTATTGACTATATTTTCTATGTTATACTTTATATCCCTATGACTATTTTGTAACTACCAATTTGTACTTCTTAATCCATTCCCCTTTTTTCATCCACTCCCCCAAATCTCCTTCCTCTGGTAACCCTCAAAATGTTCTCTGTATTTATGAGTTTGTTTCTGTTTTGTTTGTTTATTTTGTTTTTCAGATTCCACATTTAAGTGAAATCATATGGTATGTCTCTCTTTGTCTGACTTATTTCACTCAGCATAATACCCTCTAGGTCCATCCATGTTGCATATGGTAAAATTTCATTCTTTTTTATGGCTAAGTAATACTGCATTATATATGTACCGTTTCTTCTTTATTCATCTATTGATGGAATTTAGATTGCTTCTCTGTCTTGGCTCTTCTTGGTTCACTGAAATAATGCTTCAGTGAAGATATGGATGCAACTGTCTTCAGAAATTAGTATTTTGGGTTTCTTTGGATAAATACCCAGAAGTGGAATTACTGGGTCCTTTTTTGTCTTTGTTATAGCCTTTGTTTTAAAGTCTGTTTTGTCGCATAACTATTGCTGCTACAGCTTTTTTTTTTTTTTTCATTTCGATTTCCATGAAATATCTTTTTTCATTCTTTTACTTTTCTTTTACTTTCAGTTTGTGTCTTTTGATCTGCAGTCACTCTCTTATGGGCAGTATATGTAAGGGTCTTGTTTTTTTATCTATTCAGCTGTCCTATGTCTTTTGATTGGAACATTTAATCCATTTACATTGACAGTAATTGTTGGTAGATATGAAGTTATTGCCATTTTATTCATATTTTTGATCATTATCGTCTTCTTAAAGAAGTCCATTTAAATTTCTTGTAATACTGGTTTGGTGGGGATGAACTCTTTTAACTTAACCTTGTCTGGGAAGCTCTTTATCTGTCCATTGATTCTACATGATAGCTTTGCTGGTTAGAGGAATCTTGGTTGTAGGTCCTTGCTTTTCATCACTTAATATTTCATGCCAATCCTTTCTGGTCTGCAAAGTTTCTGTTGAGAAATTGCCTGACAGTCTTATAGGAGCTCCATTGTAGGTAACTAACTACTTTATTCTTGCTGCTTTTAAGATTCTCTCCTTGTCTTTAACCTTAGGCATTTTAATTATGATGTGTTTTGGTGTGGGCCTATTTGAGTTCATCTTGTTTGGGACTCTGTGCCTCCTGGGCTTATTTGTCTATTTCCTTTGCCAGGTTAGGGAAGTTTTCTGTTGATATGTCTTCAAATAGGTTTTAATTCCTTGCTCGCTCTCTGTTCTCCTTCTAGTACCCTATGGCGTGAATGTTGGTATGCTTGGTGTTGTCCCAGGAGCCCCTTAAACTATCCTCATTTTTTTGGATTTTTAAATTTTTTTGCTGTTCTAATAAGGTGTTTTCTGCTACCTTGTCTTCTAGATTGCCGATTCAATACTCTACTTCATCTAATCTGTTGTTCCTGCTAATATATATATAGTCTTTATTTCAGTTATTGTATTCTTCATTTCTGACTGGTTCTTTTTTGTTTTCTATCTCCATTTTTATGTTTTCTATCTTTTCGTTTAAGTTATTACTGAGTTTATCTACTCTTCCTCTAAGTTCATTGAGAATCTTTATAACTATCCTTATAACATTTTATAATGTTTTGAACTCTGCTTCTGATAGATTGCTTGTCTCCATTTTGTTTAGTTCTTTTTTTTGGAATTTTGTTCTTTTCTTTCATTTGGGACATGTTTCATTTTGGCTGCCTCCTTGTTTTTGTTTCTATGTATTAGGTCGAGCTGCTACATCTCTGGTCTTGGTAGAGTGTCCTGTAAGGCTCAATGGTGCAGCCTCTCTGGTCACCTGAGCCAGGGGCTCCAGGTGTGTCCCTTTGTTGGATTGTGTGTGCCCTTATGTTGTAGTTGGGCTTCAATTGATGTTGGTACATTAGTTGAAGGGATTGATGCTTAGGCTAACTGGCTGTGAGGAATGGTGTGACTACAACAGAGGAGCTGTTGTGCAAGGGCTGACCCCACAGAGCAAGATTCACTTTAGCAGGGCTCTGGTGCCTGCCCATTCTGCTCTTTGGGTGTGTCTTTTGTAGAGGTGGTTGTGTGGTGCACTGGTGTGGTCTGAAGTTGGTTTGGGGGCCTTTTGGGAGGGTCTCTGGTGCAGGCCATGGTCAGCCACTGCCTCTGTCTATTCCAGGGCCACCTGGTATGAGCTACAAAGTGATCTGTGGATGGTTACTGCTTGTGATGGGCTTGGAGGTGCCTGAGAGAGGCTAAGCAGTGAACTAAGGGTGGCTGCCACTAGTGCTGGGCTTGAGGCCTCTTAGCAAGAGATAGAGAACTTGCTAAGGTTATAGGCTACTTGCTTGGTGTTTAAGAACCTTTAAGAGTTTTTGAGAAAGTCCACAGCATGAATCAAGACAGGCTATTTGTATGGAAAAGCCACTGGAAGTGGCTCAGTTGGGCCAGCACTAGGGCAGGGTGACCAGAGTTAGCTAGGTTGATGGAAACTCAGGTATGGTGCCTACTTGTGTCTGCATGCCAGGCCAGGGGAGGCTCAAGAAAGGAACAATTGCTTCTGCCAGTCCTTCTATCTTTTTTTCTTGTTATGAGAACTTTTAAGATGTACTCTTAGCAACTTTCAAATATGCAATGCCATATTATTAACTGTGATCTCTTGCTGTCCTCGCCCTGAAGCCAGACAATTTGGTTTCTCCCTGTATGTTCTTGGCACTTTTTAAGTTGCTACCCCAGTGCTAGAGCTCAGAGAAAGTGAGTCTGTGCACGGGCCCTTTAGCAGGAATGTCTGGGACTCCAGCCATCCTTCGTCTCACTCATCCACAATCCCTCATGGTTTTTGCAGCCAGAGGTGGTGGGGGCTTCTCTTCCTAACACTGGAACCCACAGCTGGAAAGCCTGGTTTAAGGCTGGGACCCCTTGCTGAATAGAGGGACCTCTGCAGCTGAGATATTCCTCCTGATTTAACTGCCACATGTGGGTGTGGGGCCACTACTTTCCATATTTCCACTCCTCCTACCAGTCTCAAGGTGACTTCTTCTGTATATCCTTAGTTATAGGACTTATATTCAGCTAGACTTCAGGCTATTATTAATGCTGTTTGTTCTGTAGTTTGTTCATTATAAAACCTGATACCTGATACATTTTAGAAATCTCATGCTTTAAGTTAGGATAAATGGCACTAAATGTGCTGCATCTCTTATTTCATTTAATCTACCCAACCACTGGAAGGTACTATTATTATCTTTATTTTATAGATGAAGAAATCAAAGACTAAAAAGTTTACCTAGCACAAGTTGCAGAGCAGCAGAAATAAGATTAAATTTGGTCTGAATCATTTTAGAAACTCTTATCTACCATTCAATATTGTTTTAGGCAGGGTTTTGTGGTAAAATGGTCTGGCTTTTTAAGAAATGATGTGATAATATTTTCGCCCAGAGAAAGTCCAAGAGAACTATCAAAAAGGATTCAGATGGAGTTCTACATCTGGTCACAATGAAAGAAAAAAAATTGATAAATTGGATTTTATCTAAATTGAAGACTTTACTCTTCAAAAGATTCTGTGAAGACATGAAAAGATAGATTATGCCAGGGGAAAAATATTTGCAAATCACATCTCTAATGAAGAATGTATATCTAGAATATATAATAATTTTTATATCAAGGTATAATTGACACACATATTAGTTTCAGGTGTACACCATAATGATTTGATATTTGTATATATTGCAAAACAATCACGACAATAAGTCTAGTTAACATCCATTGCCATACATGGTTATAGAATTTTTTTTCTTGTTATGAGAACTTTTAAGATGTACCCTTAGCAACTTTTAAATATGCAATGCAGTATTATTAACTGTGGTCTCCTGCTGTATATCACATCCCCAGGGCTTATTTATTTTATAACTGGAAGTTAGTACCATTTGAATCCCTTCACTCATATCACCCACCTGTCATCCCCTGCCTCTGGCAACCACAAGTTTGTTTTCTGTATCTGTAAGCCTGTTTTTTTTTTTGTTTTTTTTGTTTTTTTAAGATTCCACATGTAATTGAGGTCATATGGCATTTGTTTTTCTCTGTCTTATTTCACTTAGCATAATTCTCTCAGGGTTAATTAATGATGTCACAAATGGCAAGATTTTATTCTTTTTTGTGGCTGAATAGTATTCCATTTATATATGGCTCATATTTTCTTTATCCACTTATTTGTCAGTGGATAGATTGTTTCCATATATTGGCTTTTGTAAATAATGCTGTAATGAACATGGAGATGCATATATCTTTTTGAGTTAGTGTTTTTGTTTTCTTTGGATAAATACCCAGAAGCAGAATTGCTGGATTATATGGTAGTTCTATTTTTAAATTTTTGAGGAACTTTTGTATTGTCTTCCACAGTGGCTGCACCAGTATACATTCTCACCAACAGTGTATAAAGCTTCCCTTTTCTTTACATTCTCGCCAAAACTTTTTATTTCTTGTCTTTTTAATAATAGCCATTCTAACAGGAGTGAAGTAGAATCTCATTGTGGTTTTGATTTGCATTTCTCTGACGATTAATGATGTTGAATAACTTTTCATGTACTTGTTGGCCTGTATGTCTTCTTTAGAAGAATTGTCTATTCAGATCTTTTACCCATTTTTTTAATTGGACTATTTTTCGCTGTTGAGTTCTGAATTCTTTATATATTTTGGATATTAACCCCTTATCAGATATATGACTTGCAAATTGAACTTTTAAAGTTCAACAATAAGAAAACAACCAGCTAATTAAAAAAATGGATAAAAGATCTGAATAGACACTTCAAAGAAGGTTTACTCATGGCAAAATAAACATGTGAAAAGATATCAACATTACTTGTCATTAGTGAAATGAAAATTAAAACAGTGAGAAGCTACTACATACCTATTAGAATAGATCCAGAAAACTGACAATACGAAATGCTGGTGATCTCATACTTGCTGGTGAGAATGCAAAATGGTGTAGCCACATTGGAAGACAATTTAGCAGTTTCTTATAAAATTAAACACAGACTTAACCATATGATCCACCAATTGCATTTCTAGGTATTTACCAAATTGATTTGAAAATGTACATTCACACAAAAAATGTATGTGTGCTTTATTCACAATTGACAGCTTTATTTTTAATTATCAAAAACTAGAAGCAACCAATAAGTCCTTCAGTAGATGAATGGATAAACTAGGGTACAGCCATGCAATGGGTTATTATTCAGCGATAAGCAAGAATGAACTATTAATGCTACAACACGGATACATCTTAAATGAATTTTGCCAAATTAAAGAAGCCAGACTGAAAAGGCTATTTACTGAATGACTCCATTTATATGATATTCTAGAAAAGGCAAAACTATATAGGAATGGAAAGCAGATCACTGATTGCCAGGGATTTAAGGAAGGGAGTATTTTACTAGGGGAAGCACATGGGAGTTAGGGTGATGACATAAACTGTTGCAGTGGACATATGACACTCTGCATTTGTCAAAATCTATAGAACTTTGCAGTGTAAAAAGCTTAATATATATGCAAATTAAAAAAATCAACTAGGAGTTTGACTGATCCTAGAATAGAATGCAGACTGTAACAGAAGAACCTAAGAAATATGTTAGAAATGTATAACCTCACAGAATGAATGGGGAGAAAGGTGCTTGACCTAAATAACTTTGAAAAGGTTTGGAAACTGTAAGACTAAAGACAAAAGTGTACATAGACATTGTGCTCTGGTTGAAAAAATTTCTTACAGGAATATAGGTTAACAATTCTGAAACTGATCTACGTGTGTTCTGAGAATGAACAAATACTGTCACCTGAGCAAGTCTAGATTAGCCTGCTGCAGGATGAGAGAGACAAGGCCTAGTCACCCCCAGTGCCTCAGCCAAGTAAGAGCTCATCACCCTCATAAACACAGCCATCTAGTTAATCTGTAGCAGACCACAAATGCATGAGGAAGCTGAGCTAAGACAAGAATCAACCACCCAGTTGATCCCTTCAAAATGGATGTCACAATTCTATAGGGTGTTTTAGGGAGATTTTTCAGAAAATAGATTTGTTTCTGCAAATCTTTAAGCAATATGGTGGAGAGTAGACTTTGTAGCAGCAGCCAATACCATTGTTTGTAATGTTCTTTTTTCTCACATCTGCCTCTCACCCAGATCACTACCCAAACATAATTTATTTTAGTTTTCTGCTTGTCTATCTTTTTATCAATAGCCAAAGTATATTTGTTTACTCTTGGGAATAGATTAGTACATAAGATTCCAATCAACTAGTCCAAATACCAACTGTTATAGTTAGAAGACCTTCAGACATTTTTAGCTGAACAAAGGAAAAAGGCTGTAGTTTTTTCTTTTGGAAAGCATTGGGAACTTTTACTTTTTGTGGAGTGGAATGTGCTTCCTTTTTAGTACATTGGGATTTCTCTGGGGACATTTTTGAGATAAACTACTGCATACATCAAAAGCACATAAGGATTTCTGCTGCCTAACTGTCTTGAAGATTTTACCTAAAGATTTCCATTAAAAAAAGTTATTATGTAGAGCTACTAAAATAAATAATTAAAAAATAATATAATGTATATTTTAAGGTAGGCTCATTTAACAAGTTGTTCAGTGGGACTTTTGTTGTTGCCTCTGATTTTGGGGTTAACTTCTAGAACTGAGAACAGAGCATATTAGTGCCTGAAGATTGTAAGCTCTGTCTTTGTAGAACATGTTGTGGTCACAGTCTCTGCCAGGGAAGCAATTCCAGGCAGTTCATTGCATACCCTGTGCAGTGCCCTGTGACTGCCAACTTGCCTTTAGCTGGTGATTATTGAGTCCAGTAGTCCCTAACTCCAGCTGCAGCTGGGTGCTGCCCATGTAGGGACAGTGGTCATTTGCTGGTCAGTGAGATTCTTTCTTTCTTTGGGATTTTTTAAAAACAGAAGTTACAGCAATATAGGCAGTTGGTTACAGGAGCAAAAATCAGAAAAACAGATAAATAACTGAGTTATATCAGTGCTAAAACAATAAAATAGAGATCTACCAACTTCTGCTAGAGCTACCTGAATCCAAATGTTAAAAAATATTTTTTTTCATTTGATAAGGTTCTATTTAAGTTTTACATAAGCTTCTTTTCAAGTGTAAGTGAGGTTTAGACTACTGGGAATAGTGTTCATGGTTTGTCAGTTTATTGGAGACAATTTTTTGTGCTTACATTCTCCATGCCTGTCTACTTGAAATCATTATCCGAGTGGCTATAGTTGTTGCACCAGTGATTCTATTTGAAATTTCCACTATAATTCTTGTCCACTTGCACTATGAGAACTGACATCTTCTCTTGCCATCATGACTCCTTTAGGCACAGGGAGCACAGATTTTATATTTGTCAGAAAGGAAGGTTTGGCAAGATAGTGTTTATTTTACAGGGTGATAATCTTTTCTTAAATGTTTTCTCAATTCTATTCCGAAAAGTGCCAGTGCCAAATAAAAACTTTACTTCTAAAGAGAAAACTTGTAATAGACAGTAAAGATTCAATGTAGGGTTTGTGCTGTTGGCTTCCGGTGGGTTTGAAATTAGAGATTAATGTGTGCTTATATGGAAACCTAATAAGTTAAACTAAAGAGAGAGGGAGGGATAGAAAGAGGGAGAGAAAGAAAAGGGGGAAGGAAGGGAGGGAGGGAAAGAGAGAGGGGGAGATAAATACATACAGCCTTTTTTTTAGGTTTATGCTTTACACCATGAATCTGAGAGAATAATTTGGTCTGTATAAATAACTTCAGACGTCACTGAGTCTCTGTAGATTTCCCATAGGGAAATTACATTAAACTTTTCATGGTCACTACCACCTTTGAATCTTTACTGTCTATCTCTCCAAGGTAAAGGCTGGGTTGTGTAAGTTAGAAATACAGAATATGTTGAGAACCCCAGCCTAACCTTCTAGCTGCTCCAGTTGAGGGCTTTTCTTGCTTTTCTTCCTGGTAGCTTTTCTGTCAGGTACCACTAAGGTGATACTTCTTGACCTCTTTTCACAACCTCTTGGCATTTTTCCTTATAACTGACTCTCATCTTTGAGACTTTTCTTTAGCAGTTGCAGTTCTTCACAATCCTCAATAGTTTCCAGTAGCAGCTATTCCCCATGGCTTAGCTTCTGGTAGTGTTATAGCTGATTTGGCTCTAGGCTGCTTGCTTCCTCCTCTGGAAACATCCATTCTCAGCCTTCTTTTTGCTTCAACTTTTACCAGTTACTTCTTTTCTGCTCTCCTGCTTCAGTGGACTTATTCATATCAATATGCCACGGTTTCCCAAATATAACCCACTGTTTGATATTCTCGCTCCTCTCATGTCAGTCCCAATTTTGGGTAAATAGTTACTTTTACTATGATTTCTCAAATGGAATTAACGAGTACCTCCTTTGTGCCCCTCATTAATACTCTAAACATCTGCCATAGCGTCTATAATTCTTTGCTGTTTATATCTCCCTTGAGTAAAGCAGAAATGAATTTTCCCCACCAAATTGTAGATTCTTGAACAAAATAAGTTTCGTTGTTCTTTTAAGCCGTTAAATTTTAGGGTAATTTGTTATACAGTCATGGAAACTGAAGTAGATTTTGGCATCTGGAAGTGGGGTGCCATGCAACAGAAACCTAAAATGTAGCAGTGACTGAAGCTAAACTAGACAGGACTAGACAGTGGGCAGAAGGTAGGAGGACTCTGAAGGGACTGTTAATGGAAGTCTGGTGGCTCTCAAAGAGGATGTCAGTGAAGGTTTAAAGGACAGTGAAAAAATGTTATTGGGAGCTGGAATAAAGATCCTTATTTTATAATAGAGAGTTAAGCAACATTGTCATCTATGGCCATGTGGAAAATGGAAAATGGTTATAATGAATTATACAGTAAGGATATTTCCAAGGATAGTTGAAGGTGTCGTCTGGCAATTTCTTGCTTCTTATGTTAAAATATGATAAAGAGAGTGTTATGGTATGATTGTTTGTGTCTCTCAAAATTCATGTTAAATCCTAAGGCCCAAGGTGATATTATGAGGAGATGGGGCCTTTGGGAGGTGCATTATTAGGTCATGAGGGTGGAGCCCTTATGAATGGGATTATTGCATTTATAAAAGAGATCACACAGAGCTCTCTAGCCCCTTCCACCATGAGAAAACATAGTGAGAATTTGGCAGTTTGCAACCCAGAAGAAGACTTCACCAAAACCCTACTCTGCTGGCACCCTGATCTTGGACTTCCAGTTTCCAGAACTGTGAGAAATAAATTTTTGTTGTTTATAAACCACTCAGTCTCTGGTATTTTGTTATAGAAGTCTGATTGGACTAAAGATAAACTAAGGAAAGAATTGTTAAACACAAAGAAACCAGAACTTAGTGAATTAGGAAATAAAACTCTCTTTTCCAATTTTTCCAAATGGCAGACAATTCCCAAATTAAGAAAAGTCTTATGGGAAGAGATCAAATCTAGGGTATTGTCAGAAAACCTGGTTTAACTATGAGCCAGTCGAGTGTCTGTAAATCTCTTAAGTCCTCAGGAAATTGAATGTCATGCCTAACAAAGACCTCTAAGGTAACAAAGACCTCTAAGGATCTTGAGGACATTTTGTGCCTCACAGATACTCTTTATTAAACAAATGTCCTTTAAGAATTTTAAGAGCACTGTCTCTCAGGACCCTTACAGGAGGCTCAAGGTCTTACCTTGAGATTTATGGGTGTGGTTTTGTCCAGTGGAGTGGACTATAAATTGATTCACAAGAAATCCACACAGTTTTTTAAAAATAGACTTTATTTTTAAGAGCAGTTTTAGGTTCACAACAAAATTGAGCAGAAAACACAGAGAGGTCCCCTATACTCCCTATCTCTTTCATATCCAGAGTGGTATAGTTCCTAAAATCGATAAACCTACATTGACACATTATCACTCCTGGTTCACAGTTTACATAAGGGTTCACTGTTGGTGATGTATATTTTATGTGTTTGGACAAATGTATAATGACATGTATCCACCATTATAGTATTATATAGAATAGTATTGCTGCTCTAAAAATCCTCTGTCCTCTGCCTGTTTATCTGTCCCTCTTCCCAACCACTAATCTTTTTACTTTTGCCATAGTTTTGTCTTTTCCAGAATATTATGTAGTTGGAGTCATATGGTATGTAGCCTTTTCACATTGGCTTCTTTCATTTAGTAATAAGCATTTAAGTTTCCTCTATGTCTTTTCATGACTTGATAGCTCTTTTTTTTTTTTTTTTTTTAAAGCAATGAATAATAATCCATTTTCAAGGTGTTTTTTATTCATTCACCTACTGAAGGACATCTTGGTTGTTTTCAAGGTTTGGCAATTATGAATAAAGCTGCTGTAAACATCCGTGTACGGGTTTTTGTACAGACATGTTCTCAGCACCTTTAGGCTAATAACAAGGAGTGTATTGGCTGGATAATATTGTAAGAATAGCTTTAGTTTTGTAAGAAACTGCCAAATTGTCTTCCAAAGTAGATGCATCATCTTGCTTTCTCTCCAGTCGTGAATGAGAGTCCTGTTACTCCACATCCTCACTAGCATTTGCTATTGTTAGTGTTCTGGATTTTGGCCATTCTAGTAGGTGTGTAGTGGTATCTCATTTTAATTTGCATTTTCCTCATAAAGTATGATGTTGAGCATCTTTTTGTATGCTTGTTTGCCATTTGTATATCTTCTTTGGTAGGTGTCTTCAGATCTTTGGCCATTTTTTAATCAAGTTGTTCATTTTCTTACTCAAGTTTTAAGAATTCCTTGTATATTTTAGATAACAATTTTTAAAATCAGATACATCTTTTGAAAATATTTTCTTTTAATCCGTGGATTGTCTTCTCATTCTCTTGATTTACAGTTTTTAACATGATTATATATCAGCTTGGATTGAAAGACATAGAGTCAGCACAAAATGAAAAGAAGTCTTTGGATCTCAAACTTCTGTACACAGGAAGCATGCTAAGAACTTGGCTACTTAGCATGGAACTAACGGCCCAGGATGGGGAGCCTTAAGCTATAGTGAATCATTCCCAAGCAGTACAATTGAGGCCTAATTGAGGGACTAGCAGCATATGTCCAGCTGGATTTCAGACTTTTAATGGTGTCTCCTTTCCCCATTTTTGAATGAGAGTGTCTACAGGAGTTATCATATGCCTGTTCCACCATTGTGTATTCATGTTTACAGAGATGGAAACTAATCTTTTTTGTTTACAAATCTTTAGATCAAGAATAGGCTATACTTAAGGAACTGTACCCAGGAAGTTCATCCATACCTAGACCTCAAGCCTTATATTGTGGGTCTTGGGGTAAGGATATGAACTGCTGTGGCCAGAAGGTAGACTGTGGTATGTTGTGTTTTCAAAAACTGTTCTCAATAATATTTTTTGTCCCACATGCTCTGCTAGAACCACGCCACTTCCTATGAAGAGACAGAGTTTATTTCATCCCTTGAAGCTGGGCTGAACTTTGCACTGATTAATAAATTTTGGAGTAAGCGATATTGTATGACTTTCAAGGCTAGGTCGTAAAATATGGTACTGCTTTTTTTTGCCTGGCTCTCTCAAGATGCTTACTTTTAGAACCTAGCCACCATGATGTGAGGAAGCTAGGCCACATATAGAAGCCATGGGTAGGTATTCTGGACTCAGCCACAGTTTCATCTGACAGCATTAAACCACTAGACATGTTAGTAAATGAGCCTTTATATAATTTCCATCTCCAGCCCTGGAGCCAGCCTAGCTGATGCTGAGTGGAGCAGAGATGGGCTATCTTACCCTCTGAAGTCTGTCCAGATTGCAGATTCATGAGCAAAAGATATATTATTGTTTATGGCCACTGTGTGTAGTATAATTTTTTAAAATGTAGCCATAGTAACTGAATAATTAGGAAGGTTTATAATTTTAGGGTTCATTTTAAATTAAGTTTTGGTAATAAAGTTAGCTGACTTTATGAGAAATTCAGAAATATTTCATCTCTTTATTTGGTGTGGAATAACTTAGATAATATTGTAATTATTCCCTAAGATTAGGTAGGTCTTAGGTTTTAAAGGATTTTTGTGTGTATTATTATTTAAAATAATGGTCACCTTTCCAGTCTCTTCTTTTGTTATGTCAGTTTGAGTTTTCTACTTGGTGTAATTTTGGTATTTGTACTTCCTAGGAAATCATACATTTCTTCTGTATCTAGTCTTGCTAATATTTGTTTTGTCTTATATGCTTAACCAGGACCATAAAGGGGTGTGTGTGTGTGTGTGTGTGTGTGTGTGTGTGTGTGTGTGTGTGTGTGTGTGTGGTGTATCTTGTGTTTAAAAAACATCCTTTTTATTTATCAATTCTACTTTTTTCTGTATCACTAATTATATCTGTTAATCTTTACTCATTAACTCTTCAGTTTTCTTTTGGTTAATTTTGTGTTTTAAATTAAACATAATGTTCTTGCAGTTTTAGTCACTTGTCTTCTTAATGAAAGGATTTTGATATATAAGTTTTTATCTAAGTATGGCTTTTGTTGTGTTCTATAATTTTTTATGTGTTTACTTTTTTATTAATTTCTAGAGAGTTCATGATTTTTCTTTTTGTTTAATTTTTATTAAGATGTTTCAAATCGTTTATTTCTAATGTTATTGAATTATAATCAGTGACTGTGGCTTGCAGTATATTTACTTTTAAATATTTGTTATGGTTTGCTTTGTGGAAATTTCTGTAAAACTAATCAAAATGTAAATTCTTTTATTGAGTAAAGTTAGATTCTATAGTGTCTTAGTTCAGGCTGCTATAACAAAAATATAGACTGGTGGGTAGTTTAAACAAAAATTTATCACAGTTTTGGAGGCTGAGAAGTCCAAGATGAAGGCACCTGCAGATTCATATTCTGATTATAGTCTGCTTGCTGATTCATAAAAGGCTGTCTTTTCACTGTTCTCACATGACGGGAGAGGCGATAGCTCTCTGCGGTTTCTTTCATAAAGACACTAATTTCATTCATTAGGGCTCTACCCTCATGATGTATCACCTCCCAAAGGCCCCACCTCCTAATACAATCACATTGGGGGTTATGATTTCAACATATGAATTTTGGACAGACACAAACATTCAGTCCATAACATTCTGCCCCTGACCCTCCAAAGTTCATGTTATTCTCATATACAAAATACATTCATCCATTCTAACAGACCCAAAAGTCATAACTCATTTCAGCATCAATTCTTAAAGTCTAAAGTCCAGAGTTTATCTAAATATCTAAATCAGACATGAGTGAGATTTGAGGTATGGTTTATCCAGAGGCAGAATTATTTTCTAGCTATGAACCTATGAAACCAAACAAGTTGTATGCTTCCAAAATACATGGTGAGACAGGCAAAGTACAGACATTATTATTATTCCAAAGGGAGAAGTAGGAAAGAAGAAACAGTGACAGTAAGTAAGTATAAAACTTTAAGACTTGAGAATAATCTTCAACTTGACACTTTGCCTTTCAGACCCACTGGGATGGTGCTGCCCACACCATGGCTCTGTGTAATGGCCCTGCCCATTCCGTGGCCTCAGGGCCATGCCACTGAGGCATTGGGCAGGGGTATCCTTCCCAGCTGAACCAGAGAAGCGGCCTCAACCTTTGAAACCATTCTATCTCCTGGGCCCTTGCACTCTGGGCTTGTGGTGGTAGTGGCAGCCTTGATGATCTCTGAATCTCCTTGGTTATGGGCAGGTGGGTTATTTTTTCCTTGTCTTGAAGAATAGCACCTGGCTTCTGTTGAGATGGCTATTGAGATCTGTGGTTCATATCCATATTAATCTTCTTATCAAATGGTCAATTTGCTTCACCTTTAGTGTTCTCTTCTGAAAACGCTTTCTCACTTTTCTGCAATATGGATAGGCTGAGAATTTTCCAAATCTTTAAGATTTAGTTCCTTTTTGCTTAACAGTTCCATCTTCAATTCACCTTTCTCTTCTTGCATTTTATTATAAGCAGTCAGGAAGAACCAGGCCACTCTAAGATTTTGCTTAGAGATCTCAGCTAAATATCTGATTTCATTATTTGCTAGTTCTACTTCTATAAAGCACTAGAAAATAAATAGAGCCCAGCTAACTTCTTTGCCACTTTATAGTATTATCTTTTCTCAGGTTTCTAATAACATATTCCTCATTTCCTTATGAAACCTCACTATAATGGCTTTTACAGTCCATATTTCTACCAACATTCTGTTTAGGATTACTTAAATATTCTCTAAGAAGATTGTTATTTTCTCTCCTGCTCTCCTCTTTTCTTTCTGAGCCCTGACAAGAATTTAACTTTAATGCTCATATTTCTAGGATGCACTTCTAAAATCTTACAGCCCCATTACCCAATTCCAAAGCCACTTTCACATTTTTAGGTAATTATTACAGCAGCATCCTACTCTCGGTACCAAAATCTGTAGTAGTGAAGGTTCTCTAGAGAAACAGAACCTATGGAGTCCGAGAAGTCCCACTCACTATCTGCTGTCTATAACCTGGAGACCAAAGAAAGTTGATGGTGTAATCCAGTTTGAGCTTGAAGGCCTGAGAACCAGGGAACCAGTAATGTAAATCCCAGTCCAAGGGCAGGAAAGATATGTCTCAGCTCAAACAGTGAAGCAGGAAAAAAGGGGGGAATTCTTACTTCCTTCATCTTCTGTTCTGTTTAGGCCTCAGCAGATTGGATGATGCTGCCTATCCATACTAGGGAAGGCAATTCACTGAGTCCATCGATTTAAATGCTAATTTCATCTGGAAACACCCTCATAGACAAACCCAGAATATTGTTTAATCTGGGCATCCCATGGGCATTCAGGTTTACACATAAAATTAACCATTATACATATATCCATAGAAAAAAAAATCTTTGAAATAAAACTTCAGTAGACGAATTTAAGGAGAATCACTCTGGAGATCTGCCTGAGTTAGTGGGTTGGAAAAATCAAGAACAAATGTCAAAAAACGGAGAATATACATACAGAGAAATAAATTATGACAGAGACATTCAGTTAAAGATTCATTTTCCGCATACCATTTCTATGGAAATTATGGAGCTGTGCATCATCAAAATAATGACATAAAGCAAGGAAGAAGAAAGCAAAATGAGGAAACAGGATCCGACAAAAGAGAAGCAAAGGATTTTAGTGAATGTTGGTAAATAATGACGCCTCTGCAGCAGGCCTGGAAATAAACTAGATTGGAACAGGTCAGAAGGCTCAAAGAGAGACTTATTCAGGAAGATGAAATTAATAAAATAACTAATGGGTTTGAGTATATTGGGAAGAGATTTATACAAGTTCTAGAGAATATGAGGGATAAATTAATGTTAAATATATAAAAAAAGTTAAAAATTGGGAAAAAAAGATAATTTTTAAGTAAGGAAAATAATCAAGGGAACCCAAGTGTGTGTGTGTTGAGAATGGTGGTTATTTATGAAAGAGCTAAATTCTCATCTTTTATAATAAATACTATCAGGAGATGCCTATAACTGAAAGTAAGAATGTAATAATGTTATTTAGAGATTATTAATAACATTAATAATGTTATCAATTATTAATGTTATTAATGTTAATAATTAACATTAATTATGTTAATTAATAATTATTAACATAATTAATAATGTTAACATAATTAATAATGTTAACATAATTAACAATGTTATTTATTAACATAATTAATAATGTTAATTGTTAACATTATTATGTTAATATTTAACATATTAACATAATATGGGGTAAATATAAAAAAATACTAGCAGAAAGAATTGAAAGCACTTGCCTTCTAGAAGTGAGAAATTTGAAATATGTGGGGTTTAATGTCTTTTCTAAGTATTGTAAAGTTTTAAATGATATACTATGTAACTCTGCTAAAAATAAAACCCAAAAACTAAATTAAAAGGAAATAATGAGAGAAACCAGAGACTTGATAAATCTAAGAGGTATAATATTAGAAGGAGTTAGTAAAGGAGAGAGAAAATAGTAAGAACCCATATTAGAAGAAAGCTAAGTCTGTCTTGAAGGCTACCCCATTCCTTTACCTCAACCCGAGTGTCAGTTAGGATTGATGAGGAAAACTGATGATAGGCATATCCTTATAAAAATTTGAGACTTCAAGAATAATGGTAAAATCTTAACAGGATTTCAGATAGAAAAAACGGATTACTTGCAAAGGAAGAAATTTAGACTGAAATTGTATTTCCTGCATGCAACTTTGGAGACTAGAAGATGGTAGGATAATGTCAGTAGACTAGTGAGAGAATTATACTCTATGAATCCTGTGCTAGGCTAAGCTATCGGTCACCTGTCAGGGAGAAAGATATTCGCGGATGTGTGAAGATTCAGAGATTGGAGAAGTCTAATACACTAATCGACAAAAGGGTTTGAACAATGACTGTAGGATATGAGAAGAGAGAAAAGAAATAGTGATAAGTAATGAAGTTGGCAGCATGCACATGGTTTAGTTTCACTGGATAATCTGACTGTTGGGAAACGCTTTAAGTTCTGAAGTATTCTTTTTTCTCCAGGTTTCAACTTGAAAATATTCACAATAAAAATTTGAAAGACTTTCACCTAGATTCACCAGTTTCTCTTGCAGTAATGCTCTTCTGGTTCAGGAATGCTACTTCTTGAGAAATGGTTTATTCTAGGGCAGGAAAAGTAGAAGGTGAGCTTGCGTTGTTTAACATGCCAGAAAGTGAGGAGATGCTCAGAGATGAATGAGGACATGTCAAAAGGTCAGAGAGTGCACGCAGATTTAGAGTTGTTGTTAGACACCTGTAAGAATGAACAAAGCAGGATTTGAAGAGGGGTAAGTTGAACTGTGATGCATGCAGTTTATCTTCTGCATGTGGGGCTCTGAACCTGAGATGGCTCTTCAGAGTTGTCCCGAATTGAGGCATGGGGCCGGCCCTTGTACCCCTCATGGTCCAGTCATTTGATGTGGGCTACCTGTGGAAAGGGGGCATATTCCTGGATGAGGAAATGTTCTTCAGTAGAGGGCAATTCCTGGGGAGATGCCAGTTATGTGATGTGCCATGCAACATTCTCATAACTGGGGAGGAGTGCCTTGATCCTGAAGAAAATCCTGGGCAATACTTCCTAGCAATCTCTACTCTCATCCTATCTGGGAATAGCTCCTCTAGGATTATGGTTTGTTTTTTCTCTGCGAATACGAGAGGAAGGTAAGTAGGATTTAGTCCAGTCTCTCTCAGTACAGCTGATCTTGGGGACACAATTATATCCTTCTGCTAATTCTAGATTTACCCTTACCCTTGGCCAATACCTGTGGTGGTCTAGGCAGATTACCTGAGGTCAGTGAGAGGTTCTGAGGCCCAGTCACCACGCTCACTATAGTTTCCAGGCTATGGCTGTTGTATTTGTCCATTTGTTGTCAAAATTAGGCAAAGGAGTAGGAAGAGATATCTTTCATATATATTCTTCATATGACAAACATATGTTTGTCATCTGGGTAATAAAAATATTCTTCCCTGCACTTACGTGACAGAAGTCCTACCTCTTTCTGATGATCAAAGTCAATTACATCTGCTAGATTGGTATCTCCTTTTCTCTTGTCTCTTGGCCCAAGGTGCTTAAAGTGACCAGGTGGCAGTTGTAACTTTAATGGGCTGTATCCCTTAGTGATAACCTCTACAGTCATAAAACCTAGCATTGCAGGGAAAGGAAATAGAAATTGCTAAATGGGTCACTGGGAATGACAGCAGGTGAGGCCATACTTGCTTGCCCCCTTGTTTCCTGGCTGCATATATTTATTGTTACAGATGCAGCACCATATAATGGTTGTCGATTTAGGGTGTGATTACATCATGGAGAAGAGTACTCTGTCTCACATGGTGGTATCTCCAAGGGGGTGCCTTAGCCATGCCTTCAGATCACTCTTCCACTGCTCGCTCAGGCTGGCAGCTTTTGAATGTTGAAGTATGTGATAGGACCAGTGGATCCCATGGTCTCGTGTACACATCTCCTTTGCTATATAGAGGTTCTCTGGTCTGAAGCAATGTTATGTAGGATATAAAGTGCCCCAGAAACAGTGTTAGCTTCCAGATAGTCATGCTGACTAAGACTTTGTGGTCAGGAAAGGGTACAGTGTAATCAATTTACACTAATACCTGGTTGATCTCTTTGAGGGAATGTGCCATTTTGGGGGCTCGGCTTTAGTCTCTGTTACTGGTAAATTGGATAATCTCAGTACCAGTTAGCTAGATAAGCCTTGGTGAGCGGGAGCCCATACTGTTGGGTCACACAATAGCCTCCCCTCCATCACTGCCACCATGGCTACTTTGACCATTACGCCAGCACTACAGTGGCCAATGACAGAAGCTGGATGATGTCAGCTAATTAGTTTAGTGCCTCTTCCTTGATGCGTGTTCTCTGATGGGTATTAATATGTAATACAAAGATCCTCATATTTTGTATCTCCTCCCACACACCCATCCTCATACCCTGTCCCCAGGAAAGCCAGTTAAGAGATTTTGTAAACTTTTAGGTGAGAGTTAGGCCCTGAACGAGCAGAATGTCAGTGAGAGTATATAATAACAATATATCTGAGCAGTATTTCCAGTTAGGCTTGTGACAGTTTGGAGACTCCAAAATTTCCAGTCTGATTGATTAGGAGAGTCAGAAATTCATTTTAACTGAAACAAGGAATTTAGAAAAAGTTGGTCTGTAGGTGGGAGAGAGAGATTTTAGACCAGCTGACTATTAGAAATCCTGGTCTGAAACTCAAGACATCAGAATTAGAGACAAACACATTGCCATGTTATAAGCTACCTGTACTCTTTACAATCCTTAACCTGCTTGTTATAGGGGGAAATAGCAGCAGCAAAGAAAAGAAAAAAAATAAGGGGATTGATTTAATCAGGTTTAAAGCTTAGGCTCATGTAAAAATTTAAACATTTCCTTTCAGTAGTGCTTAATGTTTCAGTATGACTGCTCAGAGTCTCAGTTTACTTCTCTCTCTTAGATAGCATCTGAGTATGTGCTGGAGGAGTGGCTTCTAGGATCATATGGCTTGAAAAAAGCAGGATTCTCAGATTTGCATATAGTCTTAAGGCTCCTCTGGTAACTGTGATGATGTCCTTTGTTGGTTGCTGTTTTCCTTGTCACCATTTGGACTTCTGCAATTTGGTCAGACCTTAGTGATGCTTCCTGTCTGACAAGGTTTCTGGTGTTAGAGATGCCACTGAAATCTGGCTGAGAGTTGGAATCAGCTCAGCTTGGGTGCCTCACTTTGAGCCATGATCCTTCCTCGACCCCACACAGAAACCTCAACTGGCAAGCTCCCTAGCTAGGTGCAGTGGGGCCGATCTATGGCAACCTTGGGAAAGCTAAACTTACAGCCTTTTTCTGGCAAGGCTCAGTTGTAAAGTTTATTTTGGTACTTTCTTGTTTATTTGCTTTTTAATTTGTTTAATATCTGTCACTACATACCCTTTCCTCCAACATACATGCCTCTAGAATATGAACATGATAATGGGGACCTTGTTGGTTTTGTTCACTGCCAAATCAGAAGCTCCAAGAAAAGTGCCTGTCATATGATTGGCCCTTAATCTTTGTTAAATCAGTAGGGGAGAAGATAGAACGTGAAATTCCTATGGAAGAGCATGTCAAGTCAGAATAAGATGAGAACTGAACTCGAGGCAGAAGGCAGGAGAGGTTCCAGGGAAGGAAACCGAGAAGAACTATCAAAAGTATGAAGAGGATGGAGTGCAGAAGAGTGGGTGTGGCATGTGCCAGTAAAGAGCAATACTCACTGTTGGCCTAAGACTTCAGAAGTTGAGTAGGGTTACTGAATTTGACAGCTTAGAGGTTACTGGTAATTTGGGAGAGAGTAGTGTTAGGTAGGTAGACAGACGTGAGCGATGGGGGAACAGAGGAGCAAAGGCCCAGCCCAGAGACGGCCCAAAGAACACTCATTCTGTAGCTAGAAAAAATCACTCCTGCATCCTGCGAGACAAAAGTACTGGAGGGCCATAAACCTATCTGGTTTAACCCAGACACAGATGATTGCACAAGAAAGACTGCTCTGACCTTCTTTTCACCTCAGCCTCGTTATACCATCATTATCATGCCTATGCCTGGAAGTTCATGAATCTAATTATAACAAACTGAATTCTGGGTAACCTCATGCACAGTAGGCAGGGAGCTAGCTATATAACAGCCAAATGTCAGTCAGAATCACCTCACGTGCCAATTACCTAGGAACGCCTTTGTAACGCCCCATCATGGCTCAAATATAATACAGAACTTCCTACTTCTGGGTTATTACAGACCTCTTTGCTGAAAACCCGTTCCTCTCTCGGAGGTACTCCTATCTTTTATCTTTTCACTGCCCAAATTACACAGTACTGCAGCCGTTCTTAGTGTGGCCTGTCTCCTTCTAAAATGTACTTTCAATAAATCTTCTAAATCTTGCTGAGCTGGAATTCTTTCTGTGTTGGCAAAAAGAACCAAGAATCCCCAGTGTTACCAGGGCAATGCTGGAGTTCAGATTGTCCCAAACAGTAACAGTAGTACCAAGAGATGAGTCTGGGAAAACTCAGATTTCAAGGAATTGTGCCATAAGAGGGAGAAGAGATTGTGACAGTAAGTAAAACCTTTTATGAAGGTTGACAGGGAAGAAGAAATTAGGGTATGCCACTGGACTCTTCGGAAACAGGAATCTGGGAGGGCTCTTTGTTCACCCCACCCTTCCGAGACACAAGAGGCTTGGTGTTTCGATATGTAGGGAGGAACTGGTAGAAGGAAAGAAGAAGACAAAAATGGTTTATGAATTAAGATCTTAGAACTTAACTGGGAAGGGATGAGATCAACTTTAGAAAGGAAGATAAGAAAGGAAGAGGAATGGATAAAAAATAGAAAATCTAAGGTAAATGGTAAGAACATAAAGGAATTCACACCAGATTTTACTTAGTAAAATATGTGTCCAGGTTATCTGCTAAGAATGCATATGTTCAGAGCTGTGTGAGAATTGCATTGTGAAATGGGGCCGTATCATAAGGCTTGGCCCCCTAGCCTCCACACTTGTTCTGCACATTCTTTCTTTCTTGACTGCAGGTGAGTGGCCATGCTCCCTGAACGTGCCTTCCCAGATTGTTCTGAAGGAGAGAGCTTTTTAGTTCTTGTTCAGACTCAAATGGAGACTTGATCGAGGGCCAGATATCTTTTCTCCATAAGGAAATTAGATTCTACAGAGAGGCCTGGGTGCCCTGGAGTTCCCCAGAATTGATAGGAGGATCTCAGTAGATCTCAAATTTAACTTTTGTGACTCTGGGTTCTGCAACTAATATGGATAATTCAAATATTACAGGTTTCAGATTCCTTTGTACTTCAGCAATGCTGACTCATTGTCAAATAAAATTAACTTATGCTGAATGTTTCCTCTTCATTGCCTCTTAAGAGCTGATGACAGAATCCATCAATATCTTGTTTTATATTCTGTCATAATCAAGAATATGATTTAGAAGCTGATGGGAAATATATCTGCTAAGATAACTTCACGTTCTACTGATTTCATATATATGAATTTTATAAAATGTATTTTTTTTTGATGAGGTAAAAGATACTGTATACGCAAGGAAGTACATGATGTGCATATCTGGAGTTAAAATGTTTAAAATTATTTTCAAATAATAAAAGTTTGTATAGAGTGATGTTTGCTTTGTCTATGCTTTTTACAGTCATTCATTTATCATATGCTTATGAACTACAGTATACAGGTGCTGTGATGCAGTCCCTGAATTTTAGGGAGCTTATGGTTTGGTTATAGGTGATAGACATTGTAATAAAAGAAGTACATTAGTATATTGTATGTATCAAGAAAGAAATATGTACAGGATGGAGTAGAGCCCAAGGTAGAGAGTAGTCATTTACTGTCTCAGAAGAATGGGGACCTGCTGTCAAAAGGTTTTACTGATGAAATGGTGCCTGAATCCTGAAAGGTAAGAAGATGTTTTTGTTACATTAGTCATTAATTAATATAAAGTCTTTGAGGACAAAGAACCTCGTTTGTGTTCCAACCCAAAGAATTTGTCAGAATTCTTTGTCAGAAAAAGAAAGACTCTAAGGTTGCCAAGCAATTGCAAGTTTAAAACTATTATAAAAGATATTTTTTACAAGTACCAATAGGTGGCAATGTTACCCCATGAAAAAAGACTGATCAACAAAAGCTGAAAACGACCTTCCTGATTTTCCAAACCTGGTAATGAGGGTTCTGAGTTAAAAATGGATGAGAAAAAGTGAGTTTGAAAATCTTTTCTGTGCAGGCAGCTTTTCCTTGAATAAGCCAATGTCTGAATGCCTCCTCCCTCCATTTATCCTGAGTCCCAGAGATTTTCAATAAAAAATTGACTTGGACACCTCTCATTCCAAGGCCTGTGGAGTCTGAAGCCCTCAAGATTTCTGTACTACATTGACCCAGAAAAAAAAACTGAGCTGCCTGCCTGATGTCAACTAAAAGCACATTCACATAAAACATTAATGAGTTTAAGAGCCTTTAGTGAAGATTGGGGAAAGGATAGCAGCAGAGTTTGCACAGCAATGTTGCAAATGACCTTCAATGAATCAGGCAGCCTCTCAGGTTTCAAAATGTCCTTAGGCTACCCATTACCGTGGTTTTACTAAATTCTTTTGTTTCAGTTTTTCTTCTGGTTGGCTCCTTTTTTTCTCTTCTTGGCCCTGAAACTTCAAATTCTCCTTCCTCACTATCTCCTTCCAATTCCTCTGGTTCCCCTTCCCTCTTTTTCTCTGTCTCTCCTCCTCCCCTAAATCCACCAAGGTGCTCTACAGTAGAGGGCCCTTCATTCACTGTGATCTCTACTCCCTAGGAGATAGTGGTAGCAGTTGATTTCCCTGAAACAGAAAGCAAAACAATCTATTTTTAGTGTAATAAAAATGTTTTAAAAAACGTGCCCTGCAGATAGTTAAAAAACAAAACTTCCGTCATGGTTTTCAATTGCAGGATTTTCCTTACCAGGGTGTTGTTATTAATGAGCTTTTTAGTGTTCTTTACTCCACCTTCCATCTCCCATGTGCCTAGAAAATAAATCCCAGTTTCTCCCCTGATCTATCATATTTGCATTATCTGCTATTGATATTTTATACCGCCCTCTCCCCTTAGGGTTCTTTGTGCATCTCAGCATGGCCCCAGGGTTAGTGCCAATTCATAAATTGTGATTGATCTGCTATAGGGGAAAATCCCGCCCCCCCCCAACCTTTTATTATGAAAAATTTCAATATACAGAAAATTAGATTGTTGAATCTATCTATGATGTTAACATTGTGTTATTTTTGCTTTCTATGCATTCCTATGCATTTTTTATGCATTTCAAATTAGCAGGCATAAGTGTACTTCACTCCTAGACATTTTAGCATGCATGTAACTAACTTGAGTTTAATATTTGTTTTTAATTTTTTTTAAGGTAAAATTTATATAATAGTGAAATCTAAATCTTAAGTACCATTATATAAATTTTGACAAATGCAAAATCCTGGGTTTCTGTTTTTTTCAAAGTAAGTTGCAGGCATCAGTATACTTCACTCCTAGACATTTTAACATGCATATACCAAACACCTGTCAATATATAGAGGATATATTTGATTGTTAGTTTTTCCAAACACAAGGTATATAAAATGGTTAAGTTCTAGAGTTTTCCAGGTCTGAGTAAACTATCGGAACAAAATTACATATTATAGTATAAGGGATTTATAGGTGAGTTTTGTTTTATGGATGCCGAAACACAGATTAAAGTCTGTCTGCACCTGTGCTCTTGGTTGTTTCAGTTTCATCTCCGTGACATTACAAGTAAGCAGAAACACTCAGAAGTGAAATGGCCAGTGCCTGTGAGTTGAACAGGAACTAGGTCTATTTTTTGATATGTATCTCAACTACCTGGAATGCTTATGCCTTTGGCACTCAATAAATATTTGTTGTCACCAGACTATCTGCCACAAAATTTACTGGGTCTATTTTATGGCTATTGCTTGTTCACCTAGGAAATGATCATGGGGTCAATAGAAGTCAAAGCCATGGAGAACATCGCACATCTTTCTCAGCTATTCCTGTCACTACTTGAAGTAAGGTTAAAGGTAGGGGAATATAATACTGAGAACTTCTCAAGGGCACAGTAGTGAAGAAAGAAAGAAAGGCAGCTTAATTCAGACAGAACAGCTTTGAGGTCTCATCAGTAAAGAGACCTGGATTATGAGTTCTCTTGTGCCTCCTGTTGGATTTCATACCCAGTGCTCCTCCTTTTCAGGGCCTGCAGGTGCATGCAGATGAGTAATTACTGCTTTTTGAAGGTGTTTATTTGGAAAAGTCATGATACATACTCATGGAAGGGATTATATAGCAAAACAGTGGCATGATATTTTACTAAACTGTTGTAGTCGAGGAATTCAGATACCTTTTTAAATGCTACACCAAATTTCAACATGCCATATGCCCACCGAAGCCCATTACAGACTACTGCTTGCCCTGTTTATGAGTGTAGCTCCCGTTTCACTGACTCAGGTCAAATATGAAGAGAGAAATCTGTTTCTGAATTTCCTTCTTGGTCACAAATCTTTTTCTTTCAAAATGGAAATTTTCTCCAGAAAAAATAATATTAATGGTATTTTGATCATTGTTGTGGAGAATTAAACTTCAGTTTAAGCAGAAAGAAATTCATTACAGAATATTTAATGCTCTTACAGGTTCTAGGTTGAACTTCCAGGAATGTTTCCAAAGACACACTGGTTGTCAAAGGATTGTCGCCATTGCCACAATCAGAAGCTATAGTATCAGAAAGACACCACCACAGTTATCGGCTCCGGAACCTCTGCTATGATCAAAAATTGCCTGTCAGGTTAGGAAGATGCTTCGGAAGTAGCTGTTACAGACTTTGCCACTGCCGTTCCAAACCATATCAAGAAAAATAGATAACAAAGCCAAATTTAGCATCTGATTTTAGGAACTTAAATAAAATTTAGAACTCTAGGTGCAAGGGATTGAGAAATAGTTTTTAGCTTTTTAGCTTCAACATGTTATAAGAAGGGTTAGAAATCTACTGAGTGAGCCATTTCATAGGACCTACTAGAAATATCTAACATTTGGAGATTTGACCAAGATGGTAACATAGGAGTCTCTTGAACATGCCTTCTCCCATGGGTACACAAATGTACAGCTACACCTAGAGAAATTCTATCTGAAAGAAACCTAAAAACTAGCTGAACAACTACACATTGGGCAAATGAGAAAACATCAAAACACGTAGGGAAGGCTGAGACACACTGGTGTTATAAACCCTACCCCCAGCAGAGTGCAATTGAGAGGAAACTCCCAGCTCCCAGTTTCTCTGAGGAGCAGAGTTTGGACTGCACATCTAGCACTCTGTTTTAAGACTTTCACTTGAGGGATGGGCCCCCAAGATACCTAGCTCTGAAAATCAACATGGCTTGTGTCCACAAGACCCTTAAGACTATTGCAAACAAACAATTTTAATGGATGTGCAAGCACATGACACGGCTGTCTTCGCAGGGCTCAGAGAAGAAGGAGCCTGTAAAAATGCCCATCTCCCAGTCTTCCCCTGAAGGAGTATAAGTGTATACTTTACAAGCTGCTTCCTGGGAGTATGGCTTATAATTTTAGCATGCATCTAAGAGCTGGCTGCGATCCTACTTGGAGCATTAAACAGCCAGTGGAGGGCACTTCTGACTTCTTCCTCTGGCTTGCTCCAATAATAAAACCAAGTCACCAGTATCTCCCTGGAAAGAGCTTGTGTGCATGTCTGGCACCTCAGCTTTTGTGGCTCTTGCCTGAGGGACAGGACCCTGATGACCTGGCTTTGATAGCCATTGAGGCTTGCATTCACGAGTCCCACAGGACTGTAGCAAACAAGCAGTTTGTAAAGATTGAGAGCATGTGGGCACTTACTGTGTTTATATACCCAGGGTTCACCACAGAGGGAGCGGGCAAAATTGCCCATCTTACAGTTTTTCCTGAAAGGAGTCGATGCATACTTTATAATCTGCTGCCAACAGGAATTCAGTATACATAGAGAGGCTGGCTATGATATCTCCTGGAGATCGGGGAAGCTGTTGGACATTTTGCTTGCCTTCTCCTATATCACTACAATGATAAAATCTAATTGCCACGATCTCTCTGGAAGGAGCTTGTACACTTGTCTAGGGACCCAGCTTTTGTGGATGCAGCTTGGGGGACAGGCCTCCAAACCATCTAGCTCTGATAGCCAGCAGTGCTTGCGTTCACGAGTCCCACAGAACTATAGAAAACAAATCATTTTTGAATGGGTGCAAGAACACCCCTCCGTGGCTATACACTGGGCTCAGCACAAAGGGAGCAGGCCAAAGTGCTCATTACCCATTTTATCCCTAGAAAGGGCTTAACTACATACTTTTCCAGCTGCTATCTGAGAGTTCATGTTCTAATTATCTTGCATTTGGTGCTGACTGCAATCCTCCCCTTCAGGGCATAGGCGGATCTTGACACCTTTACCTACTGGAACTCACTAAGAACAAAGATGGTGGCTTGGACAATCACAGAGATTTGAGAGGCAGCCAGGAGCTTGGGCTGAACTGATTGATGAGATTCATTTCCTACATGAGACCTTTCTGTCAAGACTGGGAGAGGTGGTTGTTTTATCTAATGTTCAGAAAACAAAAGCAGTCAAGAAAAATGAAAAAAAAAAAATCAAAGAATATATTCCAAACAAAAGAACACGATAAATCTCCAGAAACAGATCTTGATGAAATGGAAAGAAAGAGCTTTACCTGGTAAGAAAAGTCAAAATAATGGTCATAAGGAGGCTTACTGAGGTCAGGAGAGCAATGCATAAATAAAGTGAGAATTTCAAAAAAGATATAGAAAATATAAAAATTATGGAAATCAAAGAGCTGAAGAATAAAATAATTGAAAAATTCAAAAGATTGGGTCAAAAACAGACTAAAACTATCAGAAGAAAGGATCAGCAAAATCAAAGACAGGATAGTGGAAATCATCCAACCAGAGAAACAAAAGGGAAAAAAATGAAAAAGAGTGAAGATAGCTTAAGAGACTTATGGGATACTATCAGGTGGCCCAACATATACGTTATAGGGGTCTGAAAAGAAGAAAGGAACAGAAAGCTTATTCGAAGAAATATTGGATGAAAAATTTTCTAACCTAGGGAAAGAAACAGACATCCAGGTATAGGAAGCCCAAGAGTACTAGAAAAGATAAATCTAAGGAGACCCACACCAATGCACATTATAATTAAATTGTCAAAAGTTAATGACAAGAAGAGGATAATAAAAGCAGTCGTACATACAAGGGAACCCTCATAAGACCATAAACAGTTTTTTCAGCAGAAAATTTGCAGGCCAGAAGGGAATATGATGATACATTCGAAGTGCTGAAAGAAAAAAAAAATCTGCCAACCAAAAATACTCTATCTGGCAAAGGTGTCCTTCAGAATTGAAGGAAAGTCTCTTGACAATAAAATCTAGTTGACAAGCAAAGCCTGAAGTTTATCACTAATAGGCCAGACTTATAGGAAATGTTTAAAGGAACTTCTTCAAGCTGAAATAAAAGGATGCTAATTAGTAACATAAAAATGTATGAAGTATAAAAGTGACTGGTAAAGGTATATAGTTAACTAGAGTGTTCTAATATTGTAATGGTGGTGGGTAAATCACTTATAACTCTAGTATGAAGGTCAAAAGACAAAAGTATTAAGTAGCTATAATAATTTGTTAATGGAACACAATATAAGATGTAAATTGTGATGTCAAAAACAAAATGGGGGTATAGAAATATAGACCTTTTGTATGCATATGAAGTTATCAGCTTAAAATAGACTGTTATAAATACAAAATGTTTTATGTAAGCCTCATGGTAAACACAAAGTGAAAACCTATAGTAGATACACTAAAGATAAAGATAAAGAAAAATTACAGAAAATCACAAAATCACAAAGGAACAAAGCAAGAGAAGGAGAAAGGGCAGGAATTACAAAAAGCCTCTACAAAATATTTAACAAAATCACAACAGTTAATCTGCACCTATAACTGATTACTTAAAATGTAAATGGACTAAATTCTCCAATTAAAAGGCATGGAGTAGCTTAATGGATTAAAAGACATAACAAAGATTCAACTGCATGCTGCCTACCTGATACTCACTTCAGCTTTAAGGACACACATGTATAGAATTAAAGTGAAGGGCTGAAAAAAGTATTTCATGCAAATGGAAACCAAAAGAAAGCTGAGGTAGCTATACTTATATCAGACAAAATAGACTTTAAGTCAATGACTATAACAAGAGAGAAAGAAGGGCATTATATAATGATAAAGAAGGATATAAGAGGATATAAAATGTATAAATACTATGCACCCATTTATAGGAGCACTTAAATATATAAAGCCAATATTAACAGAGCCGAAGAGAGAAATAGCAATACAATAATAAAAGGGGACTTCAATACTCACATTCAAGAATGGATAGATCATCCAGATAGAAAATCAGTAAGAAAACATTGGAGTTAAGCTATATGTTAAATCATGGAGACCTAACAGACATATACAGAACATTCCAACCAATAACAGCAGAATAAACATTCTCTTTTGCTCATGGAACATTATGATAGGTCATATATTAGGCCATAAAACGAGTTTTAATAAATTTAAGAAGATTGAAATCACATCAAGCATCTTTTCCAACAACAATGATATGAAACTAGAAATCAATTACATGAAAAATACTGGAAAATCCACAAGTATGTGGAGATTAAATATGATACTGAACAACCAATGAGTCAAAGATGAAATCAAAAGGGAAATAAAAAAAATCTTCAGATATTCAGAAGGAAACACAACATATCGAAATTTATGAGATGTAACAAAAACAGTTCTAAGAGGGAAACTTTTAGTGATAAATGCCCACATTAAAAAGAAATACCTCAGGCAACCTAACTTTACATGTCAAGGAGCTAGAAAAAGAAGGACGAATGAAATCCACAGTTATTAGAAGGAAAGAAATAAAGATCAGAGCAGAAATAAATAAAAAAGAGACTAAAAACACAATAGAAGAGACCAATGAAACTAAGATCTGGTTTTTGAAAAAATAAACAAAGAAGATAAACCTTTAGCCAGATTCACCAAGAAAAAGAGAGGACTCAAAATCAGAAATGAAGAGGAGACATTATAGCTGATGCTACAGAAATACAAAGGGTCATAAGGGAATACTATAAACCATTATACACCAACAGATTGGACAATTTAGAATAAATGGATAAATTTCTACAAATACACAACCTAACAAAAACTGAATCATGAATAGAAAATGTGAATGGACCAGTTATTGGTAAGAGATCAAATCAGTAATCAAAAACCTCTCAACAAAGAAGAAATCAGCATCAGATGACTTCATTGGTGAGTTCTACCAAACATTTAAAGAAGAATTAATACCAGTCCTTTTCAAACTTTTCCAAAAAACAGAAAAGGAGGGAACACTTCCAATTCATTTTATGAGGCCAGCATTACCCTGAAATAAAGCCAGGGTAGAAAAGAAAATTACAGGCCAATATTCCTGATGAATATAGATGCAAAAATCCTAATCTAAATCTACCAGTACATTAAAAGTAACATACACCGTAATCAAATGGGATTTATTCCATGGATGCAAAAATGTTTTAACATCTACAATCAACAAAATGAAGGATAAAAATCATACAATCATCTCAGATGTGGAAAAATGATTTGACAAAATTGAACATTCACTTATGATAAAAACTTCCAACAAACTGGATAGAGAGGAAACACACTTCAATATAATAGAGGCCGTATATGACAAACCCAAAGCAAGAATAATATCAATGATGATTTCCTCTAAGATCTGGAATGAGACAAGGATGCCCACTCTCATCATTTTTATTTAACATAGAACTAGAAGTTCTAATCAGAGCACTTAGATAAGAAAAATAAATAAAAGAATCCAAATAGAAAAGGAAAAAGTAAAATAGTATTCAAGTTTCCTTATTTCTTTTTCATCTTTGGAGACCTGCTGTTTACCTAAGAGAATTATGGATGTACCCTCTTTGATCTGACTTCCTACTCTATTTTAAACTGGCACTTTTTCAATTGTCTCTTTAGAATTTAAGCTGGATTTAAGCTGGAGGCCTGCAAACATGGCTTATAATTTTCGTTCAGGCCTTCAGCTACTTGGTAGTTAAAAAAAAGTGAGCTGAGTTTGCTATCAACTGGTATCTACAGTTTGGGTGTTTTGAATTACATCCTCTGAGCACACATCATTTCTGGAGGTGCATTATCTGAATGTTGGTCTACCTCCAAATCTACAGAAGCAGGTAGCACTGGGAAGAAGACAGACCAATGTGAAGCTCTGTGGCTCATGGACATTTTATTTTGTGGCATTACAATGCTTATATCTTTCTCCTCGGGGGTTATTTGCCATTTGTTTCATTCTTTAGATATTATTTCTCTATCCCCAGAGGGTACTCTTTTAAGTAATTTAGTGATGAAGAGAAGAGAGGGAGGTAGTAACAGACAAATTTTTAGAGAGGTGGATAGGTAGGAGGATGAGGTAAATTTAATCATTTAAAGAAAATATAAAGCAAATGAATCAGTAGAGAAGCTAAAGTGTAGGTTTCTCAAGGGCAAGGATCTTTGTTTTGTTCACTTATGTATCTCATGTTCCTAGAACAGTGCCTGGCACATAGTAGATGCTCAACAAATATGTTTTGAAAGAAGGATTGATGACAAAAGAGAGACTGATGAAATGAGATCCTGAAGTAGGAACTAAGGGATAGAATCAAGGCAACCTCCTTCCCTTGAGACTGGAGACAAGAAATGAGAAATAGCACATGGAGATAAATTTGGAGGTAAATGAGAGGGAGATTATGCCTAATGATATCTATATTCTCAGTGAAGTAGAAGGTCATAGATTTGGAATGAAGGTGATAGAATAGAATGGAGTAAAGTAGAGTAGAGAGTAAAGTAGAATATAATAGAGTAGTAGAATAGAATAGAAAATGCAGCTTGAACAGAGGTTTATAGCTTTGGAACTCTTCCCTAGAAGTGGGAAAGGAATCTAATGTGTAGATACAGGGGCTACTGAGTAGTGTAGGGATACTAGCTTAGTAATGTGAGCCAGTCAATTTAATCATGCAGTTTTTTCTATAATTATGTGATTTATTTTTGGTAGTCTGGAAATCAGAGAGGATAAAATATGCCCACAACTGGCTAGGCGAGTTTTATGAAATGTCAAAAAAATTTAAGGTACAGCTATAAAATTGTAGAAATAACTGATTATGAGATTGTAGCAGTAACTCTTTTGTAGGAGTGTTGTGAGAATTAAATGAGGTAATATCCATACAGCACTTTGAATAGTACCTAGTAGAGTAAGCACTTGATAAATATTTAGTATAACTCTTGGTTAAAATAGACATAATTAAAAGGAAGGGGCTGGGATATTGAAAAATTGGGTAGAGAGTCCAGTGTACTGATAGGTAAGACTTGAGAAGAGTGAACTGATTAGAGAAATTTGGTGGAGTTTAGTTTCAGAGTTCAGGATCTCAGAAATGTAGCCATCCTGACTAATGATAAAGTTTTGGATATTTCCTGAGAGAGGCTTGCTGAAGTGGAGTAGAGTTTGTTTTAGGGGTCTAGGTCAGACAACTGTGCAGTTAATGTTTAGTGGATCCTCCATGTGTATGATTAATCAGCTAAATATGACAATATTTGGGGTATGAAGGATAATCCTCAGCCAGATGCTTGAAATCTTAATGAATGTGGACGAGTGGTTGAGAATCAGAAGAGAATAGTAGTTACATATAACAGTGGGTGCTTCAAAGAAGAGGATAATGTTAAAGGATATTAAAAGAAAAGAAAAATTTTGAAGAGGTAGCTTAGAGACTGGAGAGCAACATAACTTTTAGTGTCCCAGTCTTTCTGACTGCATGGGCACAAAAGTGAGAGATGGTGTGCGTCCCAGGTCTGGCTGTGATCCAGGCTCGCGACTAAGGATAGGACTCAACATTTCAAGTGTTACATTAATGTAGTAAGGTGCCTGTGCCTAACTTATGTAAATACGACCCAGCTTATTGTTTATTATGCATGTGTGGCAGAATGCCACTATTGAACTCTGACATATATAAAGCCCATGTGGTCCCCTAGCATGGAAGCACATGCTCCCCACAATAAGGTTGGTACCTGCCATTTCATTCCTGGGTTGGCTCCTCGTGCATTCTTTCAGCTGGGCATCTCACCACCGAAGCCTTTCCTTCTTGATCAGCTTGGCGCTGACATGTGACGTAGTCAGCAGGATGAGGTGAATACAGCCCCCAGCGCTCCAGACAGTGCCTGGGTGGAGGATACCTGGATGGAGGATACCATCTCCCTGCCTCCCAGTGGTATCCTGTGGCTGTATATCTGGTTACATTGATGTTCCCTAGAGGATTGGGGTGGAGTGAAGCCGCATCTGAAGGATGACCGGAAAGCCCTGGAGTTGCTGGAGCTGAATGTTTCAACTGCTCGTGGGGAGGCAGCAGGTCTGGTGGCTGGGATGTTTCTGGTGGTGCTGTGGCAGGCAAGCCTGGAGGTTCAGGACCAGGCTCAGTAGGAGCAACAATTGCAACGTCAGGATGAAGTGCTGGAAAGAATGCATGCTGCAGGGCCCTGAAGAGTCACTGCCATTGTCCCAATCTGGGAGCCCACCAGCGATACAAGGGCAGGTGCGGCCAGTGATATGGCAGCAGGTTGAAGTAGAGCAGCTGTTGGCCCCGGGGGAGCAAGCTAGGGGCGCCCCCCAGGCTAAAAAGCATTCCACCTTGATCCAGTACACCCCTGCTGAACTCCAGAATGTGGCACTAACAGCATGAGGTGCAGGCAACTGCTCCCTCATTAACTGGCTCATATCTGCTGCACGGACAGTGTGGGCTGACCCCGGAGAGCTGCCAGAGACAGTGAGCAGATGGACCACATACTTAGACCTGGTCCAGATAATTCGGGAAATGGGCATGCGACAGATGATGTTTCGAGCCCAGTACACTAGCCCCAATGAGGAGGTATTTACAACCCATATGAAGGACTTGATCTTGACTTCTGGCCCAGCTGGTACCTTTGGCACCATGGCAGCACTACTAGCACCTTATGTGGATAGGTGGATCCATGAGGTCTGCCTTGGCAAGGTTGGGGGATGTGGAAATGAAATGCAAGAAATATTCCACCCAAGTGCATGCTGTACCACCCCCTGCACTCCCAAAGCAGCTAGTGCACTGACAGAGGTGTGGCCAGAAAGAGGGGCAGGGCAGTGCCCTGCCCAATCAGCTGTGAAAGTGAGCAGCTGTCAAATGTGGTTTGAACTCCTTGCAGCAGGGGTCGCAGCAGAAAAGATTGAGCAGCAACCTAATGAAGTGCTGCTAGTGCTGTGGAATCAGCTGCCCCCTGACCAGCAGTTCACTCCATTTTCTGGGAAAGCCACAACCTGTGAGATGCGGCTGGCAGATTATCTCCCTGATTAGGGATTTGGCTGGGACATCCGGTTGGTGGGAGAGATGGTTGACCAGAGGCCACGTATAGAACTGACTATACATTGGTACCCACACAATGTGCAGAAGGTATTAGCCCTTGTGGACATCGGTGCTGACAGAACCCTGCTCTATGGGAATCCAGACAAGTTTTCCAGGCCCACTGCAACCATAGAAGGCTATGGAGGGCGAATCATTTATGTGTGGCAGGTCCCTAAGACATTGGGTATTGGCAGATTTCCTGCTTGGATGTACCAAGTGTACATATCCCCCATGCAGGAGTACATTTTGGGGATTGATGTTTTGCGAGGCTTGACTGTAAATACCACTGCTTGTGAATTTTGCCTTCATATCTGGGTGGTGAAAACTATTATCCGGGGATGTCTACACCATGCCCCATTGATGTTGCCCCAGGCTACCTGGGTAGTGAATACAAAGCAGTACCACCTGCTGGGTGGCCATGAGGAAATAGGATGCACCATTCTGAAACTGGAAGAAGTTGATGTCATTCGTTCTTCTACTCATAGCCCATCGACTACTCCGTGTGGCCAGTGAAGAAGCCTGACGGCTCCTGGTGCATGACAGTTGACTATCAGGAGCTGAATAAAAAGTATGCCACCCCTGCATGCTGCTGTACCAAATGTCACGGACATCATGGACCAGTTGTCACATGAACTAGGACAATACCATTATGTGGTGGACTTGGCAAACACCTTTTTCTCTATTGCCATAGAGAAAAAGTCAACAGTTTCGCCAAGTCAAGAACATTTTGCCTTCACCTGGAAAGGTGACAGCGGACATTCCTCGTCCTTTCCCAGGGCTATCTGCACAGTCCTACCTTGTGCCGTGGTCTCTTGGCTCAAGATTTAGCCACGTGGAAACGACTGTCCGCAGTGTATTGATGATATAATGCTAACCTCTGATTCTCTTATAGAACATGAAGCAGTGGTGATCAGCCTGTGAGAAGCTCTCGACAACTGGGGTTGGGCAGTCAACGAGGACAAGGTCCAGGCACTTAGGTTCTCTGTCAAATTCTTGGTAGTTGTCTGGTCGGATAAGACAAAAGTAATGCTAGAGGTGGTAATTGATAAAATACAGGCATATCCCCGACCTGAAACCGTGAAGCAGCTCCATATCAATTTGGGACTGCTGGAGTTTTGGAGAGTGTTCGTTCCTCATTCCTCATTCCTCATTCCTCATAGCCTCCTTGATATGACCCCTGCACCATCTAGTGTGATGGGGTGCCCAATGGGATTGGACCTCTGAGAGAGAAGAGGCCTTTAAAGCTATAAAGCAAGCTGTAGCACAAGCCCAAACTCTACGTGTAGTAGATCCAGCCCTCCCGTTTCTGTTTACAGTGCAGGTGGATGATGCAGAGTTTGGATGGAGCTTATGGCACAAACATGGTTCCTGGAAGGTGCTGATAGGCTTCTGGTCCCAGTTATGGAAAGGCGTGGAAGCTGCTTGATATGTCCAAGCAGGCGTGGAAGCGCGGTATTCTCTGATAGAGAAGCAACTGGCTGCTATATATGCAGCCCTTCTGGCCACTGAGGCCATCACTGGCCCCAGTCCTGTAACCATGCAGTCCACGTACTCCGTGGAGGGGTGGCTGTGGTCTTGGGTAAAGATTTCCATACTGGAATTGAACAAACCCCTACACTGACCAAGTGTGAGGCATACCTGGAGCAGTGGGCGCAGTTCTCTGTGAACCCCCTGTCAGGTCAACTGCATTCCCTTTTGGGACCGGTGCAGTTTCAAGCAGAGATCCTGGCGGAACATGCTGAGATGCAGGATGTACCGAGTCCCTCTGTAGAGGATCGAGCTCCATCCCTGAAGATGCCTGGTATACAGACAGCTCATGTCACGGGCAGCCCCTGACATGGGCTGCCATGGCATTATAGCTGTCCACAGAAACCCTTTGGTATGAGACTGGTGCTGGCCAATTCAGCCAATGGGTGGAGCTTCATGCTGCGTGGTTGGTTCTCATGAATGAAACTGGCGCAGTGCACGTCTGCACAGACAGTTGGGCTGTGTCTTGAGGTCTAACTCTGTGGCTGCCCTGGTGGGCTGTCCAGGAGTGGATGATAGGCCACTATCCCCTATGGGGCCGGGGGTTGTGGAAAGACCTCTGGAAGTGAGGTCTTCAACAGGGGGCCACTATATAACATGTTCCCGGCCATCGACTGTTACAGGCCTTGGGCAATGATGCAGCTGATGCACTGGCACGAGTCTGCTCCGCCCATGTACCACCAGTTCCTGCAGACATTGGCCCCTGTCTCCACCAAAAACTGGGGAATGTAGGGGCCATGGAAAAGTAACAAAGCGATGGGGGCTATCATTGACTCAGACACAAGCACAAGTTGCAGTGTCACAATGCCCCTGGTGTGCTGAGCAGCACCCAGAGAAACGGCAGGTAAAGAGTACCCCAGGGGTGGTGCTCAGGAATGGCAAGTGGACTACCTAGGGCCTTTGCCCACAGACTGGGGACAGCGCTATATGTTCACAGGTGTGGACATGGCTACCGGTCTAGGGTTTGCATGGCCAATGGCAGCTGCTGATCAACTTCATACTGCAACTGCTTTGGAGCACCTCCTGGTGGCCTATGGCAGGCCCTTATTAATCTCCAGTGACAGAGGCACTCATTTTACTGGATAGGAGGTGCAGACCTGGGCCCGCACCAGTGATGTGCGGTGGCAGTTACATGTTCCTTAACTCCCATAGGCAGCTGGAATGGTAGAGCAGTTCAATGGCTTGCTGAAGGATAAACTGTGCACCTTGGGCCCGGGCTGGCGCTGTTGGTATACTAACCTCCCATAGGCTGTATGCCTTCTGAATGAGCAGCCTTGGCAAACGTGGTTGTCCCCCCTTGACCAGGTTGTAGCAGGCTTGCCGTGGGCTATTAAGCAGTGCCTGGGCACTGCTGCTTAACAGTACTTGCCCTGGGCCAACCAGGGAGCTTTGCTCTTGCCAGCCCCAGAACCTTTGGCAGCAGATAAACAGGCTACATGGTCATGGCCCTGGACTATACAGGTAATACAAGAGCCATGGGTGGCCCTGGTGGAGCCCTGGGGACAGGGCTTACACAGTGGGTTGTGAGTAGAACCCTGCATTTGCATTTGGCCCACACCCTTGCGAGTGTCACTCCTGATGACGGCGGAGGGTTCACTGTTAACGGGTAGTTTTGTCCTTAGCCTCTGGCCCATTCCTCTCTATACTGTGATGCTGGTGGAGACCCCCCTGGCCTGCTACCCTTGGAGAAACTGTCTGGTACCACAGGCCAGGGGCAGCTCCTCTCCCAGCCACTCTTCTATCTCAAGTTGGGCAGGTGGCCTGCATCCTCCCTGAAGGACAGGACTTGCCCCCAACGGTCCCTTTGTCTGCTCTATCCTATTGCCTTGGCTGACAGCAGAGAACTGTGTCATGTCCTGGGCTACAATGTTTCCCGCTGCTGGGTGTGTACTGAACTACCAGTGGAAGCAGCCGAGGGATTTCTGTGGCACATGACTCTGGCTATGGCTGAGAATTGGACATGGCTGTGTACCTGGAACACTACACCTGAATGGGACTAGCTACTGCGGGCTGTAGAAGTGCTGCTCTGTCGTGATCAATGCAACTCCTTGCCCCTCATAGGCTATGCCATTTCCAATGGGTGGGAATGGCTGGCGGGAGAACATGTGGAATTGCAGGAGCAGGCCCTTCACGGCATAGGGCAAGTAAAATATGTGCCTAACTGTATCATGGGGTGACTACCCCCCGAGCTGTGTGCTAACATCACACTTGCTAATATTTCCAAGGTCTGGTGGGATGGATGACGTTATGTTGGTGCAGTGCCTACTGACTGGCTACCTGCAGGGTATTTCTGGGTCTGCAGGCACTACGGCTGGCCCTACTTGCCCACTGATTGGACTGGCCTTTGTACCTGGGGATGTCCCTATTTAGCTGGATGCATATTATCCACCTTACCACAATTGCCTTGTAATTGGGATCCCGTATATCACCACTGGCACTGGCAGAAATGGGCAGCATGGTGGTTCTACCCCCTGGCGTTATTCATTCCAGGGGTGGGATCCAGAGGTGTAGAATTGCAGGTAGAAGCTTTAGCTCAGCACACCGCACAGGCATTGAATGCTATGCGTCAGGCTATAACCCTTTTAATGGATGAAACCATGCAAATGCGGAAAGTAGTTCTGCAAAACTGCATGGCCCTTGACCTTCTAACTGTTGCCCAGGGTGACACATGTAGAATGTTGTGTCTATATTCATGATCATGTCGAGCAGGCACAGGTAGCTCTCCAAGAAATGGATGCTGAAGTCTAAGCCATCCATGCCCTGGGAGAAGACCCCTTGACAACTTGGTGGAATTCCTTGGAGTCCTCCTGGAGGTGGACAGTAGCCGTCCTAGCCCTTGTAGCCTGTAGCCTCGTAGTATTTTGTTGTTCTATATATTGTTGTTGTGGATCGTGGGCTCAAGGTAGTGCCCTCTGGGCCAGATCTCGCACCACAACCCTGTAGGGGTGGAGTGCGGGTCCCAGGTCTGGCTGTGGTCCAGGCTCGCGACTAAGGATAGGACTCCGGATTTAAAGTGTTACATTAATGTAGTAAGGCGCCTGCGCCTAACTTATGCAAGTATGACTCAGCTTATTGTTTATTATGTATGTGTAGCAGAATGCCATTATTGTTCTCTGATATATATAAAGTCCATGAGGTCCCCTAGTGTGGAAGCGTGCGCTCCCTGCAATAAAGTTGGTGCCTGCCGTTTCTTTCTCTCGTCAGCTCTTCGAGCATTCTTTCAACTGGGCGTCTCACCACCGAAACTTCCCTTCTTTATTAGCTTGGCGCTGACAGATGGTATGTTTGCTTTCCCCCAAGGTCTCTGAAACTTCATTTCTCTAATCAATCTCTTTGTTAGAATTAGGTTCAGAATAGCCAGGTTACTCTGTTTCCTGAGAAGTGGAGTTATCAACAAAAATCTAGGAATATTTCAGATCATCTGCTTTTTGAGAATCAAATGAGACTGTATTTGAGAATGTTTTGAAGAAGACAAAGTGCTCCAAATATCTTAATTAAAAATAGGATCATTGGAATCCTCATAAAGTTTCTACAAATTATGTCACTAAATTATGTCACTATGTGGTATTTTATAAATAAATGAAGTTTTAATAAATTAAGACCAACTTTAAGTTCTTAAGCTCTTCTACCTTCTGCTTTGTGATGCCATTTATGTACTATCGCCTAGCCCCCCATTAGACTCTGTTAGTAGGGGGTATTAGAAGGAGCCTGGGCACTGAAGGAGAAAGAAGAGATTTGCTTCATCCTTTTGGCTTCCAGTTTTCTTCCTGCCTTCTTTTTGTCCCTGTGAGCATCAGCCCAGCAACACATCACAAAGCAGCTGCAGTTTCTTCCCATTGTGTTAACTGCGACTGGTTTGTAGGTTTTCCAACACTTGCAGAAAGAGAATCATCGTGTACTACCCTTCCAGCCCCCAGCATAAGTACCACGAGAGCACATCCCTTCCTCAGAAGTTTGAGTCCCCATGAGATCCCTCCTCTACGTTTCTAACCTCTTTCCTTGTTCCCCCAACCCTAAGGGTAGTGCTAGCTATTCCCTGCTCCTACCATCTCTGTGATATCTTAGAATTCTTTTATCACTCTTCCAGATATCAAGTCTTTATTTTTAATTCACTCTGTTTGGATAACTAGTGTGGTTTCTGCCTCCTGGCTGTGCCCAGAGTGCTATAATTATTTTACTGACTTTTAAATTTTTAGGTGATTTAGGGTTATATCTTAATTGTATTTAATATGCATTTATTATAATGTTATTATTTAGTGTATAATAAATTTTTCCAAAAAATTAGTCACAACATAAGTAGTTAGAAACAGATTTTTAAGATATTATTATAAGATATGTAGATATTCATATTAGATTTATAGATATAATAGATATTTATATTATATCTATTCTAAATGTTTAGTTTTATGAAAAACTTGCTGCATTGCCCTTATTTTTCTCATTTTACTGCAGATGAATAGAAACTTCATCAGAGCCTCACTGGCCTATGGACAGTCATTTGGGAAATACCCACTTAGTACAAAGGATTAGATTTTAAATCAAAATGTTTCACTTTGGCCCAGACTCACATATTTAGGTGATATAATTGACATTTCTGAGCTCCAAATAAAACCAGATTAAGTTCTAAATTTACTTTTCAAAGATAGAATGTAAATGCCAGTCATAAAAATTTGGTTCGAGGTGGTTAATTTGAAAATCTCTAAGATCAACATTGCTCCTTTGGTATCTTTCATCCCTATAGATCTCTTAAATTTAAGATAAAAATCATCAGTTTGGTCTCAATGATGTACTTTATTTCTTTATCATTTACAAACCCATAAAGTTAAAGATGAATACATTGTTACATATAAAAGACTTATGGGGAGGAGGGTCTGAATTGTTACTCTTTCTTTGCTGGGAGTTCTGGCGTCAGCAATGAAATCAAAATGAATCAGTTCTATGTAGCCAAAGTCACCTGTTACCCTGTCTATTGATTGATCAATTGATTGGTTGAAAGAATGTAGGAATGAGTAAAAGAATGAATTAAATCTTTCCATTCTATTTGCTTAACTCATCTCAGAGTACAAACCAGTTTCTTTCCATTATTTATGCCTGCATGTTCTTTTTTTCTTTTGATCACCACACATAGTGATCTAGAGCATCTTATCTTCTGAATTCTATATCCATAATTTTGTGTTTGTCCTTGAACTTTTGAAATACCAACCCCTGATGCTTAAAGTCTAAATTATATGATCTTGAAGAGTTGATTTAGTCTGAGTATGGTCTTACAATAACCTAATTTACTAGACGGGGATTATCGTTTTGGATTAACATCAGTATTTAAATTTATATGAATGCAGTAATGTGAGAAAGCCAGTAATGATTTTTTTTGGATATGTTATTTTATTAAACCACAAATATATTGACTCTCTAGTATTTAGAAATGATATAAAAATGCTTAACATTTTTTATTGTACATATTTTTATTTATTTTTAAAAATTTATTTATTTAAATTAGTTTCAAGTATACAGTACATTGGTTAGATAACTGTATAGTTCATAAGACGATCCTCCCAATTGTTCCCTCCCTCCCCTGGTCCTCCACCTAGCAAACATATTAATGCTAACTGAATTCCTTATGTCATGTTCCCCATTCCCGTGATCATCTATCAACTGCTAATTTGTACTTTTTTAACCCTTCACCCCATTCTCCCAGTCCCCCAACCCGCCTCCCCTCTATCCGTCACCAAATTGTCCACTATATTTGTGAGTCTGTTTTTGAATAGTTTTTTGTTCCTTAGAGTCCACATATAAGTGAAATCATATGGTATTTATCTTTGTCTGACTTATTTCACTCAGCATAATCACCTCTAGGCCCATCCATGTCATTGCAGATGATAGGATTCATTTTTTTTAATGGCTGAGTAATGTTCCATTGTATATATGAACCATAATTTCTTTAACCAATCATCTATTAATAGGCATTCAAGTTGCTTCCATATCTTGGCTATTGTAAATTATGCTGCCATGAGTATTGGGGTGCATAGATTTTTATTAATTATTGTTTTGGTTTTCTTTGGATAAATACCCAGAAGTGCAATTACTGGGTCAAAAGGTATATCCATTTTTAATTTTTTGAGAAATCTCTAGACTGTTTTCTATAGTGGCTGTACCAATTTGCAATCCTACCAACAATGTATGAGGGTTCCCTTTTCTCCACATCCTTGTCAGCACTTGTTGATTTTTGATTTATTGTTGATAGCCATTCTGACAGGTGTGAAGTGATATCTCTTTGTGGTTTTAATTTTCATTTCTCTGATGATTAGCGACCTTGAGCATCTTTTCATGTGTCTATCTATTAGCCATCTGTATTTCCTCTTTGGAGAAAGATCTGTTCAGGTCTTCTGCCCATTTTTTAATTGGATTGTTTTATGTTGTTGAGTTATACGAGTGCTTTATATACATGTTGCTATACTCATTACCTAAATTTAACTGAAATTACATTCACCAGTATGTTTTGAAGAATCTTACTCATTTTTGCAAAGATTCCTAAATGAGGTAAATGTCACTTAATTTGAGAAGATATATAGATACATAGTATTATAATCCAAATAAACCAAGATAAATGTCTAAACTTCAGAAAAGATTTGTGATAATTTGAAGACCTGAAAATGTATTGTCATTTATTTATTATTTAGAATGATTCATCATTATTGGTTATAAGGTACATTATAATCTATAATGAAGAATTCACAATAATTTAAAGCCTCAAGTTGGCAAATCAATTATTCCATAATGCAACAGCAAGTGATATCAATTGTAAATATGTGTCACAAGGATCATGTACTATTTTGATAAAGACACTTAAAAAAACACCTTGTATAGCATTTTATTATCACACTAATATAGCACAAGTTTATGGCAACTATATAAGACCAAAATAATAATAATGTCTAAATAGCCAAACAAGTGAGTAATATAATTTTATGAATATAAATCTATGAGCACAAATTCCTTCAAATAACTGTTTAGATTACTTTACACTACAATATTTTTTGGTCACATGATCTCTTTACTCTCTTAAAGATTATGGAGGATCCTAACGAGCTTTTGTTTATATGGCTTCTATCATTTGATTATTACCATGATAGAAATGAAAACTGAAGAAATATTTAAATATGTATTAATTTACTAATTTATTTTAAAATCATAATAAACTCATCACATGTTAACATGCCATCACATCATGTAGCCTTTGGAGGTAATGGGGCAAAGAAAAGTCTAAGTATTATTATGGTAACAGTTTTGACTTTTGTGTTGCTGCAGATTCATGATTCCGAGGTAAGGGGTAAGAGACTCTGTCAGTTGGAAGAATGTGCGAGGAGCAAAAGGCAACTGTGACATAGCTCTTTATTTCAGCAAGGGCACAGCCCACCTCACAGGGCAGTTCTCCAGCAAGGGCATGGCACCCTGCTGCATGGTGGCGGTGTCTTTTATACACAGGTTAAACAAAAGTAGTACACTGCCAGATGATGGGAGCCAGCACACTCATATGGGCACGTGGTTACATAAGGGGAAAAGTGCTGAGTTTTCTTGCGCTTAGAAGTTATTTACGGATGTGGGAAGCAGCCTGATTATGGTTATCTTTCTTTCTCTGCACAACCTTGTAGAATCCCTGAAAAAAAATAACTGTTTTAAAACTACAGCTCTAAATATTTTGCTTATCAGCAGTAAAAATTGAATTTGTCTACCAGGTCAACAAGAAAATGAAGTTTTCAGAAGGGAGAGAGAACAGTAAGTAAGCCAGTTCTTAGAGTTTTCACAAACTGCCCATATCCAATAACTAAAGTTAAGGTCTGTAGCATCCAACCTGACATACAGTTTAAGTCTATAGCTGAACCAGCAACAGCATGGGATGTATAGACTCTCAAGCAGGAGTAATATTTTGAAATGCAAACAGCCATCAGTAATCAGTTGACTGTGACAATGCTCTTAGTTTTAAAAATCAACTTAATTTCTTTATGACTATTGAATTCATTATTGGATTACAGATTGATACTTTAACTTATAAAAGTAATAAACTGCTTCTGTTCATCTTCTGTTGTCTAAATTATCTTTTAGCTAATGAAGAACATTTGTACAATATAATGTATATGTGTGTATATATGTGTGGCAAATTTATATATTTGTATGGCATATATAAATATGCTTATATGTTCACAAATTTCTTATATTCCTTAACTTGCCATATTAATTTCCTTTTTAACCCAAATCAAAATATCTACACTGTTCTACAGCTCAATTAATTCCAACACAAAATTACAAAGATTTTAAATAATTTTTTGATGTCTGTATAGTGGACATTTTGTTTGTCCAAGATCAGTCTCTCCCACACACGCTAACTGTATCCTAAAAACAATTTGCGTGGGCTTCAAATTGACTAAAAGCCAACAGAAATAAGCTGAATTAACAACTTCTGAAAGCAAACCCATTCTAAAACTTAGAATGTAAGCATCTCAAGAGCAGAGAGATCTTTGTCTATTTCTTAACTGATGAATCCTAGGTAGTAGTACAGAGACTAACGTATAACAAGTATGCAATAAGTAGTTGCAGAGTAAGTAGATGGATGAATAAAGGTAAGTAAATATCTTAGCAACATATACAACCAAAATTCACTGATGTGAGTTATTTTCCCACATTTTCTCTAATTGAGACAATAGTGTTCAGGTTTAACAGTTTGGAAAGCTTGGTCTTATGTGGGTCAAACATAGCAAACTATTTCCTATAAATAAAAGCCATTTCTCTAAATCTAGATTGATGTTACTCTGAAACACATAAAGTTACTAAAATTATTCCTCTCTCTCCTCTCAGGGAGAATGTAAATTATTTATTTATTATATAGTTGCCAAATAAAATATGTTTCTTCTACTTTTCAACAGTTCTAATAATCACAAATTGGCTTAAAAGACACTTTTTAGGTTAATGAAATGCTGTCATTATAAAAATGGGCTGTTTAGATCACAGCAGAACAGAATTTACTATTTACAAAAGAGTTTGTTAAAGGAAATATTTAAAGAATAAATTCCCTGAAGACTTACAATCTAAGATTTTATTCTCAGCCTTGTTTAAATCAGTGTATTTCTACTTTCAAATTTCTGGTAATTTAAAAACATCCCTTCAATGTTCTCCCCCTTTTTCTTCCACTGCAATATTTTTGTTGCAAGAAACTAGAGTCAATTCTAGGTTGTCTAAGCCAAAATATAAATTTATTGACAGGATATTAGGATAACTCACAGAATTCAAGAAAAATATTAAAACATATACTGAGAAAGGGTAAGAGAAAGGACAACTGGAGATCTCAAACACAGTTCACAGACTCAGTTTAAGAGTAGTATCATTGATCTGATCCAGTTTATAAAACTGGTCTCTTTATGTCTCAATTCAAAATTTAAGTTATTGAGAGAAGGAATCTGAGTGACCAAGGTTGGATCAGATAAACCCTTCTGGATAAGTCAGTTACAGAACAGAAGTCAGAGTCATTATACAGATGAAGCCACTGGGTACCCACTGCATGTGTTGAAGATTATTCCAGGTAAAACTCAATTCTTCTGAGTTGGACATTGGACAGTGATCACATGAGGTGTCTACTACAGGTGTCATCATAGACTTAACCACTTTGCTCATTTATTTCTTGTAAGTTGATGTAATTTTCTTAACTTTATTGAATCTTTCCTCAGTAAAGATCATTCATGGGTTTTTCTGGCAAACATTCAAACAGTTTTATAAATGAGTAAATAAAATAGCTATAATCAGTAGCTTAAAAACAGTCATCCATTTGAGACAACCAAAATATGGCATGTTTCCAGAATTAAGCTAAAGGTGAGACCAAAGTTCAAAGAAAATGAATTATTTTTGGTTGAAATATATATAATTCAGTATAACAAGTTCCAACAAAGAAATGACAATAAAAATTAGATAAATTAATTAAATAAATTAAATAAAATATAGGACATATTCTGTTTTATTCCTGATTGCTCTGACCAGAAACTATTCAGAGGTTAGATGGCTCTCACTATTTGCCATCGCACAGTTCCTCCTTTCTTGTACTGCTCTCCCTTCAGGGTTACTGAAAGTACTACTTGGATTGCAAAGTCTTCCTCTCAAAGTTACAAAATGTGCAAGAAACTACTTTCCAAATTTCTAAGAGCTTTTTTTTTTTTCTTTTCTCAGATTAGTTCTTCACTGGGATAATTAAAGCCAAGATTGGTAATTATCTTGATAGTTCAATAGGAAAATCCTCTTGCTTCAATTGCAAGCAAGTGGATTACTTGGCTTTAATTTGAATAGCTGTATTTATTCTTTTCTTCACTTAGCCAGTCAGGTCTTTGGCATAGGTTTTTTTAGAAGGAAATTAGATGCTGAGGAGGGTGGCTTCTTTTCAGAGACTGAACATCCAGTTGGGATGTGGTTGTGTTGTAAGTCTGAGAAATGGTTACCACAAGGATAATGTGGCTGACTTTTCTATCATCACTTTAAAAAATACTTATATAATTGACTATTTGAGAAAAGGAAATATTCCCAAATTAGATTATTATTTCCATTTAAAAATGGAAACATTTTTTAACTGTTCAAGAAAAATGAAGCCTGTATGATTCCTTTAGGCAGATATACGCCTAGAGGTGAAAGACCAAGTAGTTTTATCTAATTGTGCTCATTTAAAAATAAGTAAAATCGTAGTAAAGATTTTAACGTACTAGTTTTTTTCATCTTTATAATTTAATTTAAAGTGCTTGTGTAGGAATTTATTTCAATGATTTTAGGGAAAAGAAAAAGTTCTTTTGGGGATGGGACAAGAGAATTCATTCTTTCTTTAGCAGGTGTCTCTCACTTTTGTGCCTTTCTCCTTCTGAGGCAATTTTCTCTTCTCCCTTTAGAGAAACTCAAGGTCATTTTTGATTTCTTTTTCCACTTCATCTTTCACAGGTATCAAGTCCTGCCTCATAAATATCTCTGGGCTCCGTCACATTATCTCCTTTCCCACTGACCAAATTCAGACTTGTAT
>NW_011888791.1:11827256-11831697 GCF_000151845.1 Pteropus vampyrus | reverse complement strand
TAATGATTCAATATATGTATACATTGCAAAATGATCACCACAATAATTCTGGTTAATATCCATCACCCATGTCTAATTTTTTTTCTTGGGATGGCAACTTTTAAAAAAAATTTTTATTTTATTAGTTTCGAGTATACAGTACATTGGTTAGACATTTATATAATTTATAAAATGATCCCCCAATTGCTCTTTCTCTCCTCTGGCTCTCCACCTAGCCATTACATTAATGCTGACTGCATTCCCTTTGCTGTGTTTCCCATCCCCATGACCATCTATCAACTGCTAATTTGTACTTTGTTAACTCTTCACCCCATTCCCCCAGCCCCTAAACCTCCCATACCCTCTGGCCATCACCAGATTGTCCTCTATATTTGTGAGTTTGTTTTTTATTAATTTGTTCTTTTTGTTCTTTAGATTCTGCTTTTAAGTGAAATCATATGATATTTATCTTTGTCTGACTTATTTCATTCAGCATAATAACCTCTAGGTCCAGTCATGTTGTTGCAAATGGTAGGATTTCATTTTTTTAATGGCTGAGTAGGGATGGCAACTTTTAAGATCTACTCTCTTAGCAACTTTGAAATATACAATATAATGTTATTAACTGCAGTCGCCTTGCTATACATTACAGCCTTAGGACCTATTTCTTTTATAACTGAAAGTTTGTACTTTTTCACTCCCCCACCATGCCCTGCCACTGGCATCTACCAATTTGTTCCCTAAGTTATTTTATTTTATTTTAATTTTTTAGATTCCACATACAAGCGACATTATGTAGTATTTGTCTTTCTCTGACTTATTTCACTTGTTGTAATGCTCTTAAGGACCATTAGTGTTGTCATAAATGGCAAGATTTCTTTTTTTATGGCTCAATAATATTCCATTGTATATATATATATCACACTTTATTCATTCATCCACTGATAGACTTTTAGATTGTTTTCATGTTTAACTACTGTAAATAATGCAATGAACATGGGCATGCAGATACCTTTCTGAGTTAGTATTTCCATTTCCTTTGGATAAATACCCAGATGTGGAATCGCTAGGTCATATGATAGTTATATTTCTCAGTTTTTCAGAAACCTCCATACTGTTTTCAACAGTGGTTGCACCAATTTACATTCCCACCAACAGCACACAAGGCTTCCCTTTTCTTCACATCCTCACCAACTCATTTCTTGTCTTTTTGACGATAATCATTGTAACAGGTATGAGCCGGTATCTTATTGTAGTTTTTGATTTCCATTTCCCTGCTGATTAGTGATGTTAAGCATCTTTTCATGTATCTATTGGCCATTTGTATATCTTTTTTGCAAAAATGTGTATTCAGATTCTCTACCCATTTTTTAAATTGTGGTGTTTGTTTTCTGTTGAGTTGTGTGAGTTCTTTATATATTTTGGATAAATAATTTCTTCCATGTGGTAGGTTGCCTTTTCATTTTGTTGATAGTTTCCTTTGATGTGCAGAAGCTTTTTAGTTTGATGCAGTCCCCCTTGTTTACTTTTGCTTTCATTTCTTTTGTTTTTGGTGTCAAATCCGAAAAAATCATCACCAATACCAATGTCATGGAGCTTACCACCTGTGTTTTCTTCTAGGAGTTTTATGGTTTCAAGTCTTACATTTAAGTCTTAATTCATTTTGAGTTTATTTTTGTATATGATGTAAGATGGTAGTCCAGTTTCTTTCTTTTGCACATGGCAGTCGAGTTTTCCCACCATCATTTATTGATAAGACTATTCTTTCCTCATTGCATATTCTTGGCTCCTTTATTGTAAATCAACTGACCACACATGTGTGAGTTTATAATCTGGGCTCTAGATTCTGTTCTATTGATCTATGTGTCTGTTTTTATGCCAATATCATACTGTTTTGATTACTGATAGCTTTGTAATATGCAATTGACCCTTCAACAGCATAGATTCGAACTGCATGGGTCAACTTATACACAGACTTTTGTCAATAGATTTTGTAAAGGTATTTTCTCTTCCTTATGATTTTCTTAACATTTTCTTTTGCCTAGCTTAATTTATTAAAATACAGTATATAGTACTATAACATACAAAATATGTGTTGATTGACTGTTAATGTTATTGGTAAGGCTTCTGGTCCAGAGTAGGCTCTTAGTAGTTAAGTTTTTGAGGAGTCAAAAGTTATATGTGGATTTTTGACTGCGTGAGGTGCCCTTAACCCCTGCAGTGGTAGTTTGAAATTTAGAAAGTGTGATGCCTCCAGCTTTATTTTTCTTCTCAAGATTGTTTTGGCAATTTGAGGTCTTTTGTGGTTCTATACAAATTTTAGGATTGTTTGTTCTATTTCTATGAAAAATGACATTGGAATTTTAATAGAGATTGCACTGAATCTGTATACCGCTTCAAGTAGTATGGACATTTTATATTATGTTAATATTTCCAATCTATGAACATGTTTGCTTTATATATTTAGGAGCTCTGAGATTAGAATTAGTATGTCTTGGTGAATTGACACTTTTATCATTGTATAATGTTCTTCTTTGTCTCTTATAAGAATTTTTGATTTAAAATCTTTTTTGTCTGATATTAGTATAGCCACTGATGCTTTCTTTTGGTTACATTGGCATGGAATATCTTTTTTAATCTTTTCACTTTCAGCTTATGTTTGTCCTTACATATAAAATGAGCCTCTTATTGACAGTATATAACTGGATATTTTTTTAAAAAAATCATTTGGCTAATCTACATCATTTGATGGAAATTTAATCCATTTATTGACAGTATATAACTGGATCTTTTTTAAAAAAAAATCTCATTTGGCTAATCTACATCATTTGATGGAAATTTAATCCATTTGCACTTACCTTAATTGCTTAATTGCTGAGTAAAATATTGTGAATTTTGTTAGTTGTTTTCTGTATATCTTATAGCTTTTCTTGGTCCTTCTCTTTCTCTCTTACTGTCTTTTTTTGTTGTTTACTTGATTTTTTTTGCAGAGATGTACTTTTCATTTCCTGTTGTATGTATTCTGTAGCTATTTTATTTGCAGTCACAATTCCAATTATATAAAACATCTTAAAGTTTTAGCTTCTATTTTGCACTGATAACAACTTAACCTTAATGTCATCAAAAACTCTATTCCTTTACTGCTCCACTCCACCTCCCAACTCTAATGTTATTGTCACATGTTGCCTCTTTACATATTGTATACCAATTAATATAGACTTATGGTTTTAAAAAATGTTTTTGTCCTTTAAATTATATACTCCAAAATTATAAGCCACTGTATTAGTCCATATATTTACCTTCACTGGAGAACATTATATTTTCATACAACTTGAAGGAATTCCTTTAACATTTCTTGTGGGGCAGATTTATTGGTAATGAATTCCCTCAGCTTTTATTTATCTGTGAAATTCTTAATTTTTCTTTTAGTTTTAAAAATTGAGATATAATTGACATGTACAGCATAATGATTTAATTGCATATATTGTGAAATGATTGCCACAGGAAGCCTAGTTAACATTTCTCCACTTTCAAAAGACAATTTGGCTGGATACAGCATTTTGGTTGACGGTTTTCTTTTTCTTTCAGCACTTTAAATATGTCATTCCATTGCCGTCTGTCCTGCTAAATTTCTACTGAGAAATCCACTGATAATCTCATGGAAGCACCTTTGTATGCGATGAATCACTTTTGTTTCTTGCTGCTTCCAAGATTCTCTCTTTGTCTTTTACTTTAGACTGGTTTTTTTTTTTTTTTTTTTTTTAGTTATTACAATTTAATTGAACTGTATTCCCTATACTGTACTTTACATCCCTTTGACTGTTTTTGTAATTGGCAATTTGTACTTCTTAATTCCTTCAACTTTTTCAATCATCTCCCACCCCACTTCCATCTGGCAGCCATCAATTTGTTCTCTGTATCTGAGTTCAGTTTGTTATTTCATTTTTAGGTTATACATATAAATGAAATCATAAGGTATTTGTCTTTCTCTAGACAGTTTAGTTTTAATGAGTCATTGTGTGGTTCTCTTTGGATTTATCAGTTATAACTTTTTGAGTTTCTTAAATTTGTATGTCCATTTCTTTCCTCAGATTTGGGAAGTTTTCGGCCATTATTTTTTTCAGGTAAGCTCTTTGCCCCTTTCTCTCTTTCTTCTTTCAGACAGACTCATAATACATGTGTTTGTCTTCTTTTTAGTGTGCTGTAAATTTATTAGGCTCTCCATTTTTTCTTTTTGTTCAATAATTTCAAATGGCTTGTCTAATTTCTCTAATTCTTTTACCTGATCAAGTCTGCTCTTGAAGGCTTCTAATAATTTTTTCAGTTTATATTGTATTTTTCAGCTCTAGAATTTGTTCATTTTTTATAGTTTATTTATATTCTCATTTTGTTCATGCATTGTTTTCTTGATTATGTTTAGATATCTGTATTTGTTCTCTTTTAGTTGATTGAACATCTTTTC
>NW_011888791.1:11814698-11827206 GCF_000151845.1 Pteropus vampyrus | reverse complement strand
TGCATATATTGTGAAATGATTGCCACAGGAAGCCTAGTTAACATTTCTCCACTTTCAAAAGACAATTTGGCTGGATACAGCATTTTGGTTGACGGTTTTCTTTTTCTTTCAGCACTTTAAATATGTCATTCCATTGCCGTCTGTCCTGCTAAATTTCTACTGAGAAATCCACTGATAATCTCATGGAAGCACCTTTGTATGCGATGAATCACTTTTGTTTCTTGCTGCTTCCAAGATTCTCTCTTTGTCTTTTACTTTAGACTGGTTTTTTTTTTTTTTTTTTTTTTAGTTATTACAATTTAATTGAACTGTATTCCCTATACTGTACTTTACATCCCTTTGACTGTTTTTGTAATTGGCAATTTGTACTTCTTAATTCCTTCAACTTTTTCAATCATCTCCCACCCCACTTCCATCTGGCAGCCATCAATTTGTTCTCTGTATCTGAGTTCAGTTTGTTATTTCATTTTTAGGTTATACATATAAATGAAATCATAAGGTATTTGTCTTTCTCTAGACAGTTTAGTTTTAATGAGTCATTGTGTGGTTCTCTTTGGATTTATCAGTTATAACTTTTTGAGTTTCTTAAATTTGTATGTCCATTTCTTTCCTCAGATTTGGGAAGTTTTCGGCCATTATTTTTTTCAGGTAAGCTCTTTGCCCCTTTCTCTCTTTCTTCTTTCAGACAGACTCATAATACATGTGTTTGTCTTCTTTTTAGTGTGCTGTAAATTTATTAGGCTCTCCATTTTTTCTTTTTGTTCAATAATTTCAAATGGCTTGTCTAATTTCTCTAATTCTTTTACCTGATCAAGTCTGCTCTTGAAGGCTTCTAATAATTTTTTCAGTTTATATTGTATTTTTCAGCTCTAGAATTTGTTCATTTTTTATAGTTTATTTATATTCTCATTTTGTTCATGCATTGTTTTCTTGATTATGTTTAGATATCTGTATTTGTTCTCTTTTAGTTGATTGAACATCTTTTCGATAGTAATTTTAAATTCTTTGTCAGGGAGCTCGTGGGTCTGCATTTCTTTAGGTTGGCTTTTGGTGTATTAATTTGTACCTTTACCTTTGATTGGGCCACAATTCTTTTTTTTTTTTTTGTATGCCTTATAATTTCTTTTTGGATTTGAGCATTTGAAAAACAACCAGTTCTCTCATCTTTGTGCAGGTGAAGACCTTTGCCAATCAGCCTAGAGGTTCTAGGACCTCAAACTTTTCCCAATCTCTTGCTCTCCCTGGCATGTGTTTTCAGTGGCTCCCAACCTCTGGCTCTGATTCTGTCAGCACTCAGAGTCAGGCAGGACAGAAACCAGTGCCTCAGGTAGCCTCTGTGTAAGCCAGAAAGTTGGATGCCTACTCCATCTTTCATTTTCTTGCTGAAGGAGGATCTCCAGTATGGAGGTTCTTTCTGGATGTTCTGTACTTTGCTGCATAGGTAAAATGGTAGCCAAATGCTACCAATATTTTTGCCCCTTTCACTGTAATCTCTTTTTGGTTTTATAATGGTCTGGGTGCTGTAGCTTTTCACCTGGTCTCTAGAGTTCTCACAGAGATATTCTGGTCCATATATTGTTGTTAACTCTGTGTCTCTATGAAAGAAGGAGAGCCAGTAGCCTCAGAGTCCACCATCTTTCTAGAAGTAACATTTTAAACCAAAATAATTATTTAGGATGTAGTATCTATTGTCTGTAAATTATCTCTAATTTTATTTTACTATGAAATGACACATTTTGAAATCCATTTATTTTCATGTTTATTTTTTCCTGACCTGTAGTGTTGTTGCCTCAGTTTATCCTACGGGAAGACAAGCTCATCTTTGGCTCATCATCTTAAATTCAAGTTAATGATTTACCTACATAATCCCAATCTCATGTTTTTTGTATGTTTAAAAAATTTTTAAAGAGATTATTTTTTTTTCAGATAGCAGGCTACCAACTAGGCTTGCTCTGTGTGTGTGTGTGTGTGTGTGTGTGTGTGTGTGTGTGTGTGTGTGTAGGCATGTGTATGCGTAATGATGAGGCCATGGGAAGAGCAGGAATCTTTCTTCCAGATTTATTAGAAGTAGGTTGCCTGCATTTGAGACTGGTATGAAATAAAATGTATGGTCCATTGCAATTAGTGTGCTCCAAATAGTTATTGATTACTACTGTTTTCCACTGTCAAAGGTCACTGTGTGATTATGCTAATGAAGTTGTATTTCCTACTTACCTTAAGGTAACTCTTATGGTGCGAATTGTATTCCCCTGAGAAAAAGATGTCAGAATCCTAATCCCCATTATCTCTGCCTAGACCTTATTTGGAGATAGGGTCTTAGGTAATCAAATTAAAATTAGGTCATTAGGGTACATCCTAATCTAGTATGAATGGTGTCCTAATAAAAAGGAGATATTTGGACAGACATAGGCATGCACACAGAGAAAATGCCATGTGAACCTGAAAGTAAAGATTGGGGTGATGTGTCCATATGCCAAGCAACACTAAGAATTGCCAGCAAACCATCAGAATCTAGGAGGTAGGCATGGGATAGATTCTCCCTCGCAGTCTTCAGAAGGAACCAGGCTTGCAGACACCCGAGCGCAGACTTCCAGCCCCAGAGCTCTGAGAATACATTTGTGTTGTTTAAGCCACCCAGTTTATGATATTTTGTTACAGTAGCCCCGGGAAACTAATACAGTAACCTCATATTATGCTGCATAATTTTTTCTAAAATATTTATAAATGATTATCAAAAATGTGCTATATTCATTACTATAAACACATCCAGGGGTAGAAGTTTCTGTTATCACCTGCCAGTGCTTGAGGGTATTCCTTTCCATCTAAAATTTCTCTGCTTTTACCTCATCCAAATGTTTTAACATTTGTAGCATTGGCATGTAGATATGCAAGGTAATTTTGTGTTCTTGGGGACAATATTTGGTAGAATAAATTTATAATTTTGTGTGAAATCTTTTAGAGTCACCATTATCTCTGCTTTTCCCATTAGAGATGTTAGGTAGGACTTAAACACCCTCATAATTGTGTAAAGGACAATTTTGGAAGATAAATGATTGTGGCCAAACAAGAAGGACTAGCAATTTCAACATGTCCAGTTCTATTTTTAATATTTTTCTCTTTTAAAAGAATTCTACTGGTCAAATGAGACTTTTTCCTTTAGAAATTACTTTGCAATATGGATCACTATCACTTTAACTCACTCGACTTTGGACTAAATCAAATTTGCTGAACAAGATAATGTGGTTATTTGTGTGTGCAATAGTAAGAGAAAGAAGAATAAATGGCTTGTAACAGATGCTGTGCTTACAAATGTCAAAGTTTCCAGTGAGCCCATGACTTTAAAGGTCATACCATTTTATAGTTACATCTTTTAAACTTATTAGTAATAAGTACAGGATATGTGCTATACTTCCTACTCTAAATGCATTGGTTTCCCAATTTTCCATGTCAAAGAACAGCTTTACCATCTGCCACTGGTTTGTAGTATTCTTTCAAACTCAAGCCTTTTCTCTTTCCCGATGTGTTTGTTAATTCTCAGGAGGTGCTATCAGCAAGACCTTACACTGTGGAGTTCTTTTATAATATTTAGCTAATAGTGATCTGAGTGATTGATTTGGAACAGCCCTAGATGTGAGAAATAATCTGGAGAAGAATTATATGAACTCTAAGATCATTGTTAAAATTCCAATCAGCATGACTTAGTAAGCAGATTATGCTATATTCTTTTTCTGCATGTCAATTAGATCAACCTTAGTTGTTTTTTTCAAAATTCTACATCCCTATCTATATTTGTGTACTTGGTTTGTCATGGACCAAGAGAAGAATGTTATAGTCTCCTACTATGATTGTAGATTTATTTTTGCATTTTTATCAGATTATATATATTTTAAGACTATATCTAGAATTTCATGAGATATATTGACTGTATGCTTTATCATATGAAACATCTTAATTACATATATACACATACCCAATTTATATTTATATCTTTAATTATAAATTGTGTGGTTTACTATAGTACTTACTTTACTTTAAAAAACATTTAATATCTTCATATTTTTATTCCGAATTATTTTTTAAGATGTGTCCTGGATAAGTAGCTTATAGCTGTGTTTCATAATGCAATATGAATTTCTATTTCTAATGAAGGAAATTACCTCATTTGCCATTTTTTGTCATTGTTGATGTGTCTGAAATTATTCTTGCCATGTTAATTTGTAATGTTTATTTTATATACTTTTAAATTATTCCTTCTATATTCCCCCTTTTTTTGCTCTTGTTTTAATAAAAATATTTGTGTTCTATTTTTCCTTTCTTATGGTTAGGAAGTAATATATCCTATTCCTCTATACTCTAGAACTTAACTTTTCTTTTTTAAGGCATACATTTGAATATTTTTTCCTATCAGTATCTAAAATAAATTAGTAAATGCACCTGATGTTTAATGCAGCATTATTCATGGTGGCCAAGACATGGAAACAACTGACGTGTCCTTCAATAGATGATTGTATAAAGAAGATGTACGTATATACAATGGAATATTACTCAACCATAAGAAAAGATGAAATACTACCATTTGTGACAACACAGATGGATCTTGAGATTATTGTGCTAAGCGAAATAAGTCAGAAAAAGTTGAGAACCATATGATTTTACTCACATGTGGAATATAAAGCTGAAAGTAACAAACAAAAAAGACAAACAAACAAACAAAAGCTCATAGGCATGGACAACAGTTTAGGGGTTACCAGAGGGAAAGGGGGGAGGAGAGTAGGTAGATAAGGGTCAAGGGGGTCAAATATATAGTGATGGAAGGAGGTTTGACTTTAGGTGAACACATAGTGAAATATACAGATAGTGTATTATTGAATTGTACACTTGAAACCTATATAATTTTGTTAACTAATGTCATCCCAATAAATTTAATTAAAAAAAGAAGAAAAATATTAGAAAATATATGCTTGCAGAACAAGGCAGGAACCTCAGTATTCTTACCTCCTCTTCCCAGCCTCTCCCATGCTGAGATCATCTGAGATAATAGCTCATTATTATTTAACATTAAATTTTATTTGCTAATATTTTATTGGTTTTATTGCTAATCATTGTTTCTTCTTGACTGTTTCTTAGACACTTTTTATTTATTTGTTTTTCTGGCATTCACGTATTGATCTTCCCTTTATTGAGATATAATAGACTAAAGTTCTATCTTTTAAAGGTATACAATGTGTTGTTTTGATATATAGATGTCCTTTGCTTTTCAGAAGTTAACTTTATGCCACTTTGCTTTTATGAAAGACCTACATTAGTGCTTGTTTTTGCCAATCGAAAGAAATCCAAAGAGGATTTTCACTTTTACAGAAAAAATCAAAAAGTTAAAATAGCATTCAATGTTTGTCTTGCAGTTAGCAATTATACAAGAGAGGCAATGCACACCCCAGCAGCGAGAGTTGCACCACCAAGCTCCATCCTCGGGAACTACACTCAACATCTCAGCATCAAACTGCCAGAGCTCTGAACATCTGTGCTTTATCTTGATTTGTTTTGTGTATCAGTTGGCAAGGTGGTAATAGCTTCTTTGCTTTATGCCATTTTGGCTTATGGAAGTTTTCACAGGAATGCTCTACTTTCAGGGGGTGAAGGAAACCTGTACAACATATTGTTTATAGAGGGTTTATAGGAGGAGATAAGCTTTCTTTATCTGTGACAATCTGAACAGATATTTACTTTGCCTTCATATTCAAATAATATTTTGACTGAACATAGAAAATGTTCAAGTTTAAAATAATTTTCATTTAGAACTTTGAAGACATTTCTCTTATGTCTTCTTGAATCTGTAGTTGACATGACATGTGATAACAGTCTGATTTTTGAAAAATTAGATAACTCTCAAAGCTTTTACTATTCTCTCTCAAAGCTTTTACCATTTCTACTTTATTTTCGGTGTATTAAAATTATATAAAAATGTGTCCAGATGTGAGTCCTTTTTATTCATCCTCCTCGGTCTTTCAATTTTAAGACCAGAGTCTTTCTTCAGATGTGGGAGTGTCTTCCATTATTTTCTTGATTATTTTCCCTGCTTTATTCTTTCTGGTCATTTCTTATGGAACTTTGACACATGGAAGCTGGGTCTTGTGGATTTATCCTCCATGTAGTTTGCAATTTTTATACCATTTATTTGGAAATAATTTCAAATTTACAGGAACATTGCAGGAATAGTACAAAGAACTTCTGCATAGCCTCCAACAAACTTTAGAAACTTATCCTCTTGCCACATTGCTTTATCACTTTCTTTCACTTGATATGTATATGATTTCTTCGGGACCATTTGAGAATAAGTCACAGAGTTAGTTTCCTGTCACCCCTTAGCACTTTGGTGTGTATTTCCTGAGAGCAGGAACATTCTATTTTATAACTATATTACAATTAATTAAAATCAAGGAATTTAACATTGACACTAGTATTATCTAATTAAATTTTTTATACATTTTATCTTTTTGTTTTTTTTGTGTAACAGTCTGAGAATTAAAATTTTTTAGCTATGTTCATTCTTTTTTTCTTCCTATCTATTGAGTTTTCATTTTGACAATCATATTTTTTTATATGCAAGATCTATAACTGGTTCTTTTTCATAGTCTGATCTTGTTTTATGGGTAACATGTCTTTTCTTGTTTCATTAACATTATTAATTAAATTTCTTTTAAATTTACCTTATGTTCCCTCTAATATGTATTTTTACTTAGTTCATGTGTTCTATTTCTACTGTTATATAGTGCTTCTCTTTCATTGTGTTGTTTTTCCTTAAATATTTCTGTAGTTCTTGGTTGTGTGTTCATCTTTGTATTTGAGTATTTGTGAACGGCCAGTGGATGCTTTTTCTGTTTACCACAGCTTGCCTCACTTGTTATAGGGAAGGATGAAGGGTAAGCCAGTAGCTAGCGTTCTGGTTGCGGATACTTCCTGTTTCTCCTAGATGTAGCCAGCCACAAGATACCTTGACTTTTCTTGGCAAGGTATGCATTCACAGTAACTACTCTTGCTAGAGATGGATGACTTTGCTGTGTGTTGGTTGGCACAGTAGCACAAGAGGAGGTTGTATCACTTATCTATGGTTGTAACAACATCAACAGCAAAAACCTCTCCAAAACTTAGTGGCTTAATGAAACAATATAGTTTTTAGCTATAATTTTGTGGGTCTGCTGAGTGGTTTACCTCTCTGGTCTTGGCTGGCTCTGCTTCTTGCTACTGATCTTGTTTATGCATCTTTGTTCAGCAAGTGGTTCTGTGGTTCTGCTGTTCTGCTCTCAGTTGGTGGGTTGGTTGGGGGCTGGCTGGTCCCAGATGGTTTCACTCATATGTCTTGCAGTTTGTCGAATACCTTGATTCTTGTCCATGAGGCCTCTCATCTTTAGTAGGCCAGCTAGGGCTAATTCATATGCTTCTTTCTCCTCCTCCTCCTCCTCCTCCTCCTCCTCCTCTTCCTCCTCCTCCTTCTTTTCTCCTTCTTCTTTTCTTCTTCTTTTCTTCTCTTTTCTTTTTTTGGATAAAACAACGCTTTGTTGACCTCACAGATTGCAAGGAACTTGCCAGCTTACAGTCCCTTATTTTTTTTATTTTTATTTTTTACGCCTACAGCACCTGATCTTTTTAGGTGGTCTCCCATCCAAGTACTAACCAGGCCCGACCCTGATTAGCTTCCAAGATCAGACAGGATCAGGCTTGTTCAGGGTAGCAGGCTGGAGGCTAAATTCTATTTCTTGTTGGAGGGAGAGGTAACATCACACTGCACGGGTGTGAATGGAGAGGGGGGAAAGATTAGCGACCATCTTAACAGTCTGCCCCAGAGTTGCTGACCCACTGGCTGCACTAAATGTAGTTCTAACAATAACCTAAATGATTTCCAAGGCCCTCTTCTCTCACCAGTTTTGCCACTTCAGAGCTTAGGGCACTCCTGGCATCTCTCCATCTTGTTTCATCTTCTGTCTTTTCTGTGTTTGGACCATGCTTTTATTCATACTACCAACTCAGTCTGCCTTTTGTCTTTTAGGGTTTCTTTGTTAGTTCTGATATACCAAGGGTACTTTTTAAAAATTCTCTAGATATCATATGGATTTTTTCCTTAAAAAAATTATAAAATTAATTTTAGGCATGTTTTAGGCAGGAATAGGAATCAGGGGCATATTCTTGATCTCTTCTTGTATTATATGAAAATTTTATCTTAATTAAGGAATTTTATCTGAATAAGTAGTTTCTTTTGGAAGAATAAAAGAGCAAAAATTGACTACTTTAAAAATTACCATATTGTATGGAGTTGATGAAAGATTTGAAAATAATCAACATTGAAAGACTTTCACCTTTAGCTGCTTTTACCTCTGCTTCCTAAAGTAGGTATTTTACAAGAGAAAACTATTATTATTTTTTATTTATCATGTTAGCCATTGTAGTTTCTTCAGTTCAAAGGTTTAATATTAAAAGTTTCTCCCTCGAACATAGAGCCCTTTTAACATAAAATTATTCTTTGAGAGTCAGAAAATATTGAATTTGTCTGGAAAACTGCTATCCTAATGTGGGGTAATGACAAAAAGTTCAGCTTGTTTATTCACTTCATTGTATTTGTAAGTGGTGCTGTCACACAAATATGTCGGTTATTGAAACTATTTCCTACAGCATGTATTTTTCCTGGAGAGTGTATGCTAGTCAATTCATTAGTTTCACTTGCTTTCCTAAACTCAAAAGAATTAATGAGTGAATGGATGAGATAAGAACAATAGTAGAGACGTGTCTGAATCCTGAGTTTTCTCCCTCCGGAGTTTTCTCAGCATTTAAATATCCTCATCTGCTCATCTTTAAAGAGCTTCTGTTTATTAACCTCACCCTTACAGAAATTCCCTATCCACAATGACACTTCTCTAAAGAACTACACTCTCTTGTGTCCACTTACTCTCTTTTCACCTTCTCCAATTAGGCTTCTTCATCCGAACTCTATTGAAGTTGCTGAAGTCATTCATCACCTCTTTGCCACTGAACCCAGTGGGAAAATTTCAATCTTTATTTATTTACCAAACATAATTAGCATTCCTGTTATGTTCTGAGCACTGTTCTAGGTACAGGGATACAGTGTTGAACAAGACAGATGAAATTCCTGGTGTCATGGAGCTCACATGAAAAGAAAATCAGGTAGTGATAAGTGTTATGATGAAAATGAAGAAGGAAGGGGGGGAGAGAGAGAGAGAGAGAGAGAGAGAGAGAGAGAGAGAGAGAGAATGCACTGACACTTAAATGACAAGAAGGAGCCAGCCTAACTTCATTTGAACCCAGAGCAGTGGGAAGAGCCACTGTGGCTTCTGCTGTGGTATCTCTGATGAAGGCAGTGCTGAAGCTCTCTTGGGCAGGAGATGAGGAGATGTTAGATTGGTGCGGTGGTTGGGTTGTCCTTGAACAAGCATCCAAGGCCCAGGAGATGGTAGGGTGGAGCAAGTCTGGAGAGGTGCATAAACAGCCCAATCGAAAACCATGAGAATAGTGACGTATTATGGGTCTCCGGCAGCAAAATAACTCTTTCCTTATGGCTCAAAAAAAAAAAAGTCAAACAGATATATTAATAGTACAATTTTCAAGGGCCTGAATAGCCTTATCAACAGGTGTGGGCTGCACTTGATCTATGGTTTCACCATCACAGCAAAATGCCCTTTGTTGGAGGTTTTGACAATCTTTGCCATAATATTCTAAGGAATTGTGACTGTTTACCAGACATTTAGTTTGCTATGGTGTTATATTGACCAGGCAATTGCTCATGTTGGTATTTGTAGGTAATGATTTGATAAATTAGATGATTGCTGCTACATAAGGAGCAGTTTGTGTTTGCCTTTTCTTTGATAATTCACTGGAAAACTGTGAATAATAATATCACATATAAAAGAGACAAGGAAGGATAACAGTATAAGGGAATAAATTTTCTCTGTAAATAGCAGATAGTCATGAATATCTTATTAAATTTTCCAGGCAGGGAGCTTGTCACTCTAAACTTGTTTTTATTGTAAGGAAAATTTAGACCAGTTATGATCTTATTATTCCAAAGCAATCAAATAGAATTGAACTGTTTTACATTTTGACCACATTTTTTCTTTTGGTGGGGAGGGCAGGGTCAAGGGTAAAATAAAAAGCCATTATTGAACATTTTAAGCATAATAGTTCTTAGTCGTAAGCAATGGAAACCAAATTTAGCTGATTTGAGAAGAAAATTATTTATTCAAAGGACATTGGGTTAAAGACCCAGTCTCGGGGCTATGCAGATGATAATAACTGTCCAGATTATGCTGCAGAACTAGTTCAGTGGGGACATTGCTGTCATTGCTTCTAAGAAGTACATTGTTGACTTCCCTCGCAATGAACTCCAGAAGCTGCATTGAGCTTTGCTATCTCTGCTACCTAAAGAATTTGATATTTTTGACAGCCACCTCCATTACCACAGATCATTTATTCCTCTGTACCTTGCCTGACAAGGGGAGTGAGACTGCCTTGGCCAGCAAGAGTCTGTTATGAGATTTCGTGACTTTGGGGGTACTTATGACATCCAATTCATCCATTTCCTCCATATCTCAGTTTTGTTCTAGCCTGATCAATGCTTTTACATAAGTGATCTCGGTGGGCTATGAGTTCAGCTGACATTATAATTTAGAAACCTGCAGGATCAAAGTTTGCGTTTGATTTTCAGTTCTCTTAGCCCTGCATATGAAAGAGATAAGAGATTCCTTTAGCAGTCAGAGACACTTGGGATTTCGCTTCATGCCTCTAGCCAAGAATTTGTGATTTCAACTTGTCATTCTTTTCCATTAAGCAGCATAGCACTATTAGAAGCAACATTCATGTCTCATAGTTCTTGAATTCCTCACACCTGTCATATACTTCTGTGGCAGTGGGTTATGTAGTCTTTGTTAGCATTGCCTTCAACGAGGACTCCTTAAACTTAATAATTGGATAATTTGTGCCATGGGCTTTCAGAATCTCATTCTTAACACTGGCTGGATTTTCATTGTTTTTATTTTCAAGAAAGCAAAATATCCACTTCTATTTTTCTGAGGGACCATTGCCTGTAGCTGCAACTGGTACCAATCTGTATTTTAGTGTTCTTAGCTAAAACAACTCTATATGATATAAGCAGAAAATGAATTAATTATTAGGACAGATAATTGCACAGACTCTCCAGAGCTACAGAGCTAAGAACAATGCTCTAAGTCATGTCCTACAAAGACTCCATTGCTGCTGCTATTGAAACTGGGTGTCATACTTTGCATCACTGACAGCTTGAAGTTTCAAGTTTCAAATTCTGTCATCAATAGAGATGTGAGTACACATTAGAAGCATTGCAGATGTGGTGGCATTGTGACAATATTAATTAGTATTTGTTGAGTGCTCATTAGATAATGCTACCTGGATTATTTTATGTAACCCTCACAATAAACTTAAATATTTAGTATTGGCATCTCTATTTTACAGATGAGGAAATTGAGGTTTAGGCCGGTTAAAATACTTTCCCAAGGTCATTCAGCTAGATTGGCAGGAGTAGTTATCTGACTGAATTTTCCTCATTTATGTCATTAAGTAACACTGCCTCTTATTATTGAATGTAGATTTAACTGCTCTACTTAGAATTTAATAGAATTTGATGAGAAAATTAAGATGGAGGATGCATGTTTAACAAAGAAAGGCAGAGAAACAGCATGAGGGCTACATGCGGGAGTCATGGGCTAGAAGTTAATGTGTCTCCTGGGTGGATCTCTCCTGTATAAGAATTAAGAAAATCTTCCTAGGACAGCTGAGTTATGCTCATTATGCTTGAAAGCCTTCATACTCCAAGTATGGTACATGGAGAAACAGTATTGACATCACCTGGGGTGTTGTTAGAAATGGCTTTGTTTATGAAAGAATGAAATAGGAATAGCAAATGAAGGAAGTTGAGAAGCTTTCCGGATGAAGTCCTTCACGCTTTTATGTAGGGGAGTTTTTTGTGTACTAATTAAAATATTTCATTGTGGGTAACATAGACAAATTGTACAATTAAGTTTTTCCTGATATATTTTCTTTCTGTTCTCTCCTTTTAATTACATTATAAGAAATAATATATGTATACCTATATAAGTGAAAGATAGTAACATATACTAAGGGATCTAACTATGAGTCCATGTTTCCTCACTACTATCTCTTTAGTATTTTCTGTGCTCTTTATTCTTCCAATTTTTTAAATTCCAAGTAGTATTGTAGAGTTTGCAAGTCACATAGTACCTAAGAGATAATTCAATCGTAGCCCTCACTGACTTGGACCAATATCTATTTTGCCTTCTTTGCTCTTTTTTTTTCATGGATCCTGGAGTAGGATTTTCATGCAAAGATTACTTAAATTCTCGTTTCAGGGGGCATCTGCCTGTCCTAGATACATTTGTGAGAAAAGAATCATAAGGTTTTCTTGATAGAACCAAAAAAGCTTTCCGCAGTTTAGGTGGCTATTGTAGTC
>NW_011888791.1:11804209-11814648 GCF_000151845.1 Pteropus vampyrus | reverse complement strand
AAGCAAAATATCCACTTCTATTTTTCTGAGGGACCATTGCCTGTAGCTGCAACTGGTACCAATCTGTATTTTAGTGTTCTTAGCTAAAACAACTCTATATGATATAAGCAGAAAATGAATTAATTATTAGGACAGATAATTGCACAGACTCTCCAGAGCTACAGAGCTAAGAACAATGCTCTAAGTCATGTCCTACAAAGACTCCATTGCTGCTGCTATTGAAACTGGGTGTCATACTTTGCATCACTGACAGCTTGAAGTTTCAAGTTTCAAATTCTGTCATCAATAGAGATGTGAGTACACATTAGAAGCATTGCAGATGTGGTGGCATTGTGACAATATTAATTAGTATTTGTTGAGTGCTCATTAGATAATGCTACCTGGATTATTTTATGTAACCCTCACAATAAACTTAAATATTTAGTATTGGCATCTCTATTTTACAGATGAGGAAATTGAGGTTTAGGCCGGTTAAAATACTTTCCCAAGGTCATTCAGCTAGATTGGCAGGAGTAGTTATCTGACTGAATTTTCCTCATTTATGTCATTAAGTAACACTGCCTCTTATTATTGAATGTAGATTTAACTGCTCTACTTAGAATTTAATAGAATTTGATGAGAAAATTAAGATGGAGGATGCATGTTTAACAAAGAAAGGCAGAGAAACAGCATGAGGGCTACATGCGGGAGTCATGGGCTAGAAGTTAATGTGTCTCCTGGGTGGATCTCTCCTGTATAAGAATTAAGAAAATCTTCCTAGGACAGCTGAGTTATGCTCATTATGCTTGAAAGCCTTCATACTCCAAGTATGGTACATGGAGAAACAGTATTGACATCACCTGGGGTGTTGTTAGAAATGGCTTTGTTTATGAAAGAATGAAATAGGAATAGCAAATGAAGGAAGTTGAGAAGCTTTCCGGATGAAGTCCTTCACGCTTTTATGTAGGGGAGTTTTTTGTGTACTAATTAAAATATTTCATTGTGGGTAACATAGACAAATTGTACAATTAAGTTTTTCCTGATATATTTTCTTTCTGTTCTCTCCTTTTAATTACATTTTAAGAAATAATATATGTATAGCTATATAAGTGAAAGATAGTAACATATACTAAGGGATCTAACTATGAGTCCATGTTTCCTCACTACTATCTCTTTAGTATTTTCTGTGCTCTTTATTCTTCCAATTTTTTAAATTCCAAGTAGTATTGTAGAGTTTGCAAGTCACATAGTACCTAAGAGATAATTCAATCGTAGCCCTCACTGACTTGGACCAATATCTATTTTGCCTTCTTTGCTCTTTTTTTTTCATGGATCCTGGAGTAGGATTTTCATGCAAAGATTACTTAAATTCTCGTTTCAGGGGGCATCTGCCTGTCCTAGATACATTTGTGAGAAAAGAATCATAAGGTTTTCTTGATAGAACCAAAAAAGCTTTCCGCAGTTTAGGTGGCTATTGTAGTCCTAACCAGATGTCTGTCCAGGCCCATTAAGTCTTGGAATGCATGCATTAAGAAAGAACTGAGATTGTCTTGCCTATGGACATGTGCTGAGTGAATGGAAAGTTTCCAGCTATATGCCCACAAAGAATGTTTAAGGAAGACAACTGGCGTCTCTGAATTGGTTTGTTTTCCTGATTGTTCTTAAGACTGTAACTTAACTATAAACACCTTTACCATTATTAGGACACTACCCTCATTTTCATTTTTTTATTGTTAAATTTTTTGAAATGATTTATTCATTTTAAAAAGATTTTTATTAAATATAGCTAATATACAATTTTGTATTCGTTTCAGGTGCACATCAGGTTATTCAACATTTATATACCAAGAAAAGTGATCACCATGATAAGTCTAGCAACCATCTGACACCATACAATGCTATCACACAATCTTATTGACTAAATTCATTGTGCTGTATACCCATCCTCATGACTTATTTGTTTTTTACCTGGAAATTTGAACCTCTTATTCTACTTCACCTCCCCCCACTCCATTTTCTTTTATTTTTCAATTACAGTTGACATTGAATATTATTTTACATTAGTTTCAGGTGTATAGCATAGTAGTCAGTCATTTATATAATTTACAAAGTGATCTCCCTGACCAGTCTAGTACCCACCTGGCACTATACGTAGTTATTACCATATTACTGACTATTTTCCCTATGCTTGATTTTACATCCCTGTGATTATTTCATAATTACCAATTTGTACTTCTTAATCCCTTCATCTTTTTCATGCCACCCCCAAACCTTCTCTCATCTGGCAACCATCAGTTTGTTCCCTGCATCTGTGAGTCTGTTTCAGTTTTTTTTTGTTTATTTTGTTCTATAGATTCCACATATAAATGAGATCACATGGTGCTTGTCTTTTTCTGTCCGATTTATTTCACTTAGCATGATACTTCCAGGTTCATCCATGTTGTCACAAATGTTAAAATTTCATTCTTTTTTGTGGCCAAGTAATATTCCATTGTATATATGTACCATTTCTTCTTTATCCAGTTGTCTATCAGTGGATACTTTGTTTGCTTCCATATCTTGGCTATTGTTAATAGTGCTACAGTGAACATAGGATGCATATGCCTTTTTGAATTAGTGTTTTGTATTTCTTTGGATAAATCCCCAGAATTGGAATTGCTGGGTCATAAGGTGGTTCCATTTTTAATCTTTTGAGGAAACTCCAAACTGTTTTCTATAGTGCCTACACCAGTTTGCAATCCCACCAATAGTGTATGAGGATTCCCTTTTCTCTGCATCCTCACCAGCACTTTTTGTTTGTTGATTTATTGATGATGGCCAGGTGTGAGATATCACCTCACACCTGCCATTCTGACAGGTGTGAGGTGGTATCTCATTGTGGTTTTAATTTGTATTTTTCTGATGATCAGTGATGTTGAGCATCTTTTCATATGTCTATTGGCCATCTGTAAGTCATCTTTGGAGAAATGTCTATTCAGATCCTCTGCTCATTTTTTAATTGGATTGTTAGTTTTTTTGATGTTAAGTTGCGTGAGTTCTTTATATATTTTGGATATTAACCTGTTATTGGATGTATCATTGGCGAATATTTTCTCCCATTCAGTAGGTTGTCTTTCTGTTTGTTGATAGTTTCTTTTGCTGTGCAAAACTTTTTAGTTTGATGTAGTCCCATTTGTTTGTTTGTTTTTTTCTATTGTTTCCCTTGCCTGAGGCCATGTATCAGGAAAAATATTACTAGGAGCAATTTCAGAGAGTTTACTGCCTATGTTTTCTTCTAGGAGTTTTGTAGTTTCAGGTCTTACATTTAAGTCTTTAATTCATTTTAAATTTATTTTTGTATATGAATAAGAAGGTGGTCTAGTTTCATTTTTTTTGCATGTATCTGTTGAGTTTTCTCAACACCATTTGTTGAATAGACTGTCTTTATCCCATTGTATATTCTTGCCTCCTTTGTCATAGAGTAATTGACCATATAGGTATGGGTTTATTTCTGGATTCTCTATTCCGTTCCATTGATTGACGTGTCTCTTTTTATGCCAGTACCATCTAGTACAATTACTATTGTATGATTACTATTGCCTTACAGTATAGTTTGATATCAGATATTGTGATACCTCTAACTTTGTTCTTTCTCAAGATTGCTGTGGCTGTTTGGAGTATTTGTGGCTCCATATAAGTTTTTGGCTAATTTGTTTGAGTTCTGTGAAAAATGCCATTTGTATTTTGATAGTGATTTCATTGAATCTATAGATTGCTTTGGGTAGTATGAACATTTTGATTATGTTAATTCTTCCTATCCATGATCATGGCATATGCTTCTATATATTTGTATCTTCAATTTCTTTCGTCAATGTCTTATACTTTTTCGAGTACAAGTCTTTTATCTCTTTAGTTAAATTCCTAAGTATTTTATTTTATTTTTTTGTTGATGGTATTGTAAATGGGATTGTTTTTTAACTTATTTTTCTGATAATTTGTTATTGGTTTATAGAAATGTGACTGATTTCTGAATATTAATTTTATATCTTGCTTCTTTACTGAATTCATTTATCAGTTCTAACAGTTTTGGGGGAGTATTGTTAGGGATCTCTATATATAGTGTCATGTCATCTGAAGACAGTGACAGTTTTACTTTTTCCTTTCTAATTTAGATGTTTTTTATTTTTTTGTTGTCTGGTTGCTGTTACTAGGACTTCCAATACTATGTTGAATAAAAGTGGCAAAAGTGGACATCCTTGTCTTGTTCCTAATCTTAAAGAAAATGCTTTTAGCTTTTCACCATTGAGTATGATGTTAGCTGTGGGTTTGTCATATATGGCCTTTATTATGTTGAGGTGTATTCCCTCTGTTCCTACTTTGCTGAGTTTTTATCATAAATGGTTGCTGGATTTTATCACATGCTTTTTCTGCATCTATTGATATGATCATAAGGTTTTTATTGTTCAATTTGTTAATATGGTATATCACATTAATTGATTAGTGGATATTGAACCAATCTTGCATCCCATTAATAAATTATGTTTGATCATGGTGTCTGATCTTTTTACTGTCTTGCTAAATTTGGTTTGCTAATATTTTGTTGAGGATTTTTGCAGCCATGTTCATCAGGGATATTGGCCTATAGATTTCTTTTTCTGTAATGTCTTTGTCTGGCTTTGGAATTAGGGTAATGCTGGCCTTGTACAATGAGGTTGGGAGCCTTTTTTCCTCTTAAATTTTTTGGAATAGTTTGAGTAGGATAGGTGTTAATTCTTCTTTGAATGTTGAGTGAAATTCACTGTGAAGTCATCTGGTTCAGGACTTTTGTTTGTGGGGAGTTTTTTGACTACTGATTCGATTTCGTTAGTAGTAATTGCTCTATTCAGATTTTCTGTTTCTTCTTGATTCAGTCTTGGAAGATTATATGTTTCTAGGAACTTATCTATTTCTTCCAAATTGTCCAATCTGTTGGCATATAATTGTAGTATTTTCTTATAATCCTTTGTAAATCTGTGATGTCAGTTGTCACTTCTCTTTTATTTCTGATATTATTTATTTGTGTTCTCTCTCTTTTTTTCTTGATGAGTCTGGTTAAAGGTTTATCAGTTTTGTTTATTCTTTCAAAGAACCAGCTCTTGGATTCATTGATCTTTTGTATTTTTTTAGACTCTATTTCACTTATTTCCACTCTGATCTTTATTATTTCACTCCAACTACTAACTTTGGGCTTTGTTTGTTATTCTTTTTCTAGTTTCTTTAGGTATATAATTAGATTGTTTATTTAAGATTTTTCTTGTTTCTTGAGATAGACCTGTATTGCTATGAATTTACCTCTTAGGACTGCTTTCACTGTGTCCCGTAGATTTTGGGTCAACATGTTTTCATTTTCATTTGTCTCAAGGTATCTTTTGATTTCTTCCTTGATCTCACTGTTAACCTATTCCTTGTTTAGTAGCATGTAATTTATCCTCCACATGTTTGTGTGTTTTTCAGTTATTTTCTTGTAATTGATTTCTAGTTTCATACCATTGTGTTTGAAGAAGACAGTTGGTATGTTTTCAATTTTCTTAAATTTATTGAGACTTGCTTTGTGACCTAACATGTGGTCTACCTAGGAAAATGTTCCATGTACACTTGAGAGGAGTGCATATTCTGCTGCTTTGGATGGAATGCCCTAAAATTATCACATAAATCCATCTGATCTAGTGAGTCATTTAAAGCCGCTGTTTTTTTTTTTTTTTTTTGGTCTAGAAAGTCTATCTTTTGATGTCAATGGGGTGTTAAAGTCCCCTACTATTATTATATTTCTGTCCATCTCTCCCTTTATGTCAGTTAATATTTGCCTTATGTATTTAGGTGCTCCTACATTTAGTGCATAAATGTTTACAAGAGTTATATCCTCTTGTTGGTTTGATCCCTTTATTACTATGTAATATCCCTCTTTGTCTTTTATTATAACCTTTGTTTTAAAGTCTATTTTGTCTGATACAAGCGTTGCTACCCAGCTTTTGTTTTATTTTGTTTTCATTTAATTTCATATCTTTTTCTATCCCTTACTTTTACTCTGTGTCTTTCAGTCTGAAGTGAGTCTCTTTTGACAGCATATGGATGGTTCTTGTTTTTTAATACATTCAGCTACCCTATATCTTTTTATTGAAGCATTTAATCCATTTACATTTAAAGTGATTATGGATAGGTACATAGTTACTGCCATTTTATTATTCATATTCACGTTCTTTTTATGGTCTTTTCCCCTACTTTTTCTCAAAGAAATCCCTTTAACATTTCTTGTAATACTGGCTTGATGGTGATGAATTATTTTAGCTTTTTCTTTTCTGGAAGCTCTTTATAGCTTCTTCAATTTTAAATTATAGCCTTGCTGGATAGAGTAGTCTTGATTGTAGGTCCTTGCTTTTCATTACTGCATATTTCCTGCCAATCCCTTCTGGCCTGCAAAGTTTCTGTTGAGAAATCAACTGACAGTTTTATGGGGGCTCCCAATGTAAGTAACTGACTGCTTTTCTTTTGCTGCTTTAAAGATTCTCTCTTTGTCTTTAAACTTTGTAATTTTAATTATGATGTATCTTGGTGTGGGCCTCTTTGAGTTCATCTTGTTTGGCACTCTCTGTGCTTCGTGGGCTTTTATATCTATTTCCTTCACTAGGTTATGGAGATTTTCAGTCATTATTTCTTGAAATAGGTTTTCAATTTCTTGCTCTCCTCTTCTCCTTCTATTACCCCTACGATGTGAATGTTGATACCCTTGATGTTATCTCAGAGGTTTCTTAGACTATAAACTATCCATATTTTTTTAAAGATTTTTTTTTTCTTTTTTTTGTTCCAATTGGGTGTTTTCTGCTACCTTGTCTTTTAAATCACTGATTTGGTCCTCTGCTTCATCTAATATGCTATTGATTCCTCCTTAGTATTCTTCATTTTGGTTAGTGTATTCTTTATTTCTGACTGGTTCCTTTTATGATTTCTATGCCCTTTTTTTCACACTTGCTGTCTCTTTATTGAAGTTCTTACTAAGTTCCTTAAGCATCTTTATAACTATAGTTTTGAACTCTGTATTTGGTAGATTGCTTGCCTTCATTTGTTTAGTTCTTTTCCTGGAGTTTTCTCTTGTTCTTTCATTTGGGACATGTTTTTTTTTGTTTCCTCATTTGGGTTGCCTCTCTGTGTTTGTTTCTATGTGTTAGATAGATCTGCTACATCTCCCAATCTTGGCAGGTTGACCTTATGTAGTAGGTGTCCTGTGGGGCTCAGTGATGCAGTCTCCCTGGTTACTTGAGCCGGGTACTCCAAGAGCGTCCCTTGTATAGGTTGTGTGTGCTCTCCTGTTGTAGCTGAGCTTTGATTGCTATTGGCATGTCAGTGGAAGGGGTTGACCTTCAGGCTTACTGGCTATAAGAATTGGCTGTGACCACAGCATATGAGCTGCTGTACAGGGGCTGATCCCATGGAGGGGATCACCCCAGTGGGCTCTGGTGCCTGTGGAGACTACCCTTTGGGGCTAATTGGTTGGAGTTCTTTCATAGTTTGAAGCCAACCAATGTGTGTGCTCATTCTAGGGCCTCCTGGAAGGGCTTTCTGTGCAAGCCAAGGTAAGCCACAGCCTATGACTGGTCCATGGATACCTTGTAGGAGCTACAAAGTGATCTTCAGTTTGTTGCTGCCTGTGCTGGGTCTGGAGGTGTGTGGGAGAGGCAATGCTGTGAATTGAGGCCTGTCATCACCATTACCATTACTTGAAAAAGCTCAGCAAAAGGCTCAAGGAAGCTCTAAATTTGCCACCCTCTGCCAGCTGTCCACAACGCTCAGACACTGAAGGATGCTGTGGTGCTAAAGGTGGTATAGGAGTTGGGGAGGGCAGGGCTTCGGGGAGTCACCATCTTGGGCAAGTGGTGCTTAACAGGTTGATGCAGATTCAGATTTTGTACCAGAGCTGAGCCTGGAGCTTCTCAGAGAAAGTCTCAGAGCCTACTGAGGCCTGCTACTGGCTGGGTCCTACAGAACCCCTAGAGTTGTCAAAAAAAACCCAACAACAACAACAAAAAAAACAAAAAAACCCCTGCAGTGTGTGCCAATAGCGGCTGCCTGCTAGCCACAAAGAAGCCTCTAGCGTTGCACAAGTTGAGTGGGTGGAGTCCTGGGGAGTCACCAGGGTGGAGTAAGTGGGGCTCACCAGGCCAGTGAAAATTCAGATTTGGCCGTGTGTGGGGAGGGCTCAACACATGAAAGATGGCATCTGCCAGGGGGTGAAACAGGAGGAGAGCTCAATATAGGGACAATGGTGGCTGTCCCTCCAGCCCTTGCCCTGAAGCCACACAACTCAGTCTCTCTCCTATATGTCTTTGCACCTTCTCAGTTGCTATCCCTCCACCAGAGCTCAGGGTGAGTGCCTAGGAGTGAGAGAGTCTGTGTGCAGACCCTTTAAGAGGACACCTGGGTTTCCAGCTGCCTTCCTTCTGTCTCATGGGATGGACCGAATCCCAGCTGATTTTCACAGCCAGATGTTGTCAGGGCTGTTTTTCCTAGTACTAGTGTTCTAAGCTGGGGAGCGCAGTGTGGGGCTGGGGCCCCTTATTGTTCAGGGGTGAGCTCTTGCAGCCAAGATATCCCTCCTTATTCTCCATTGCCACATGTGAGTGTGGGGTCAACCTGTAAGCATCTCTGCCTTTCCTACCATTCTTGAGGTAGCTTCTTCTTTATATCCCTAGTTATAGGACTTCTGTTCATCTAGTCTTCAAATAATTCTCCAGGTTGATTTTTCTATATTTTAGTTACAATTTTAATGCGATCATGGGAGGAGGCAAGCACAGTGTTCACTTACTTTGTTATCTTGACTGGAACTCTTCAGACATTTATTTTTTTATTATCTATTATTGTCCTCTTTTACCCATTTGTTAGGGAGAAATCTATAACTCTTTCCTTATGAGTAAATGTGATTGAGACGTTTTCTCCAGTCTCATATCTATAAAACAAAACTTCAAAAAAGTAGACATAAAATTGATGTTGAGCTTAATTAATCATGTCAATTCCCTTCCAGAATCTGACTCCCTCCCTCACAGCTCCGTCTTTCACCCCTTCCCTTCCTCATGCCTCATGCTCAGCCACAGTGAACTGAATTTCCCTAATATGCATGTTGTTTTATAGCTCTTCCTCGCACCTTTTTCTTTGCATAAAATGCCATTCTTCTTCCCTACATTCACATTTTGAGTGCCTTCTCATTTTCAAAGATGCATCCCGTTTCCCATCTCAATAGAGCCTTTCCTGATTTCCCTATAGAAAATTGACTTGGTTCCTACCCTGTACCCAAAATACCCATAAAGTAATTTTTACATGAATATTGAGTAAATAGTGACAATGAAACAGTGAAATGCAAAGAACCAAGATTTTTTTTCACTCTCAAACTAGTGATGCAGAACAAGGAAATCACAGGCAAGAATAATATTTTTCTTTTGTATATGTTAATGTCCTATTTATCTATTGAAAACTCTATTGTACAGAGTTCATGACTTACTAATCTTTGTATATATCCAATATATCCTTCAGTGATAATTTTGATCATTTTCTTGATGATGCCATTTTTATAGGTTAAGTGATCAAATAACGATTTCATTGAAAAATGTTACCTCATTGGCTTGGAACATTAATCACAACCTTAGATTCCTGAACTATACTGCCTTTATTGTATATCTGGGTAGATTTGTTTTTATATAAAGGTTCTTTATAAATTTTCTTCAAATGTCAGAATTAAGAGTGTAGGCACATTTGCTCCTGAATGTTTATCTTATTCTTCACTGATGATCAATTTAGAATGTGTCTGTTCATGCAAGAATAAACAGAGCAAATGATCTTTCTCCCATATGAACTCTTGAATTTCACATTTCCCTAGAATGAAAACTGCTTCTTGCCAATAGAGGATTTTTTATACTGTCATCTTAAAAATGGATTTTCTCTTATCAAACCAATAACTTTTACATGCATTGTTTTATGTGGAGCTTTGAGATCAGCTTCCACAGATGTTGTTTTGTGCTAAGTGCTGTCAGCGGAAGGATGTCATTTGTCATGCCTTAGATCAAGTAGCACCCCTTCTTTCTTATACCAAATACGAAAAACGAGCTCTCCTCTGCTCAAATAGGACAAATGTACTTGGGGCATTTACTCTTTCTTGTGATTTTTCTGGTCTTACATCACTGGTTTAGAAGTTAAAGGATCTTGGTTCTTCACTTTTCATTGTTTCACAGCTCTTTGTCACTATTTACTCAACATACACATAAAGATTGTTTAGTGGGCACTTCGGGAACTGAGAAAAATTATAAGGCAGTCCAGGTCTGTTTGTGGTGTTATCCTACCTCTCTTTCCTGTGATGTTTTCTTTCCCTCTTGATCTTTGACCAAGTACTTAGTATCCTTACACCTTGATGACTCAGTTTTCCCCACAATCTGCTTGCCTTCTTGAGCCAGTGTCCCAGC
>NW_011888791.1:11781087-11804159 GCF_000151845.1 Pteropus vampyrus | reverse complement strand
TGCATAAAATGCCATTCTTCTTCCCTACATTCACATTTTGAGTGCCTTCTCATTTTCAAAGATGCATCCCGTTTCCCATCTCAATAGAGCCTTTCCTGATTTCCCTATAGAAAATTGACTTGGTTCCTACCCTGTACCCAAAATACCCATAAAGTAATTTTTACATGAATATTGAGTAAATAGTGACAATGAAACAGTGAAATGCAAAGAACCAAGATTTTTTTTCACTCTCAAACTAGTGATGCAGAACAAGGAAATCACAGGCAAGAATAATATTTTTCTTTTGTATATGTTAATGTCCTATTTATCTATTGAAAACTCTATTGTACAGAGTTTATGACTTACTAATCTTTGTATATATCCAATATATCCTTCAGTGATAATTTTGATCATTTTCTTGATGATGCCATTTTTATAGGTTAAGTGATCAAATAACGATTTCATTGAAAAATGTTACCTCATTGGCTTGGAACATTAATCACAACCTTAGATTCCTGAACTATACTGCCTTTATTGTATATCTGGGTAGATTTGTTTTTATATAAAGGTTCTTTATAAATTTTCTTCAAATGTCAGAATTAAGAGTGTAGGCACATTTGCTCCTGAATGTTTATCTTATTCTTCACTGATGATCAATTTAGAATGTGTCTGTTCATGCAAGAATAAACAGAGCAAATGATCTTTCTCCCATATGAACTCTTGAATTTCACATTTCCCTAGAATGAAAACTGCTTCTTGCCAATAGAGGATTTTTTATACTGTCATCTTAAAAATGGATTTTCTCTTATCAAACCAATAACTTTTACATGCATTGTTTTATGTGGAGCTTTGAGATCAGCTTCCACAGATGTTGTTTTGTGCTAAGTGCTGTCAGCGGAAGGATGTCATTTGTCATGCCTTAGATCAAGTAGCACCCCTTCTTTCTTATACCAAATACAAAAAACGAGCTCTCCTCTGCTCAAATAGGACAAATGTACTTGGGGCATTTACTCTTTCTTGTGATTTTTCTGGTCTTACATCACTGGTTTAGAAGTTAAAGGATCTTGGTTCTTCACTTTTCATTGTTTCACAGCTCTTTGTCACTATTTACTCAACATACACATAAAGATTGTTTAGTGGGCACTTCGGAAACTGAGAAAAATTATAAGGCAGTCCAGGTCTGTTTGTGGTGTTATCCTACCTCTCTTTCCTGTGATGTTTTCTTTCCCTCTTGATCTTTGACCAAGTACTTAGTATCCTTACACCTTGATGACTCAGTTTTCCCCACAATCTGCTTGCCTTCTTGAGCCAGTGTCCCAGCGATGAAATCATTCTCTTTTTTTCTCCAACTAAAATGCTCAACAGTTGTCTGTGAAACAGAAAACCAATCTGATTAACTCCCTCTCTCCAGGGAGCTATTGATTATTAATGGCCCAATGTCTTATTCTTCTAGGATGAAATAAATGTTGTGGAACAGGTAAGAAACTTCATGGCAAATTCATTAACCGAGGAAGTGACTTTGTAAATGTGGTATTTCAGTCATCATTAGGTGGAATGCTGGTATATTACACATCTAGCAGAGGTGTGTAAGCTGCTGCCTACCCCTCCTATTTATTTTTAAATTGTTTTTATTATTCAAAAAAGCTTCCTTTTTAAAATTTAGCTTTCTGACTCTGTGCTTGTGCCTTCAACACTTTCACAATGATTTTCTGCTCCTTGATAAAAAAAAGCACTCTCGATCCTGTCACAGACACATTTAGCACACATGGATTCACCCTAGGCCCTGCTGACATGTTTTTTCATTTTAGACAACCTCATTAGAACTTTAGGTTTCACAACATGAACTCTGAGAAGTTGGTCTGGGCACACGTCACACACAGATTTTGGTGCTTTCCCAACCTTCTTGGTATGAAGATAAACAATTCTATTACCAGGGGTTTGAGACAGCCTAGTTTTGTTAGAGGCTGTATTGTAGGACAGCCTCCAATGGAATATCTCAAATGCCGGACCACTCTGAATCTGCAGACACCGTCTTTAGAGAAGCCTAACCCTCCTATTTGTAAGATTGGTATTGATGGATGTAAAAGCAATCTAAGGATTTCCAGTTCTAAAATTGTATGTTTCTGTTCTCCTCTGGAGGATTCTAAATCCTTTATGTCATGGTAACTGCATTGTGCTTCATGTAATATCAGAAATTAAAGAAATTAAAATTAAAAAAAATATATTACTAGTGGAACATAAAGAACAGCAGCAATAAGACTATTAAATTCTCAATTGTTCATGGATAACATTATTATACATTCTAAATTTTGCTGAAATCTCTGTTCAGAGTTTTAAAATGTGTGTATATTTAAAGATCTGTAACACAGAACATATATCCAAAAATAGTCTGCTTCAAATTATTCTCTGGGAACAAATTAATGGAGTAGACAGAATGTGCCTAGTCATCAAAGCATTTCTTATAGATATGACAATGATAAATATAGAAGTAAATTGGAAGAAAAGATTTGAAATATAAAGGATTATTATAAGGAAACTATAAAAACAGACAGCAGATGTCACTGTTGCTTTTCCATTATTTGGCCTCATTTTGGGGGGGATTTGTTCTGAGAACTCTAATAGGTTAAACAAGCTCACGTATGTTAAATTTCTGTTTTGAATTTTATATTTATTAAGGTATGACTGCAAATCTTCCATATATAATTTATAAAGAAAATATTAATTACATTTTATATACTCAGGTTCATTAATTCTCTATTTTAAGTTGGTAAATTATAACTTTTATAATTATTGTGTGGTTCAAAATGGATTCCTATTAAAATGAGGTGTTATTCACCTTGAAGATAAAATCATCCTTGTCTTATTTTACATGACCAGTCATGTAATTTGTTCTCCTCATGTAAGTACTCAAGCATCAAATCTTGTTCGTGATGATGATTTAAGAGAATTTTTACCATGTCAACACATTCAGCTAGTTTTATGTAGAAAATATTTGGGGAAAATGTTCCACATAACTTTCAAAATACTAATACTTTCCCATATTCTCTCCATCAATTTAACTCTAGTTTCCTATTACAGTGTTTTTTCTTCAAGCTAGTGTCTAGGATATACAAATCCCAATTTCTCATCTTTGCCATCTAATTAGCAGATCTTGTTGATTCTACTTTCTGTACTTTTCTAAAATTGACCCTCTTCTTTCCATCACAAACTTTAAACTTCATAATACACAACTGAAATATGTGAAACACACATTTCTGTAAGAACTTGGGTCATTTTTCAGTTTCAGTGCGGTTCCATTATTTCATAAGAAAGAAATGTGCTTAGAGACACAGTATTTCTGTGGCCTATTACAGGATATTATATTTTGAATGCATTGCATCTTTAATATAGACCTTAATTTAAAACTTGGTCCTGTAACTTTTAATCTGTGTCACCTTGGTCAAAATTTTGAGCCTCTCATAAGTGCATTTTCCTTTTAAAGAGAATACATTTTTCAGGGTTGTTGTGAAGATTACTATTGATGTATTTAATATACTCAATGCCAATATATGCGTAAGGGGTACTATAAATTATTCATTCATATATATCATTGTAATCACTAATAGCAAATGTTTTTGTTGGTTCTGGGAATACAAAAGGGTAGGATTTGTGGTCTCCATACTCAGAAACAATGCTGAAGTACTGTACTTAGTAATTCTTTACCTGACAACTTTAAAACTTGTTTTAAAATTTGTATTAGATTTGAATTCCAAAGACTTATTAATTTCTCTTTATAGTAACTCTCTGACTATCTCATGGTTTTACCAAGGCTAGTAAAGTTGATCCACCAGTTTTACCGTTCCATGCATTTTTCATCTTTAGAGCTAGATACTCAAATGATAGAAGCTTTGATGGGATTTCAAAGATAACCTGCTCTCTACTGAAATTCTAGGTGGGATGTGAAGCAGCCTGGGTGATAGGATGGAATACCAAGGTAGAAAGTGAACTGTATACTTGGTGAATCTTGGCATGACAGGCTTACAACTTTTATTCATGTAAAAGAATAGATTTGTGACATGGAAAACAATAGTCATTAACTTTAGAATATTGATCTCAACTGTCAGATCCTCCAGCAAGAGTGGGTAGGCTCCTCATTGGTCTTGGGGCCTCCCCCAATCCCCCTCCCGTATCTCTGGGCCCCCAAAGTGTCAAAGAACTACAGATCATTTGCCTTTCATTACTATCTCTGCTTTCCAACTTTTTCACAATTTTAACTAATATGCTTTCTGTTATTATCTTAGAATTTAGACAAGAAATTACCATGTGTGTTCGTATATGTTTACATTTTATCTATAATTTATTCTCACCAATATGAATATCTTTCTGAACAATAATCTGTACTCCTAATATTTTCATAGCAATTCTGAACTGGAGGCGAAGTCATTATGAAGTATTGTGTGTTTGTGAGATGGGACACTGCTGACATACGAGAACATACCACTCCCTACCATATTACTCCTGTATCACTCCCTACCATAGCATTCATGCTTACAACAAATTTACTGAGCATTTACAATGTGCTAAATACTGATTTAAGTGATTTACATATAACAAATATTATTATCCTTGTTTTGGGGATGAGAAAAGTAAGGCACAGAGTCCTGTAGCTAGTCTCACCTGTGGCCCAAGGTCTCATGATTAGAAAGTGGCAGAGCTGGGGTTACTACTCTGGGTGTAGAGTCCACACTCTTGGCACTTATGCTGCCAGTCTTCTTGGAAGATCGGAATTGCTAGGAGAGAGTGGAATAGAAAAGATAATTTCCATGGGGTCATGCTAGGCTTTCAGAGACAGAGAAACTTTTTTCCCCAGTGCATAGTTGTGAATGAGGCTTGTGGATCAGGAAACACCTATGAGCCACTTATAATGATGATACAATAACTCCAGTGCAATTTCATATTTTGGATTAATGCGGTTTTTTTTTTTTCATAACCTCAGGTTGGAAAATGAAATGACACTATTAACATTATAAGCTCTATTAACATTATAAGCTCTATCTGAAAACTAGGAAACTAGAGAGCAGACTTGGAATTCTCTCTCTGGTTCAAGATTCTTACTCATATAATTCTGTTTATGTATATAATAAACATCAGCTATGATCCATACCATTATCTGCCTCTTACTAAAGTCCTCAACTAATGATTTTCTCTTGTTTTTCTGTAACACTTTATGGGTGATTGTGATCACCTTATTGAGTGTCATGAAATTATAAAATTATAATGTTCTTACTTACGGCCATATAAGGTACCTATGATATGATGGCACTTTTTGGTGGGTGAGAATGAAGTTTATTTGTGTAATATAATTTCACAAAGAATGTTAATAACTATGTAAGAGTACGGAGAATATTTTTATTTATTTTGCTATATATCTATCTTCCATAATGCCAAGTGTGAATAGATATTAGATTAAAATTGAAGATAAGCACAAGACTGAAGCCCGGGTGAAGAGACTGGAAACAGTGAAGGGGAAAGACTGGTGTTCTCAAGAACAGTGATCTGGGCTGATAGGATGTATTGTTGGAGTGGAATGGGAAGAGGAGGCTGAAATAAGAGGAGAGTCAAAGGAAGACAGAAATCTTCCTTTTTAGAATCAGCATGATCTGCAATAAAAGAACCATCCCAGAGTCTCAAGGCAGCAGCACTGTGCCCTCTGGTCCATCTAGCAGTGCAGGATAATTGGAGAAGAACTTCTGCTATGCGGTTAAAAGAACTGTAAAGGATGTCTGCCTTGTAGAAGAACTTGCTAAACAGAGACAGCCGTGCAGGTGCAGGGCAGAACGGCTTTGGAGATGGCACGGAAGCAATTGTTATCAAAATGCAGCGTCCAGGCTGGACTCTCACATTTACTGTGGATGGTTGGCACTGGTAGGGAGCTCAGTTCAAGTGCATGAGAAAATGATAGCAGTTCGTGAGGCCCTTGGCATAGTCCTTTAATCCAAGGGACCATTAAACCAAGGATCACTCTATTTCTACCTCTTAGGGAAATGGGAATTTGATGGGTACGTGTTTCAGTGAATAAGTTGACTGGGCTTTGCACTGTGACAATTCATCCTGTTCCCCATCCACCAATCTTGTTGATGCAGTTTAGAGAAATGCTTATTACCCTATGGCAGTGGCCAATGATGTGGCATCTCACCAGCTAGCACAATCAGAGTATCTTTGTCTTGTGTTCTCTGAACTTAGAGTTAAGGGGGTTCAAACAGTATAGAGAAGATATAATACTTTGAGGCTTTTAAAATGTAAGTGACTATTTGTAGCATATGTGATGGAGAAAGCAAATACTTAGGTGTGTGGCAAAGGACCAGAGTCTCCTTTGATACTAATTAGCGAGATATCTGGTGGCTTTTGAAATTATTGTTATTTAATTTCATACAATCATGGAGTCATTTAGGTAATCCTTCAGGTTTCTTCCACACGTAAAGTTTTAGAGTACTTCATACACTAAGATTTTTTACTATATAGTCTGTGATTATCGTTTCTTTATACCCTTAGACTTAAGCTTTTATGGTTGCCTTTTGTACAAAGTCTTTTTTTGGTATTGATAGTTTACACTAAATTCCTGGCTTCTGGCCTTTGGCCTACATAATGAATTTTTTCCTTCATTTTGTGCCTTGAGAGCTTTCTTAAAATAAAATTCAGTCTCCCTTTTGTCTTAAGGATGATTGCATTTAATTATGCAATTAGAATAAATGTATGTGATCAGAAGCATGTAATAAATATTAGGTTTTAATTTTGTAAATTTTATTTTTGATAGTAAATGCCTCAGAAGCAGAGCTTTCTTATTTATGCCTGCTAATACCTTACATAGTGTTGTGCATGTCCAGTGACTCAATAGTTATTTGTTGAATTAATGAAGCATTTTTCAGATGCTGTGCGTCTCAGTTAAAAATATGCAAATTCTCTCAAATTAGAAGTATTTTTCAAATTATGTAAAACCATATTATATTTGAATCATATATTAGTTTGGAATAAATTGATTTATCAAGCTGCTGTTTTGTCATAGTGGTGACTATGAGAGCATTAGCTGTCTTTGGAAGAAAAATGATTTTTATAGGTCATAAGTTAGGTCAGTTAGTCATCATAGATTTACTGTGTTTCTGATGCTATTTCCTTTGATATGGCTTCTCTCTTGTACATTTGAAGCTTATTTAGGAGTGTGTCAGAACAAGCTGTCTCTCTAGCTCGAATTGTTAGCCTTGAGGGCAGGGACCACATTGTTATATTATGTTCAAAACAGGGCACAAGAGAGAGTTGCCCAGATAATAAAAGATGGTGATAAGCTCAAATGGGTGACCTGGCTTCTCAGTCTAGACATCATGGACTGGAGAGCATGTGCCGTTTTCCTCAGTTTTTTCCTTGACAAACAACCCCTCTAGCTACTTTTCACCTTGGTACGAAGACTTATTTTATTTTACTTAAAAAAAAAATACATGCCTGTAACGTAACTTGCCTACTTTTTGCAAGCATTCCGGTTTTATAAACAGTTAAAACCATACCTTGTATTATTTGTGTTTTTATACTTAATACTTAACCAAGTTCCTGGCATATACAGGAGTTTGATGAATGCATGTTGCATCACTTTGAGTTGGTACTTTTGACAGTGAGTAATCAGGTAGCTGAGAGCAGATTAAGATCTAGTATTTGGGTTTTCTGTCTCTTTTCAAAGGAACAGTGAATTCAGAGGGCTCTTTGACCCCCACCCAGAATCCAGCCTGGTTTAGGGTTGCCATTGATCTTAAGGCCATAGGATTGATAGAAACAATAGATTTGGAAAAGGTAGTTAAGTTTGTAATTGAGTTTGGTGTCACCTTGGGTTTGTAATGCTAGCAGTCTGGGGAATGCTTGGTTCTCTTCCAAATGGAGAAATTTGTGCTGCTAAAGGGGTTCAGAGGATCTGAGAAGCTAGGAGCAGGAAGATTTTTATTTCTTATTAAAATGGACTTTCATAACAATGGCATGTTAAAGCCTCATATAACATCCATATTGGTTCTTTTACTGGGCTTTTGAAACCTATATTACTCAATGCCAATGCCAATATAATAGGAATATGAAGCTACATTCTGTCACTAAAACATCCATGTGAGAAAGATGGCAAATTTTTTGGACACATTTTAGGACTGAAACATATTCATAATTATGAGATACGGCCTCAATTATTAATCATAAGAACTGAATAGAACTGACTCTGATATACTAGATTAATGGCACTTGATTTTACTACCCCAAACTGAAATCATCATTTATAAAGAGATTTGCTGTCTTTTCAGTGATTCAGCCCTGGTTATATTATAGCTCCAGAACTGTGGCTTTTAATTACTGTTGATTTAGTTTTACTTTCTCCTAGGGATATCATTTTGAAGTGTGAAAGGATTCATATCATTCCAAATTTGACACTTTGAACTAAAGTTAACCCAGAACTATGGTTAATATCTTTGGTCTCTTTTTAGATCAGTAGGAAATGGAGGAGAGAAGGTATTAGTTTTTTGAGCACTTGTTATGTTTTAGGAATGTTAGCCAAAAGTAGGAATTATTCCCATTCTACCAGAGTAGTTAAATGTTTTCTCCATGGCTGCACCACTTCTAAGAAGTCGGCCAGGATCCAAACTAGCCTTATTATTCTACAGAGAGTTTCCCCTGAGTTTCACACTTATTTAAATCTCTATAGCAGTTTTTCCCTTGTGTGACACTTACCCTGGTATTACAGTTATGTCAAATAACGGTTTTATCTCATTAGGCTGTGTTCTTCTTAATGAATAGAATTGTATATTTGTATTTCCTAAGCACCTGTTATAGTGCTTCTTACATGTAGTAGATGTTTTATAAATATTTATTGGATAAAATTGTTAAATAATCTGACATTTTTATACTTGATATATATCTAGAGTTCAAAACTTTTCTCCCTCACCCCACCCAAACCCACTAGTGTTGGTAATTAAAATATAAAATCTCATTTGAAATATAATTTTTACCACTATCAATGCTTTCTTAAAAAACACCAACAACAACAAGGAGGATAACAACTTACACATAGTAATCTCTTTTCCCTAAAGAGTAGGAGAAAATATTCAGAGGGGATACAAATAAATAAGCTGAGGTCCTTATCCTTTGGGAATTCACGGCCAAGGTACAGTGATAGGAAATTTTCATGGCGTTTATAATATAGAGTAGAATGTTTTAATGCCTTAAGAAAATATTCAAATAGAGTTGTAAAAGTTTAGAGGAAAGATGTTTTTAATTTGTAAGGATCAAGGTAGTGTTAATGAAAGGGAGAACATTTGACCTAGAACTTAGATAGATTTCGGGGGAAGGAATTTCAGGCAGAAGAAACAGTTTGAAAATAGTCATGGAGGCATAAATGTCAAATGATTATCAGTTTAATTTTACTGGAGTATAGGATATATTAAACGTGGTGAAAAAGATAAGACAGGAAAGGGATTAGAGCTTGGGGGACCTGGACAAGATGATACTTAAGTTTCTTTTTAACAATTTTATGATCCTATAATTCTCTGAATGCCATGAGAAGACACACAGGTTTTATTAAGTAAGCAATTGTGAGTGTCAAAAATATTTTGAAATGTAACATATTATTTTTATTTGATATTCTTAGAACTGTCATGGAGTGACACAATAAGCTGTGCTTTGTAGGCACAGATTTCAGAAGATTGTTTTGCAGCTATGTGTAGGATTGAATGAAGTAGAAAAGGACTGAAGGCTGTTGCAATAGCATAGATTAAAAAATGATGTAGATCGTACTATTAGACAATAGTATAGATTAGAACAAAGTGTAGTGTAGATTAGAAAAAATTGTTTACATTAGAAACAAGGACCTGAACTATGATGGCATCAATGGGAATAAAGAATTAGAGACAAATTTAAGATGAATCTTAGAATTATTTTTTGATAGGGTTGGACAATTAATTGAATATGTATACATACATTATTACTGTTGCAGAAGGAGAGCTTAAGGATAATTTTAGAGTTTGAAGGTTGGAGGATTATAAGAAGGTCAACATAATAGAACTAGAGGAATCAGTTGGTGAAGGCTACTTAAGGAAGAATTGAAGGATAAGTTAATTTTTGGTTGTGTTGAGCTAATGGCAAGCAATTTGGAGCAATTTATTAGGTTGGAAATTGGGAATGTTATAAAAAAGCTTATAATATTTCTATATGTGAAAACCTTGGTGAAGAAAGTTTAGGACTAAGTACAGAAGGGAACATTATTTAATTTTCAACAGATGTATTAATCACAGATCCTGAATGACTATAGTTAATAAATAGAAGCACTTTAATAATAAATAGACACAGATGCAGAAACATATACATCCATACAAATATTCCTGCACAGATAACTTATAATAGTTACCACAATGAATTTAGAATGGTCATTTCTGATTCATAAAAAATGAGACAGCTTTAATTTCAGAATTGATTTGGACGAAATGACCCCAGGAAGTTTCAATATAGTGCTTCTTTTATTTAAAGGCCAAGACCCTTCCTCAGGCCCATTTGGTTGCTTAACATTATTGTTAAGAATCTCCTATAAGGAGATATGGCTAGAATAGGACTTTTTTCTATCTTGAGGCCATTTTATCAATTGGTGCTTGAAATAGGCAGATTGATCTAGAGGTTACGTTTTATTTTATTAATTGATATCCGGCAGCTCTAGAATTTGCTTAATTTAGGTGGGTCACAGTTGTTAGGTAATTAACTCTCCAGCTACATTTGTCTTCTACTAATCACACTGAAATTCAGTTTCTAAGAGAGGTTTTTCAAATCTACCTACTCCCTCCTTTTTTCTCCTCTTTCCCCTCCCCCCCGGCTTTATTGAAATATAATAGATAATTAGTTGCTCATATTTACATTGTACAATTCAATGAGTTTTGTCAATTATAATTGGCATACAATAATATACCAGTTTCAGTTGTACAGCATAGTGATTAAAGATCTATATAACTCACAAAGTGATCACCCCATTAAATCTAGTACCCCTCTTCCCCCTTACATATTTATTACAACATTGTTAACTATTTTCCTTATACTACACTTTATATTTCCATGTCTATTTTGTAACTATCCATTTGTACTTCTTAATCACTTTGCCCTTTTTCATCATTCCCCCAACTCCCCTTCCATCTACTAGCCCTCAGAATATTCCCTGCATATATGAGTTTATTTCCATTTTTGTTGTTGTTGTTGTTTACTTTGTTCTTTAGATTCCACATGTACATGAAATCATGTGATATTTATTTTTCTCTATCTGACTTATTTTATTCAGTGCAATACTCTCTCGGTCCATCAAAGCAATATCTTTTTTCCATCCCCTTCCTTTTAATTTGTGTGTGTCTTTTAATCTGAAGTGAGTCTCTTGTAGGCAGCATACGTAAGGGTCTTGTTTTCTATCCATTCAGCCACTCTATCTTTTGGTTGGAGCACTTAATTCTTTTCCATTTGAGGTCCTTGTTGATAAAAGCATTGTTATTACTATTCTTTATTCATGTTTTTGATATATGTTTTTTCTTCTTTAGGAAGTACCTCAAATATTTCTTGTAATACTGGTTTAGTGTTTATAAATTCCTTCAGCTTATTTTTGTCTGGGAAGCTCTTTATCTGTCCTTCAGCTCTAAATGATAGCTTTGCTGAATAAAGTGTTCCTGGTTGTAGATCCTGAGTTTTCATCACGTTGAATATTTTGTGCCAAGCCCTTCTGTCCTGCATAGTTTCTTTTGAGAAATTAGCTACCTGTATTATGAGTGCTCCCTTGTAGGTAACTATCTGGTTATCTCTTTCTGCTTTTAAGATTCTCTATTTGTATTTAACCTTTGGCATTTTAATTTTGATGTGTCTTGGTGTGGGCCTCTTTGGGTTTGTTTTTTTTGGGATTCTCTGAGCTTCCTGGGGTTGTATGTCTATTTCCTTCACCAGGTTAGGGACATTTTCCATCATTATTTCTTCAAATAGCTCTTCAACATCTTGTTTTCCTTCAGGTGCCCCTATGACATGAATATTTTTACATTTAATTGTGTCCCACAGTCTCCTTAAATTATTATTGTAGTCTTGTCTTCTTTTTTGTTGCCATTCTGATTGACTGTCTTTGGCTTCCCCATCGTCCATATTGGTGGTTTGATCCTTGTCTTTATCCACTCTGTTGATTCCCTCTAATATACTCTTCTTCTCAGATAATGTGTTCTTCATTTCCGACTGATTCCCTTTTATAATTTCCATTTCTTTTTTTAAGTTTTTTATCTCTTTGTTCAAGTTCTCACTGAGTGCATCTACCCTTCCTCTAAGTTAATTGAGCACCTTTATAACCAGTGTTTTGAACTCTGCATCTGTTAGACTACTTGACTCCATTTTTCCTGGATCTCTGTTCTGTTCTCTCAAATGGTTTCTGCTTCTTTGTCTTCCAATTTTGGCTATCTTTCTGTGTCTGTGTCTGTTTTATATACTAAGCAAAGATCCTAAGTCTCCTGGTCTCATTAGCGTGGCTTTGTATAGTAGGTGTCCAGTGGCACAGTCCTGAGAGGGGTTCAGCTGCACGCCAAGTTTAGCTCCAGGCTGTGCCCCTCTGGGGCCATATGTTAAGACTCAGCAAGTTATTCACAGATGCTGTGCTTATAGTTGCCTCAAGAAGCCATGCCAGAAACCGAGGTCAGCTGCTAACAGTGCGAGTCTTGGAGTTGACTCAGCAAGGAGCACCAGACTCACCGAGGACACTATTAGATGTGGCTTGGGTTGGGTCATGAGTTGGGGGAGGTGGAGTTTCAGAGAATCCTCTGGGCGGAGCAAGCTCTGTTATCCAGTTTAATGATGTCTCAACCATGGTGATGCTATGTCCACACACTGGGAGAGGGGAGGGCTCAACAGAAGAGCAATGGCTACTGGCACTTCTGCCTGGGAGAGAGCCTCCTCTTGCTCTCGCTCCGACAATTCAGTGTCCTCCTGTTAAGTCCGTTGTGCCCCTAGCAGCTGACCCAGTGCTGGTGCTCAGAACAAGCAGGTCCGTCACTGCGAAAGTCCGGTTGTAGACAGGGCCCCTTTAAGAGGCGTCTGTAACTGCTGCAGTCTCTGTCTCAGTCAGCCACTCAGGACCCAGTAGTCTTGCATCTTTGCCCCCTCCTACCTTCTACCATTGCAAAGTGATTTCTTATTTTTCTCCCTAGTTGTAGTGCTTCTGTTTATCTAGATCCCAGGCAATTTTGCTTGCAGTTTGCTCTGTATTTCTGTCACAACTTTGATTTTGTCGCAAGAAGGATGAACCCTCTATTCTTTTCTGTTAAAGTTTAGATTTATTAAATGCCTGTTCCATGCCAGACATTATGCTAGGAATGAATTGATGATAAATTTCTGTTTTTAGGGATCTCATAGTCTAGTGGGGTGGAATCATAAATGCTCTGATAGAGGAGCACAGAAAAGGGAACTAAGTCAGACTTGGACATGGAGATTAAAGTAGAAATGGTTTCTTGGAAGTGATGACATCTTAGCAGAGCTTTGAAGATAAATAAGAAGTAGCTAGACAAAAAGAGTTTTGGGATGGAAGAGTCCATTCTAACCAGAGTATTAAAGACATATTCAAAGATTTAGAAATAGTCTGTATAGTTGAAAAGAGGGGCCTATTTGGGAAATTCTAGGAGGTGGAATTAGATAAGTAAGTAGGAGATAGATAATTACGAGTCTTGGGTTTAAATAAGAACTTTCAACCAATTCCTGAGAGCTATAGAGAACCATTGTAGGATTTTATGCAAGGGATTAACCTGATAAATTTGTATGTTAGGAAGATTATCCTGGCACAGGAATGGAAAATGGACTTGAGGAAGGCAAGACTGGAGGCAGAGAAATCTGTTAGAAGCTACTGCCGAAATCTAGGGAAGAAATGGATGAGAGCCTAAGCTAAGACAGTTGAGAAATTAAGAGGAAGGGGTAGATTCAAGCATCATAAAGACACTATCTTAGATAGTTTGGGACTTGAAGCCTGACTTGATGGAGTAAATGATAGGGATAATCTCTCAAATATTTGGTTTGAATATTTGAATCTTTAATGGGATGATTCACTGAGGATACAGAAGGAAGATCTTATTTAGGGAAATAAGTGATTTCAGATTTTGGCATGTGAAAGTTGAGTTCTCATTGGTTATCCAAGAAGAAATGTTCATTAGGAAACTTGGCTGAATATTTTGAGCAAGAGAGATAGATGGATCCATTTTCATGGATCCCAAGGGTGATGAAGTGAGGACTGAAGAATACATAGAAGAAAGAGATAAGCAGGAGAAGTAAGGGATAGAAGAAAAACCAGAGAGGAGCAATGTAAGAGAAACAGAGAAAGATTTAAAGGAGGAGGAAACATCATTAATGTCATACCTGCAAACAGATATACTAAGAACTACAGAGAATTTTTTTTATTGTATTTGGCATAAAGATATAATTAGTGACTTTCGACCTGAGAAATTTCAGTAGAGCAGTATGGACAGAGCTGAGTTTAGGACAGATTCGTGTCTAGTTATAATATAAACAGCTGAGTTAGGAATGAAAAATGAAATAGTAGGATGAGAACAGATCAAAAGTCCTTGTTGAGGGCAAAACTGTATTTGGAGGCCAAAATGAGCAGCAAATGATTTCAGATAGGAGCAGGGAGGGAACACACATGAAGCTCATAAAGATTCTATTGGAATATGTTATGGTTTTAGCTGGCATGGCTCTAGTTAGTGTACTTAAAGACATTCTGCAACATTGATACCACATTTCTGAGACATGTTCTCTGCTGACCCACCATTTCACATCCGGGATGCAAATCAGAAATCCTGCACAGTTACATGTAACTGCTCACTTGGCATTAAACAACTAACCGTTCCAACACAATAAGGCAAAATGTCCACTGGAAGAAGAGTCCTTTATCATATACTACACAGATACAGAAATCAATAAGTGCTTGACACTCTGGAAAGCATCCTTTTGATGATGGATCCAATGCTACTGGAAGTACTTAAATGCCTCAGCAATGTTTGTCTTTTGTGAAAAAAAAAAAAAACCAGAAAACAAACCATGATTGTTAATTGGATGCACTGAGAAGGCTTGAAGCTCTTGCTTTGTTTTCAGAGTGGGCATGCCAAAGATATCATGTACCACATTTTGAGAGATGTGAATTCAACAGTATTGTTGAGGTAGTTAAGGGAGATATTCCTAGAAATTCTAATTTGTTGAGAGGACTGGAGACAAAGTTTCCCTGTGTGGATGTCTTGCTGCGCAGGCTGTTATCTGATCAAGGACTTGGTTAACCTGATAAGAATAGCACTGGAGCAAAGGTGAGCAGGCTGACCCCATACTTGATTTATGATTGAGTCTGCTTCCCACCTACTTGCTCCCCTCAGTGACCCACTTTCTCTGGTTACTAATCTTTAGCTTTGCTTTGGGCTGTATCCCTGGATCCTCTGCTACCCAGGCTTATTGCGTTTTCCAGCAAATTACTGATAGCTGATTTTGGCTCACCTTCTTGGATCATATCATGTCTTATAAAGTATAGTCACTTTGGCAGAAATACATCTTGCTAAGACAGACTTGAGTAAAGGATTTTGCCTACCCTGATTACCAGCATATTGATTGTAAGAATCTGACAGCTCTATCAATCCAGTTCTCTACCTATAACAATATAAAGAGTTTTCTAATTCAGAAGTTTATTAAGCAACAAAAGAATTTGTGGACAATGTCTGATTTCCCAGACTGGAAGGAACTACTTTAGTTCATGCAGCTCAATATCACAAAGTATAAGTGGCTTTTGATACAAATTTACAGTTTCTTGGTGAAAAACCCTTAACAATAGAGTTAGGTTTTGTTCTGGTCTGGTTTGAATTTTCTTATGTTGGCTAGGTTTGACTGACCTTCCTCTTCCGTGTGTTACATGCTGTTTCACCGACTGTCTTCTGCCCAGGGTTATAGTTTCTTTGCTTAAAGATCAGTTTTGAATGATTTTTTTCCCCACAGATATTGTGAAAAATGTTTAATTCATTTTGTTCTGCAAAATGTTGGTACGTGCTTTCTTCTTACCCCTGAAATGGCTGATTGCTGTTGCCCTGTGTCTGACCCTGCATTATCTCATTCATGTGAACCCTTGTAGTCCTTGCTTACCTATCTTGTGCAGCACTCTCTGATTTGCATTCTCTTCACTGTGGTGATAGTTAATAGCTGAGACTTTGGAATGAGACAGGCTGGAGTTTAATTTTAGCATTGTTTATTATTGGCTATGTGGTCATGGACAAATCATTTGGCATTTTTATGCTGTAATTTTCTCATCTCTAATATGGAGTCATAATGGTACCTACCTCATAATTTGTTGTGAGGATTAAATAAAACAATAAATGCAGAGTGCTTAGCATAGCACTGGCACATACTAAAGCTTTCATCTTTATTAGTATCTGCTGGTTAAATCCTAGACTGAATATATATTTACTCAATATTAAGTAGAAACAAAATTCCATAATACTTCCTGTGTCATACTATTAAAGCTCTTCACTTCCAGCACCAGCACCTCAGAGAGAATTCATTTTCAACTGTTCGTGTTCAATATTTGTGTCAGTTATTGATTCTCTTATAGGGGAGCCTATATTTCTCCTGCTTTTGTGCCTCCAATAAGATATAAGTCCATATCTTTCACCTTTCCCTTCCCTTTTCTTTCTTCTCTGTTGTTTCCTTTTTTCCTTTGTTTCTAACCCAGTGTATTAGTTTTCTATTGCTGCATAATGAATTACACAAAGTCAGCTTAAAACAATACACATTTATTATCTAATAGTTCCAGTGGGCCAGGAGTTTGGGCATGGGTTAGCTGGGCCTTCTGCCCAGGGTTTCACAAGGCTGCAACCAAGGTGTTGGTGGGGCTGCATTTTCATCTGGAGACTCAACTGGGGAAGAATTTGCTTCCAAGCTCATTCAAGTTGGCAGAATTCGCCTCCTTGCAGATGTACTACTGAGGGCCTGCGCTTCTTGCTGCCTATTGGCTGGAGACCTCTCACAGTTTCTTGCCACATGGTTTCCTCAATGTGGCTGCTTGCTTTATCAAGACAGCAGGGAGAATCTCTCACTCCAATCTGCTAAGATGGAATCTTTTGTGATTTAATATAAACATGGAAATGACATTCCATCATCTTTGCTATTTTATATTTGTTAGAAGCAAGTCACAGGTCTGTCCTGCAGTGAAGAGAAGAGGACCACACAAAGGTGCAGATACTAGGAAGTAGGCAGTCTTTGGGGGGGTCACCTTAGTGTCTGTGTACCATGCTCAGATGCTTGACAAGTTGTAATGTCATAGGACATATTGACCTCTTCTATAACTTTAATATTGTTAATTCTATGAGGAAGATATCGAAATATGGCACTACATTTGGAATTCTTGGAAAAATCGGACTACAATAGAAAGTATGACCTGAAGGTACTTACCTTGAAGAGATCTTTAAAGATAAGAAGCTTAGGAAAGTTCAACAAGTTGCAGAGACCTTTCAGAAAATGAGGTAAGAGTGCTGAGATCTGAACAAAGTAGAAAGGGTTAGAGATAGTCCAGGTGGGCAATATGACAATAATTGATTAAAGTGGAGAGATAAATTGCTGAGTAACAGTCAGTGTTAATCTTAGACTGGTTGGAATGAATTTGTAGTGAAACCAACTAACAGTTTCATGGCGTTGTGCAGCAATACTAGGCAGTTTGGAAGTAGGATTAGAAAAAAAAAGGTAAAGTTTAATCAGGGATAAGAATTGGAAAAGCAAGAACAGTGGCTATTTAAGGGGTGGGACATTCTAACTCTTAATGCTATTGCAATTTGGCTTGTCTGGTTGAAAGACATATTTTTTTTTTTTTTCAACCTTAAGTCATGAGCTATTCTAAACATTCAGAAAAAAAGCCATGAAATAAAGCAACCACCTATTCTCATTCTTATTTGATAGATGTTAAAAATTCGCACATTTTCTTTGAACATTCTTTTTTAAAACAGCTAGAATTATACCTCCAATTCTACTTTCCTCTCTTTTTTTCTCCCTGAATGAAGATTTGAGGTTTGCAGGTATTATCGTATCTTTTTAACTGGGTTAGTATGTATAATCTTAGAATGTCATTTTAAAGAAGGGAATTCTTTCACACATTCATTAGCAAGTAATAGATGACATAAAGAAAGGAGAAAAGAATTGGAACAATCTTTGAGGACAACGACTAATGCCCAGATGTTTTGTTGGAACATTAATGTGTCTATTTTCAGAGCGAGCATTAAAATGCTTTAATATTCATTTGGCTTAAAAGGTTAAGGGCAGAAAAACAAATGTACTCTTCTGTGGAGGAGTTAAACTGGAAGGCAAAGGGAGCTATTGTCTAGCATTAGCTCTAAGAGATAATTGTTCATTAGGGGGCGTGAAGTCTGTTGTAAGCACAACCACATTCATTAGCCAGTTCCCTGCTTCCTGTCTGTAATGGGCATTAAGTTTCTCTCTGTTCAATTAAAATGAATTCTGGCGTTTGCAGTGCAGATCCTTTTCTGGGTTTTTAATATTCCGGCCTTTGATATTTTTTCTTTTTGGATTTTCACTGAATAGATGTAATCTCAAGGCAGAATATAAATTTTTTCTTAAGTTATATACTCCAAATGTGTGACAAGTTCTCAGAGAATATAGAGTATACATAGAAATCAAGCAAAAACACCCCCAACATAAAACATTTATGTAAAAAGATGCCTTAATATATTTATATCGATTGAGAAATATTATATTTTGTTAATGAGCATAACCAAAAGTCAGAAACTTAGGGCATCAACAAAATTAATAAGTTTCTTATGTTTTGGAGATATGTCTTAAACTTAATTCATATAAAGGCACAGTATTTGACAGATGATTTTTTATTGATAGGTGTCAAGGTTACCTCCAGATTTAACCCTAGAGTCAGCCTAGTCTAAACCACATGGTTTGGACTTTTTCCTGGGGTAACAAGTAGCCTAGCCTTCCCTCTTGATTATGCCTGATAGGTAGTTAAAACCCTCTAACAACAAGCAACAAGGTGCATGGGTAGGTGGTATTTAGTGGAACTATATTAGTCTCGGCGTTCTGACTTTGTGGATTATCGTTTCATTAATCAAAAGAGAGGAACCAGCTTTTAGGAAGGAAAAGATGAACTTAGTTTTGGACATTTTGAGTTTGAGATTCTGTGGAACATCTGAGTGGAGATGGTCAGGAAGCAGTTGGTAATGTAAGCTTGTTCAAGAGAGAGAAGTCTAGTTTAGAGATAATATATTTTAGAGTCAACAATGAATAGAAGTTTTTGGAGCCATGAATGTAAATAAGATGGCTCAGGAATAGTGTGCCACATCAGGGAAGAGGAGAAAAGGCCAACTTGGGGAATTCTAACAATTAAGATGGTAAGGAGAGGAGTTAGTAGATAGATCTGAAAAGAATTATGGGAGAAGTAAAAGAAAAATCAGGAGGAAATGGTGCCAGAGCTAAAAAAAGAGTAGATAATTCCAAAAAGGAGGTACTAGTTAACAGCACCAAGTTTGAAAATGACCCTAGATTAGGACAACAGAGATCAAGAGAAGAGCAAGAACATTTTTATTGGAATGCTAAAAGCAGAATAAGATGACAGTGGGTTGAGAATTGAATGAGAGGTGAGGAAGTAAAGTTATCAAATGCTCGTTATGATTTTAAACCTTCCCTTGAAGGCAAGATAAAAGATTTGTAGTTCGAGGGCACTGAAGAGTTTCAGAATTATATTTTAAAAAATAATAGAGGAGAGTTTGCATTTAGGAGAGTACCTAATCTGGTGCCTATTTAGCTAAGTCAAAAAATTTTTTTTTGCTTTTTTTTTGGGAGGGTGGGGTGAGGGGTGTTGGTTTAAGGGTATTTTAAAACTAGCTGTGACTTTGAAATATCTAAGCCTTCCTAGAAGTGCCTTGAGAAACATTTGAGGCAAAGGACAGTTTATGAAAGAATCCCCACTGCTGCTGCATGTAGAGTATGGCTAGATGTCTGAGATGATGAGGTTTAAATAATGACAAAGAAAGTTGAAAAGCTTTCAGCATCTTTGCTGACTCCAAGAAGCGAAAACAACCTGCCCTCTGGCAAACACATTTTCCCTTTTGAAATTCTGTCAAATAAATTCAGAGGGACATGAAAAAAATGGAAATATATCTTGTAACATGTGCTGATATGGTTGCACAGCCCGTTTTATAGATTGCACATGATGAATTTTGACACTATATCTGATTTCTCTGTCATATACATTGTGTAAAAGAGCTTGTAGAGGTACAATTTTGTAATCATTCCAGGGAACTTGAGAAGGAGGGCATTGCACCAAAATGATACTATAGATACTATATAAGCAAGAAGAAATTTTTCCCTCAAAATTGAAGGCACTCCATAATAACATTCAAGAAAAATTGCTTCCTTTGAGACACTCTATACATTCATTCTTACCAATGACAAGAAATGCAGCCTAGGTTTAGCATTTTATTTGGAGTATCACAGCCCTAGCTAGCTTTGAATGGGCTTATTTTTCAAGATTTGAAGTAGTAGCTCATCATATGTTTCTCAGCTTCTGAAACGGTTGGTATTCCTCTCTTATCTAACAGCTGTTGGAAGGTTTTTTATTTAACCAGTGAAGAGTTCCAAAATAGAAGTGTTGTCCTGAATTTATTTTAAAAACACACATTTCAGATCTTTCTTCTTTAACTTGAAGTAGTAGATAAAAACTCTGAAGTGAAAATGACATGATAACATTGTGACATTGACTCGCAAAGGCGTAAGGAATCTATAGATGCCCCTACATGTCAGCTCTCAAGGCAAACACTGAAGCTATCATATCCAATGAACAAGAACGAAGTAGACTTAGTCAAAACCTTGATTCATTGCAATGTTTATGAAATTATGTGTTCTGAGTTAAGTAAATTTCCTAGTTATTAGATGGCTAAATAGAATACCCCATTGATTTGAATTTTTGTTGCCGGTGTTTTAGAAATGTATGGCCATGTTTTATTAATTTAGTGGTTTTCCTATTGACATAAAAGCTGAGACTGATTGTGGACTCTATTTCTGTTGAAGACAGGGAGGCAGTTGTTTTCTTTATATTTTCCTTGGTGTCTGCACAAAGGAGAGAGAATGTGGCTGGTAGTTGGGAATTTTTCTGTTTTAGATCTTGTGATTAGTCTATTTAATATTTTCTCAGGCATCCTCTGTCCACCACTCTGTCAATTTTACATAATATTTTATTTTATTTTCAATCTGTTTTTTAATCCTTAGGTATTCGATATGGGTTGGGTATTGAAGCCTCTAAAATAATATGGAATTTGCAAGTAACTTATAACTTAATAAGAGAAAAGAGACATGTCCTACTGAAAAGCTAAACTGCCTGGGATTGAACCCTGGCTCTACTACTAGTTAGCTGTATGACCCTGAGTAAGAACTAAATGTATTTGTGTCTCAATTTCCTCCTCTGTAAAATGGAGATAACATTATTACTTACCTCATAGGGTTGTTCTTGGTATTGCTAAAGTGCTTAGAACAGGGCCTAGTATAAAGTACACTTCATGCATGTGTTAGCGATGATAGTTATCACCCTGTAGCCTTATTCATGGTTAGGCCCCAGAGTGCATCCCCCATCTCTATGCTATGGGAGATGTCTTAGTTTGAGCTGCTATAACAGAATACCATAGACTAGGTGGTTTCAACAACAGAAATTTATTTTCATATTTCTGGAGGCTGGAAGTCTAAGATCAGCATGCCAGCATTGTTGGGGTCTGGTGAGGGTTCTCTTCCTAGTTATCATCTTCTTGCTGTATCCTCACATGGTGGGGAGAAAGAAGGTTTTAGCCTCTTCCTTTTCCTGTAAGGACACGAATCTCATCATGGGGGCTCTACTCTCATGACCTCCTGTAAACTTTATTACCTCCCAAAGGTCTCATTTCCTAATACCATCACATTGGAGGTAAGGGTTTCAGCATATAAATTAGGGTCCATAGCAAGAGAGGATGGAGATTTCCTTGGAGAGCATAATCCTCAATCTCCAGATCTTAGAAAGAGTCATCTCCCCTGAGTTTGGTGCTGTCTGTACTTTTATGTATAAATATTTTTAGATTAGGTCTATATATTCTATTGTAGGAGATGGTGTGCTTAAGAAAAGTAAATAAAGAAAATAGTAAAAAAAAAAAAAAGAAAAGATAAAAGAAATACAAAAGAACCCTGACATAGGTTGTTATGTTGTCATTTGCCTCTCTACAGCCTTAACATTTAGAAAACAATTTCTGGTTACTAAATTATGGTTAATCGAGAGTTTCAATGAATTAATCAAGGTTTTCTATAATATGCTATGATAGAAGACAATGAGTAACTACCTGAATTACAAAATATAAAAGTAAACAAAAATATAATGAGAAAAAGCAATTTATTATTTCTTTCCCCATGTTTTGGTGTATAGCTTGATCTATGCAGAGAATAGCGATCAGATTGGCTTCTCCTCCAGGAGAAGGCAGTAACTGGAGGATTCTTTTGATAATTTTATTCATCTTGTGTTAAAACTACAGCACTTCTAATTTATAGACATATTGTGAATGTCAAGAAAATGTCACCCAAATCATTGAAATACAGTGAAATTCATCCATTACATTTAAGTAACAGGTTGCCCTGGGCTCCAAGGGAAGCAAACTTAAATAGAACTGAAATTTTGGCTGTTCAATTTCAGCACTTTAAAGACACAGAATAATCAAGGTGAATTTTTTAAAGGAAGAGGCTCTGAGGATAGAAAAGTAACTGTGAAGTATTTCTGTATAAGCCATTAAGTGGTAGATTGCTATATGGCTGCATTTCAGACACCGATTTGTTTGGTTTAATGTGTATCACTTTTTTTGCCTTTAAATTGAAGCCCATATCCTATAATGGAGATACTTAAATGAACCCTCGGGGTCACTTAAACATCTTTTTCAGCATCCCTCCGAGAAATTCAACAGTCTGTTATAAAAATTGAGTTTTATACATTTCTGTCAATGCCTAAGAAAAAATTTGATTATCCTCTAGATTTTCCTGATCCTTTAACTAAATTCAATTAT
>NW_011888791.1:11778520-11779892 GCF_000151845.1 Pteropus vampyrus | reverse complement strand
ATCCTATAATGGAGATACTTAAATGAACCCTCGGGGTCACTTAAACATCTTTTTCAGCATCCCTCCGAGAAATTCAACAGTCTGTTATAAAAATTGAGTTTTATACATCTCTGTCAATGCCTAAGAAAAAATTTGATTATCCTCCAGATTTTCCTGATCCTTTAACTAAATTCAATTATTTTCTGATTTACCCTTTACTTTCCAGTGCCATAGTAGTGTCTTAGTTGCGAATTTTATAATATAAGCCTGCAAGATTATGAAGTGTTTATCTTCCTAGGGAAGTAACATGGTAGGCTTTGCTTTTGGGCTTTTATAGATCCTCAGTTCAACCCTACTTTGGTTGCCTATTGGGTGACCTTACACAAGTTATATGATTTCTGTGGCTTTCAGTCCCTTTGAAAGTACAGTGAGGATACTAAGATGACCTTGCATGTGTCCTGGTAAGATGAGTAGAGACAAAGCACATAGAAATACTGGGTCCTGAGATGCCCTCAGTGAATGTAACTTACCTCCCATCTCCCCATCCCAAACCATTTTTTATTTATTGAAGAAACATACAACTCAGAATATGTTTAAACCCAAGGTGTTTTATGATGGGAGCCCAAAATAATGCATCTTAAACCAACATGTATCCGTCAGGGTTCAACTAGAGAAACAGACCAGTAGGAGATAGATATTAAAGAGATTTATCACAAGGAATTGGCTTATGAAATGTGTGAGCTGGCCTAGCCAAGTCTGAAATTCCTAAGGTGGAATTTCAAGAAGAGCAAGGCCTGAAGCTGCTGCTTAAAGTAGAATTTATTCTTCAGGGAAGCCTCAACTCTACTTTTATGGCCTTTCAACTAATTCAAAGAGGCCCACACATATTATCTAAGATACTTAAAGTCAACTGCTTATGGACTTTAATCACATCTATAAAATATCTTCATAGAAATTCTTAGATTAATGTATGAATAACTGAGGACTGTAGCCTAGTCAAATTAACACACCAAGAAGACTGTAACACCATCCATTTGTCTTTTCTGGATTCTTTTGTTCATAGAAACTAGTAACATTTAAGAAGTTACTTTTATTATAGTAGAATATGAGGCCCAGTATTTTTTTTAAATACTCATTTTTTTAATCTTATTTTAAAATATTTTTTTTATTTTTCAATTATAATTGGCATATAATATTGTATTAGTTTCAGGTATACAACACAGAGATTATAGACATATATATAATTTATGAGGTAATCATCCTGATAAATCTAGTACTCAATTTGTATTTCTTAATCGCTTCCTCTTTTTGACCCATGCCCCCTACTCTAATCTGGCAGACATCAAAATGTTCTCTGTATCTATGAATTTGTTTCTGCTTTGTTTGTTTATTT
>NW_011888791.1:11775286-11778470 GCF_000151845.1 Pteropus vampyrus | reverse complement strand
CTTCCTCTTTTTGACCCATGCCCCCTACTCTAATCTGGCAGACATCAAAATGTTCTCTGTATCTATGAATTTGTTTCTGCTTTGTTTGTTTATTTATTTTGTTTCTTAGATTCCACATGCAAGTGAAATCATATGGACATTTGTTTTTCTCTGTTTGAATTACTCCACTCAACACAATACCATCTGGGTCCATCCATGTTGTTTCAGTTGGCAAGATTTCATATTTTTTAATGGCTAAATAATATTTCATTGTTTATATGTCCCACCTCTTCTTTATGCATTCATCCATTGATGGACACCCAGGTTGCTTCCATATCTTAGCTATTGGAAATAATGCTACCGTGAACATATGGATTCACATTTTCCTTTGAAGTAGTGTTTTGAGTTTGTGGTATTACCCAGTGGCATTACTGGGTTCTTCTTTGTCTCTTGTTATAGCCTTTGTTTTAAAGTCTACTTTGTCTAATATAAGTATTGCTACCCTGGCTTTTTTTATATTTCCATTTTCATGAAATATCTTTTTTCTTCCTTTACTTTCAGTCTGTGCATGTTTTTTGATCTGAAGTGAGTCTCTTATAGGCAGCATATGTAAGGGTCTTGTTTTCTTATCCATTCAGCCACCCTGTCTTTTAATTGGAGCATGTAATCCATTTACATTGACAGTAATTATTGATAGGGATGTAGTTATTGCCATTTTATTATTCATGTTTTGATATATTGTCTTCTTCTTACAGAAATACCCTTAACATTTCTTGTAATACTGGTTTGATGTTAATAAACACCTTTAGCTTTTTCTTATTTGGGAAGCTCTTTATTTGTCCTATGATTCTCAATGATAGCTTTGCTGGGTAGAGTAATCTTGGTTGTAGGTCCTTGCTTTTCATCACTTTGAATATTTCCTATCAATCCCTTCCGGCCTGCAAAGTTTCTATTGATAAATTGGCTGACAGCCTTATGGGAGCTCTCTTATAGGTAACAAACTGCTTTTCTCTTTCTCCTTTTAAGGTTCTCTCTTTGTCTTTAGCCTTTGGCATTTAAATTATGATATGTCTTGGTAGTGGGCCTCTTTAGATTCATCTTGTTTGGGACTCTCTGCACTTCCTGGGCTTGCATTTCCTTCACCAGGTTAGGGAAGTTTTTTGTCATTGTTTCTTCAAATAGATTTTCAATTTCTTGCTCTCTTTCCTTTCCTTCTAGTACTACACCTATGATGTGAATGTTGGAACGCTTGATATTGTCCCAGAGCCCCCTTAAACTATCCTCATTTTTTTGAAATCTCTTTTCTTGTTGCTGTTCTGATTGGGTGTTTTCTGCTACCTTATCTTATAAATCACCGATTCAGTCCTCTGCTTCATCTAATCTACTTTTGATTTCTTCTAATGTAGTCTTCATTTCAGTTATTATAGTCTTCACTTTTGACTAGTTCTTTTTTGTTTTCTATCTCTATTTTTGTGTTTTCTTTCTCTTTGTTAAAGTTCTCACTGAGTTCATCTACTCTTCCCCTAAATTCATTGAGCATTCTCACAACCAGTGTTTTGAACTCTGCATCTGGCAGATTGCTTGTCGTCATTTTGTTGAGTTCTTTTTCTGGAGCTCTGTTCTGTTCTTTCATTTGAGACATGTCTCTTTGTCTCCCTATTTGGGCTGCTTCCCTGTTTGTTTCTATGTATTAGGTGGAGCTTCTATGTCTCCAATTCTTAGCAGAGTGGCCTTACTTAGTAGTTGTCCAGTGAGGCACAGTGGTGCAATCTCCCTGGTCACCTGAGCTCGGTGCTCCAGCTATGTCCCTTGTATGGGTTGTGTGTGCCCTCCTGTTGTAGTTGAGCCTTGGCTACTGTTTGCATGTCAATGGGAGAGATTGATCCTCAGGCTGATTGGTTGTGAGGACTGGCTGGTGACTACAGTGGAGGAGCTTGTTGTGCAAGGGCTGACTCTACAGAGCAAGATTAGCTTTAGTAGGGCTCTGGTGCCTGTCTAGTCTGCTTTTTGAGTGTGTCATCCTCAGACGTGGACATGGGCGGGGCTCCAGCTTCGCCTGAAGCTGGCCACCTGGTATTCTGGTCCCGGGGCCTTGTAGGAGGGACCCCACTGCAAACTAGATTCAGCCATGGCCTGTATTCTTCCCAGAGTCACCTGCCATGAGCCACTAAGCATTTCACAGATGGCCACCACCCACACCGGGCTTGGAGGTGCCTTAGAGGCCAAATCACAAACTGAGGCTGGCTGCTGCTAGTGCTGGGTTTGGGGCTGCTCAGCAAGAGCTATGGGGCATGCCGAGGCCAGATGCTGCTTGTTTGGGTTTTGTGAACCTTTGAGAGATTTTAGGAAAGTCCACAACATGAGCCAAGACTGGTCATTTGTATGAAAAAGACACTGGAAGAGACGGTGGACCTGTAAGTTGGGTGGGGCAGAGTCTCGGGGAATCACCAGGGTGGGGCAACCAGTGTTAGCCAAGTTGATGGAGACTCAAATATGGCACTTGCCTGTGTCTGCACATGGGTTGGGAGAAAGCTCAACAAAGGAACAACGAATTCTTCCAGCACTTCTGTCCTGGGGAAAGCTGCCCCTTCAGCCCTCACCCTGAGGCCAGACAACTCAGTTCCTCCCCATATGTTCCTGGCATCTTTTGAGCTGCTGACCCAGCACTGGAGCTCAGAGTGAGTTCGTTAAGTAGTAAGTCTGTGTGCGGGCACTTTAAAGGGAACACTTGAGACTCTAGCAGCCTCAGTCTGACTAAGCCACAATCTTCACTGGTATCCACAGCCAGAAGTCGTGGAGACTTTTCTTCTTTGCACTGGGACCCTGGGCTGGGAGCCTGGTGTGGTGCTGGGTCCCCTTGCTCCTTTGAAGGAGTCTCTACAGCCAAGATATCCCTTCCAATTCTCAATCACCACACATGGGTGTGGGCTAGCCTGTTTAGCTTCTCCTCCCTCCAACCAGTCTCAAGGTGGCTTCTTCTGTATGTACTTAGTTATGGGACTTCTGTTCAGCTAAACTTCAGGTGGTTTGCAATGATGGTTGCTCTGTAGTTTAGTTGTAATTTGGATGTGGTCGAAAGAAAGCAAGCACGCCATTTCCCTACTTGGCCATCTTGACCAAAAATTGAGGCTCGGTATTTTTTAAAAATAGTTCTGAAGCGCAGTATTTTTTAAACCGAAAGGTAGAAAAATAATAATTACATAAG
>NW_011888791.1:11762839-11775236 GCF_000151845.1 Pteropus vampyrus | reverse complement strand
GTTGTCCAGTGAGGCACAGTGGTGCAATCTCCCTGGTCACCTGAGCTCGGTGCTCCAGCTATGTCCCTTGTATGGGTTGTGTGTGCCCTCCTGTTGTAGTTGAGTCTTGGCTACTGTTTGCATGTCAATGGGAGAGATTGATCCTCAGGCTGATTGGTTGTGAGGACTGGCTGGTGACTACAGTGGAGGAGCTTGTTGTGCAAGGGCTGACTCTACAGAGCAAGATTAGCTTTAGTAGGGCTCTGGTGCCTGTCTAGTCTGCTTTTTGAGTGTGTCATCCTCAGACGTGGACATGGGCGGGGCTCCAGCTTCGCCTGAAGCTGGCCACCTGGTATTCTGGTCCCGGGGCCTTGTAGGAGGGACCCCACTGCAAACTAGATTCAGCCATGGCCTGTATTCTTCCCAGAGTCACCTGCCATGAGCCACTAAGCATTTCACAGATGGCCACCACCCACACCGGGCTTGGAGGTGCCTTAGAGGCCAAATCACAAACTGAGGCTGGCTGCTGCTAGTGCTGGGTTTGGGGCTGCTCAGCAAGAGCTATGGGGCATGCCGAGGCCAGATGCTGCTTGTTTGGGTTTTGTGAACCTTTGAGAGATTTTAGGAAAGTCCACAACATGAGCCAAGACTGGTCATTTGTATGAAAAAGACACTGGAAGAGACGGTGGACCTGTAAGTTGGGTGGGGCAGAGTCTCGGGGAATCACCAGGGTGGGGCAACCAGTGTTAGCCAAGTTGATGGAGACTCAAATATGGCACTTGCCTGTGTCTGCACATGGGTTGGGAGAAAGCTCAACAAAGGAACAACGAATTCTTCCAGCACTTCTGTCCTGGGGAAAGCTGCCCCTTCAGCCCTCACCCTGAGGCCAGACAACTCAGTTCCTCCCCATATGTTCCTGGCATCTTTTGAGCTGCTGACCCAGCACTGGAGCTCAGAGTGAGTTCGTTAAGTAGTAAGTCTGTGTGCGGGCACTTTAAAGGGAACACTTGAGACTCTAGCAGCCTCAGTCTGACTAAGCCACAATCTTCACTGGTATCCACAGCCAGAAGTCGTGGAGACTTTTCTTCTTTGCACTGGGACCCTGGGCTGGGAGCCTGGTGTGGTGCTGGGTCCCCTTGCTCCTTTGAAGGAGTCTCTACAGCCAAGATATCCCTTCCAATTCTCAATCACCACACATGGGTGTGGGCTAGCCTGTTTAGCTTCTCCTCCCTCCAACCAGTCTCAAGGTGGCTTCTTCTGTATGTACTTAGTTATGGGACTTCTGTTCAGCTAAACTTCAGGTGGTTTGCAATGATGGTTGCTCTGTAGTTTAGTTGTAATTTGGATGTGGTCGAAAGAAAGCAAGCACGCCATTTCCCTACTTGGCCATCTTGACCAAAAATTGAGGCTCGGTATTTTTTAAAAATAGTTCTGAAGCGCAGTATTTTTTAAACCGAAAGGTAGAAAAATAATAATTACATAAGAAAAAATTTGTGGTTTCAGTAGCTGGAGTCAAATGTGAAGGTCACATTTGCATAAATGTTTTCTGTTTACTATTGAAAATTATGTAATTTTTTCTTATTTATGGATTTATAGTTGGTCTCTTCCACTAGGGTGTAAGATCCACGAGGACGGGGGTTTGTTGTGTTCACAATTCCCCAACATCTTGAACAGCAATTGACGTAAGAAAGATACTCAATAAATATTAATGGATTGAATCAATAACTTTGATTCAAATAACTTTGAATCAATAACTTTTCCAAAGAAGAGTTAGGTTACACTTCCTTGTCTAAATAAAGTTTTTGTTATGTTTATTTACCTCACTTTTAGCTTCAGTTGTATATTGCACCAAGGCTTGTAGCCAAGGGTAGACTGCAGGATGAAATCCAACCTGCCCTTTCCGCACCAATCTGGGTCCCTTGGTTCAGGCTGTGTTGGGAGGAAGAGATGCATTTTCTTCCAATAAATGGGCTTCATGCACACACTCAGCTGTGTTCCTGGGGTGGGGAGTGGGGAATGGTGCCATCCTTTAGCTGTCACATAGTTCAGCGGTAACCCTGACATTCTTCCATTATAACTTTTTTATTGCATGTTGTTGATCAGTGAGGACAACAAAGAAAAGGAAGATTAAAATGCTCCACCTGATATTCTTGGGGGAAAATTCCTCTAGAAGATTATGATGCTACCCCTCCTCCAAGTGGAGCAAACGCTGGTGCTAGGACAGTTAAAGATTAGAGTAACTATTTATTTTCGACTTTAAGATTTAGTACTTACCTCTTAATCCCCAACATTTTTCCAGTAAAATACACATAATCTTTACAAATTTATGATATTTGATACATATATGACATGTAAGTAATGAAATATAATAATGATACAAACACTTTGAATTCACCAACCAACTTAAGAAATAGAACATCACTAGTACTGTTGAAAATTCTGTTCTGTTCCATACCCTCCCCCATCACCCTGCCTCCCTCTAGATCACCAATGTCCTGAATTTTGTATTTTTCATTTGATTGGTGTTTTTTACAGTTCTACCAGATATGTATAGATCCCTAAACAATGTATTATTTCATTTGCTTCTTTTAAACTTTATATAAATGTCATCACTATATATGTATATATATGTATGTTTATGTATGTGTGTGTGTGTGTGTGTGTGTGTGTGTGTGTGTATTTTACTGATCTACTTTTCTCATTTAATATGCTTGCACCATCTATCCAGTGGATATGTATAGCCATAATTCATAATACTATTCTTACAGACTTTTTCACTCTATGATTTTTATCACAATTTATCCATTCTCTTGTCAGTGGCCATTCTCCACCCTTCTTTTTCCTTCTATTATAAACAACATTACTATGAATATTCTTGTACACATATCCTGAAGCATAAGTATGAGAAAATGGACTTTAGATGTTTTCTAATTGAAATTCTTTATTTATGGATAACTGAATAAATTGAAGCCCAGAGCTTCTAGGCAGTTGGTAGTAACACTAGATATGGGACCCCCTAAGCTTTCATTATTCTGTCCTATCTCCATATAAATAGTTGAAACTTATTTTCCAGAAAAATTTAGTTTAGTTTTATGATGGTTAGCAGAGATTTGGCTAACATAGGTTTTTTTTTTTTTTTTTAAATAACCTTAGGAAGAAAGGTAAGTAGGCTCATCTTCTGCACCTGAGAGTAAGAGGAAATGCGTACTCAAGGAGCTGGCCTGGGATAAGGAACAAGCTGATACTCTCTTGATAAGATCACCCCTCCCCCTCCTCTATTAAAAAACTTATTTTAATACGACATGAATGCAGAAAAGTGCCCATATCATGCGTATATAGTTAAATGAATTTTTATAAAACAAATATACCAGTATAACCAGCACACAGGTTCAGGCAGAGAATATAACCAGTACCCTAGGAATACTACCTTCCCCACTATTCCCCCTTTCAGTCACTGCTCATCTTCCTCCACCCTGCAACCCCTCTTCCATCCTCTGAGAAAGGGCTTTAGAATTTCCTGACATTTTGGTGTGATGCTACTGTGGTAATTACGGTATAATATTATTCATGGAGGTAAAAGATCAGAGTTATATCCTAGCTCTAGTATTTTCTTACCATTCGACTCGGGGTATTTTTAACTCTCTGGACCTAAGGAATTTTTGGTTTGGCAACAAACTTACATAACCTAAGAGAAATGGATTCTTCTAATAAAGATCCTGGCAGAGAATAGGTAGTCAGTAAATGCTGGACCCCGAAAGCCAAGTATTTCATTATGAGTTGGAGGTTATGAATTCATAAGACAGCACATCTAGACATTAACCTTCCCATGTACACATTTCTTGCCTCTGTTGCCATAGTTCCTTTTCTCAGACATTTTTCTATTCCAGCGACAAGCTTTTTTTAAAAAAAAAATTTAAAAATTAGTTTCAAGTATACAGTACATTGGTTAGACATTTATATAGTTTATAAAATGATCCCCATAATTGCTCTTTCTCTCCTCTGGCTCTCCACCTAGCCATTACATTAATGCTAACTGCACTTCCTATGTCATGTTCCCTGTCCCTGTGACCATCTATCAACTACTAATTTGTACTTCTTTAACCCTTACCCCATTCTCCCAGTCCCCCAAACCTCCTCTCCTCTGGCCATCACCAGGTTGTTAGGGACAGCTTTTTCAAGACATTCTTCACCCTGAATTAAGTGAAATGAGTTTTGATATGTAGTCTAGTCTCGCCTTACAAGTCCTGGTTTGCTGACTTCATTGTTAGTTGGATGTGAGCTTTGATAAAATTCTTATTGTGGAGTTAAAGAAAGCAGCTGTGTAGATCAATGGTTTCTCTCATATTTATGCTCTAGATTTGAAGCTTGTTTCAAGTCGTAACACTTGACACCCTTGGAATGTAATGCCACTCTGAATAACTTCAACTCAGACTGCTTTTTACTGAATGAAGGTCAATATTTCTATCTTTATTAGGTGCCAATAGCAGATGCTCAATGGGAGAATACATATAATGTTCTCAACTTTTGCAATTAGATATAGGTGGTAAAGTCTACATGTTTTCTGTATCATTCCCTTATATAGAGTAATGAACAAATCATTTTGTATATTCTTGTCGTACAGTTTTTTTTCTTTTCCCTTATTTGCTGAAATCATTAGAGTGGATACATGTGCACCAAATGTATCTTTTATATGTTTCTATTTTCCTGAGAAGAGGGAGGAACATTTTTTCCCCTTTGCTGTGGTTTTGTTTTCTATGCAGTATAAGCGCATTTTAATTGTGTCATGAATTTCATTGCCCATTAATTTGAGGAAGTAGACTGTATTTGTGACTTTCAGTGAGGCTGTGAAAATTTCATCAGTTCGTGTAGATAAACCTGTAAATACAAATTAGGGCAGAGTAATAAAGTATAAAAATTGTGGTTGGAGAGGGAAGGGTGAAACTTGTACTTATTATTTGCATACTATGTATGTGTTGTGTTAGTGTACTTTTACCTCTTTTATCTCATCTAATGTCACCATGCCAAAGGAAAGTCACTTTGAAAATCAAACACCTGTGTGATGGCATCAAGGTGATAGTACCACTCTGTTAGATTTCTTTAGTTTAGAGGCACCAAATTTAGTTCTTTCTAAGGCAGCAACTGATTGATCAGCCATGTCTTGAAAAACTCATATGCTTAAGATACATTCTTTTTTTTTTCATTTTTATTAAAGTCTTATAAGGTTTATATTTTATTACACTAAAAATGAGAAATAAAGGAGAGAGGCTTAAATGATTTGTTTGAATTTATTGAGGACAGAATGTCCTTGAAATCCTGTAGGAAGTTTGAGAAATGAGGTAACATATTCTAGTTCTTGATCTTGTATAAATGTGACTTTAGAGCAATGTTCATTAATTTAGTAACAAATATTTATTGATTTTCTACTTTATGCCAGCCCCTGATCTGTGCTGGAGATACAGTGGTGAGCAAAATGTGGTCTGTCCATGAGATCACAGTCTAGTAAGCATGCCAGGCATGAAAACACAATCACAATCTAAAAATTTTGAAGTATGGACACTGCTAAGTATTATAGAGTGACCATCATCAGGACCCTCATTTTCTTTGTGGGTTAAGGGGCTTCAGTAGTCTTCTCAGTGGAAGATCAATACAAAATGGATGAGTGGAAGGGCATTACAAATCAACCAGTTACATAGGCATAGTGTAGTTCAGGGAAATGTGAGAAGTTGACATCTCAGGTGTTTGGTGGCCTCCACCAGGCACTGTGGGGAATCATAATTCCTTCTCTGGTCCCACATCTAATAGGAGACTAAATCCTTTCAATCTTACCTTCATGACATTGCTCATGTTTATTCCCTCTGCTCTTTTCCCATTACTAATGTTTATCTCATCATCTCCTACCAGAGCCATTGCATTTGTCCTCTAAATCATCTCGCTGCCTTTGATCTTGACCATCTTGGATTTATTCTCCACAGTGCTGTCAAAGTGATCTTTCTATACTCAGATATGATCTTTTCCCTGTGTTAAAACCCTTTTTAAATCTGCCTTCCCAGTGGCAACAAGATGAATCTAGACACTTTTTGCATGTTATAGGAGGCTCTCATGATCTGGCTCCTGTTTGACAAGGTTTATATATATAATCTTGAAGGCAAACATGAGGTTTTGGGAGCAGGGATAAGAGTTATTACCACTTACAGAAATGACTGCACTTGTTCCCCACACCTAATAATTCGCAAGTGATGCAATGAGAGCCAGATGTTATCCTGTATGTTGGGGGAAAGGGAAAGTCTATACTGCTGGAGGGGACCCCTGAAATGATGAATCTGGGAACTTATATTGGTTATATGCTGCCCCATCACTTGTTGAGAGAGAGAGAGACCTTTACTCTCTAATCTTTTATGGTCCTTTGGAATGTAAAGGATTGGCTTTAAGGCTGAATGTCTTATGCCCCTCAGATAAAGGAACAGAGAGATAAGTCTAAATTTTCTGGAGGTCTCTAACTATTCAGTCACTCTTTACCTTCCAAGGATTGTCTTTTAAGCTAATTCTAATTTTTTTTTGGTCAGAAACATGAAAATACTTTCACTCTACTTTCACATTGCTTACCTTTTCAAGCTCATCCCTCATTTCTTCCTTGTTCAAACACTGCTTCATCACTGCTGAACTGCTTGTGGTTGTTTATGCTATGCTGTTTTAACCCTCATACCTTTGTTTTAATTTTGCCTCATTAATTTTTTGTCTTATTATTTCTATTGAGGAAAAATTTACATAGAGTGAAATACACTGATCTTAAATGTATAATTAAGTTGTGATAAATTTAAGTACTTGAGTAACACCACCTCAATCAAGATTTAAAACTTTTCTATGATGCCAGAAAATTCCCTTTGTGCCTTCTTCCAGTCAATTGTCTCCCTTCCCATAGCAACTCCTGCTCTGATTTCTATCACCGTTTCTTCTTACCCCTTCTACTTGGTGAACTATTTCTCATCTTTTAAATCATAGCCCAAGAATCACTTCCTCACTTCCTCTCTGTGAAAGTTTCAGGAAGATTGATTATACCCCTTTAAGTTACCACTTTGTCTCATTAATTCTCCTCCATTTCTGCTGTTCTCCCTAGTCTGTAGAAAACAAGAATAGTGTTATAGGACTTTACATACTCAGAGTGAAATGATACGTTAAGGAAAGCTACCAGTGTTGCATATTATATGTCATTCGTTCATTCCATAAACTTCTACTGAGCAGTTACCATGCCAGAATACATGATAAGTTTATAAATTAAAAAAATGATAATATCTAGATGTCAATTAATTTTTTCATTGATTGATAGAAGAATATGAATGATGAAAAGTGCTATGTTGGGGACAAGGAAGTTATGGCTACCACACTGGCTATGTACTCCTCTTTGGTTTATGTAGTGGAATCCAGGGAAAACTAGCATGAAGTCACATAGGGTAGAAAAAAACCACTGTTGCCTCAACAAGGTAAGAAGAAATAAACAAGAAGAATGCATGTGGATTACTTAATACTTAAGGTTACAAAACATCATTATCCCCTAATTCAAATGTAAGAAGGTGACACAGCAAAGAAAACTATCTTATTGTTATCTTCCATTTCTTCCATGGTATCTTTTGAATCGTAAAATATTTTATCTTTAATTCATCAAAGGATCATGACTTTTTTCTGTCTCTTGTGAAGCTGATCAAACCACAGAGCTTCTACCAACTAGGTAGTGAACACTGTGGGTTGTGGAGCAAGATGAAAAACAACGTCCAAATGACATATATGTGTGCTGAGCAATGGAAAACAGAAAATGCATTTATTCTAACTTTTCTATGTGCCCTTAAAAAAGTTTTTATAATAAAAAAATGTTTTAATAGTTTGTTGTTCAAAATCTGTTGAGGTTTCCTCTTCTCCCTCACAATTCTCAGGTAGGGAAGAAGACTTGTTATTACTTCATAGTCAGTAAGGTTGATATTTAATGAAAAAGCAGTTCTGAAAAGTGGATGGGTTTTAAAGATCTTAGCATGAAGAAGTGGAAATATTAAAGGCGACAGCTGCCTGTAAATGATTGCTGTTAGCTTTAACTTACATTTTAAAGAGCAGAAAATATCTAAGGTTTCTTTATTCTCAGCATTTTAAAGATCAAACTCTAAGACAATGCAACCTTTAAGTTTGTGACTTTTATGCTTTATTTTTCAGGAACACACTTAAAGGCAGATGAGTAAGCTCATGTGCTACCAAAACACCAAAATTAGGAAAACATTATGCAGCACGGTTCTTAGCTAACATGCCAGTTTTTCTCAGGATACACAATCAGATGCTATTTCTATAAATTTCACTAACAGAAGTTGCTTAAAGGGCTCATGGAACAGAGTGTATGATGTTTATATTTGAATGAACTAGAGGAAAATTATGACTTGGGGCTAGATTTACCAGTGCAGTATATGTGGTATGTATTCATTGAGTGCTTGCTGTGTTCAAAATGCTGTGGAGGAAAACATTGAAGACATGGAATCTAGCCACTGACTTTGAGAAATGTTAGATTTAGATTTTGCTTTGGAACACTTGAGTAGCACATTTACATATCAACATAAATAAATGCAAATTTTAACAAAGCAGACTGAGTTCTGAAATAACTTGAAAAGAAGTCTTTAAGTGTAATTTTATTATGAGCTTAACCTACTTTAAAAATAAAACCTGGTGAAAAGCAAAAACCTTTCTAGCTCTCAGATGTTATTTTATTAAATTAAAAAATAACTTAATTTTTATTACACATACTTTAGAGAATACATAGAAAAAGAAAATAAAAATCACTTAAAATTTCAATAACCAAGGAGAATCACTGTTCATTCTATCATTTGGTCCTTTGTGTATATATATATATGAGTTCATATATTCATGTGTACAAGCACATATATAATTTATTAATTCATAAAATGGATGACACGCTTTTGTAGTCTGCTTTTTTAAAATTTAGCAATCTATCACAAATGTTTTTATGTCAAAAAATAAAAATTTATTGTAATTTCAAATGGCAAGATTAAAATATGTATCTATTGTATAGTTTTTCCATATGTACATAATTAATTCTATATTGTTGGATATTAGATTGTTTCTGATGCTATGATGAACATTTGTGTATTTGTGCTACATCCTTAGGGCAGACTCTAGACATGGACTTTTTGGGTCAAAAGATATGCTCTTTAAGATTTTTCATGTTGCCAAAATACTTTTCTTAAAGCTTGTGTATTCCCGTTTCTTTTTCCCAAAAGTAAAGGAATGTCTATTTCAGTGAAACCTTGGCAATATAGGAAACTGCCATTAAAAAGTACTCCAAATAGCTAATAAAGTATTTGATGAAAAGTGGTTTTCTTATTGTTGTTTGAATTTTTATTTCTTTGATTAGTAAAGAGATTGAGATTTATGTTATTTTTTTGATCACCTATAGTTCTTCCTTTGTGTATTGTCTGCTGCTGTCATTTGGCCATTTTTTTCTATTTGATATTTAATTTTTTAAAAATAATTTATAAGAATGCTTGCTATGTTAATGATAACTTTGTCATGATTGCCCTTTTAGACAAAGAACTAATGAGGTCTTTATCATATTTTGCATTCTGTTATTTTACTTCATACTATTTCACAAATGCATTTTCATGAACGCATATAAATCTAAACTTATCCTTTAGAAAGCTGTACGATATTCTTTCTCACATGTATATTTCCTGTTTTCAAACTTAAGCAATGCATAGACACTTTAAAAATTTTTCACAGATGCCTCCAGTCTTGAAATAGTATTTTTATTCAGAATCTAACTAAAAATATATACTAATATCAAACTAAGCTTGAACTTATTTATTTATGTTTATAGGGTCTAGGCAACAGTAAAACCAGAATAAACTAAAATATAAGAGAACTGAAAAACCAATAACATTTATGTTAACAATCGATGATGTTGCTTGCTAAAATGAAATCATTTCTTAAAATATTACCATGGTGTTAACTATTGGGGTACATTTTTTCCCCCTCTTTAATTCCCTTCCCACTTCTACCCCTGACCTACTGATGTTGCCATCTCCCCTTAAGAACTGGCTCTCTGAAGTCGAGGCGTCTCCTCCCTTGTGCTTGGGCATGCTTGGGTCATGCAACCAGGGCCTGGTGCATACAGAGGGCCTGGTACACCTGGGGTATGATCCATAGCTCCACCTGGGGCAGGAACCCAGGACCTTCTGCGTGTAAAGCAGATGTGCTAACCACTACACTATGGAGCCACCCTGGGGTACAATTTTGAGTTCTGCATTATTATACTAACTTGTAGGGGTGTGAGAATTCAGTTATTCTACAGCTTTTCTTTATTTGAACCATTGTGAGTATTTCATTAATACAGCAAATGAATTTGGTCCTTACTTGGAAGGAATAATTTACCCAATGTTAATAAATTGAAAAATGTTCAAGATAATAGAAAATATATTAATTCTTTGAGGTTTTCATCCAAATATAAAAATGAAAAGAAAATTATTATAGAAAACACTTGGATGTTGATGTGGGAACTTCTGATCCAGATTAGTTTCATTTGCTCTTCCTCTATGTTTGGGCCTGTAGGATGATGAAAAAATAAAATTGCATAAAATAATATAGAAATGTAAAAAGAAAAAGTCAATCGTACAAAGCCAATTCATTTCTTAATCCTACAATAGAACACACTTTGATTACTATACTTTTCATATTGCATTATAATGTGTGACGTGTTCTTGATAGATCATCAACTCCTATAGAAATTATGTTATTTGTCGCCGAATCTCCAGCACCTAACAGAGTCTATACCTAGCGCATGTGAAGTGCTCAATAAATGTATATTTTATTTATTTATTTTATTATTATTTATGCCTACAGCACCTGGTCTTCCTAGGTGGTCTCCCATCTATGTACTAACCAGGCCTGACCCTGCTTAGCTTCCGAGATCACACATCGGGCTTGTTTAAGGTGGCATGGCGGTAGACCGTGAACTGTGGCTCCACTGGGGCATGAACCCATGACCTTCTGAGTGTAAAGCGGACATGCTAACCGCTGCACTATGGAACCGTGTCCAAATGTATATTTTATTGAGCTACCATATACTTATTGTATTTAAAATAAATGAGTTAAAAATGTTAGGTTAATTTCTTCAGATCTGTATTCTCGTTTACTAATTATTATTTCATCTGTGTCTAATCTGCTATTTAACTTGTTAACTCTATTTTTGGTTCAAATAATTATATTTTTTATTTTAATTAATTATTTATTTAAAAATAATTTAAAAATTTTTTCAATTACTATTGACACATTATATTAATTTCTGGTGTACAACATAATGATTAGACATTTATGTAACTTATGAAGTGATCACCCTAATAGATCTGATGCAGGACAGGGCAAATTTCCCCAAGCAGGAAGTAGCTCAAACCCTGCTTCAGAGAGAGAGAGTTCTTAGCTGAGTGCAAGAAAGAGTTCAAACACACACTGGAGTTAGAGTCAAAAAGGAAAGTTTATTAGAGAAAGGGTAAGGCTCCATAGGCAGTGTGTGGTCTCCTCTCAGAGGCAGAGTAAGAGAGCCTAAGAGAGACTCAGAGGGACAGACAGAGAGAAACAAGAGACAGTGAAAGTGAGAAGGACAGAGTAAAGACACTGAGAGGGACTGAGAAAAAGACACTGGGAGGGACCCCGAGTATTTGGGAAATTCAGTTTATATATCATTTTTAGTTTCTGTGAATTATAGTTTAAAGACTTTGTTTATCCATTTTCCTTTGATAATATGGACATACAGTGTGAAAAGATAAGACTATGTAGTGAGAAGGGTAAGAATATGTAGGAAAAGGGTCTGTTGGCAATTCCTAGCCTTTGATCCATAAGTTCCCCATGGTTTTAGCCATAGTGAATGAATAATTTTATCTTGTGTAGGGAGTCAATTAAGGACTCTGTTTTCCTGTTTTACCTTCATCGATGTGGGGAAATGGTTTGTTAGCAATTCCAGCAGAAATTTTCCTTTGTTCTGCAGGTTTCCTTCTGGTCTGGCTGCAGGGCTTATCAGCATATTTCAGTCTCTGAATATAGCTTGGTTGAATATAGCTCAGTTCTTTTGCCTTCTACCTACATTATTCCCCCCTCAGAGATTTTATTCCCTTATTTTTAAGGGGATATTGAAGGATGAAGGTCTGTCTTCTATAACTTCTTCAAAGCTGAGATAAAGCTGTAGTCCCTGCCTGCCAGGAAAAAAATCTCTGTAAGCCTATTCCAAGGGTCCTGGAAGCAGAAAACCTGGAGCTGTTCTAGCATTTGGAAGTGGCAGGAAGCCTTGCAGCCTAGAAGATATAAATTTAGCAGAAAGATTGAAAAGACAAAAGTCAAAAATAAACAGTAGAGATAATTGACAATGAACTTTTTTTTT
>NW_011888791.1:11751685-11761089 GCF_000151845.1 Pteropus vampyrus | reverse complement strand
TTAGCTTTTTCTTGTCTCGGAAGCTCTTTATCTGTCTTGCAATTCTCAATGATAACTTTGCTGGGTAGAGTAATCTTGGTTTTAGGTCCTTGCTTTTCATCACTTTGAATATTTCCTGCCAATCCCTTCTGGCCTGCAAAGTTTCTATTGATAAATTAGCAGACAGTCTCATGGGAGCTCCCTTGTAGGTAACTAACTGCTTGTCTCTTGCTACTTTAAAGATTCTCTCTTTGTTTTTAACCTTTGGCATTTTAAAGATGATGTGTCTTGGTGTAGCCCTGTTTGGGTTCATCTTGTTTGAGACTTTGCACTTCCTGTGCTTGTATAGCTATCTCCTTTGCCATTTTAGGGATGTTTATTATCATTATTTCTTCAAGTAGTTTTTCAATTCCTTGCTCTCCTCAATTCTCTTTCTGGTACCCTCTGTGATGCGAATGTTGGCACACTTGATGTTCTCTCAGAAGTCCCTTAAACAATCCTCATTTTTTAAAAAAATTCTTATTTCTTGCTGTTCTGATTGGGTATCTGCTGATACTTTATCTTCTAAATCGCTGATTTGATCCTCTGCTTCATCTAATCTACTTTTGATTTTCTCTAATGTATTCTTCATTTCAGTTATTGCATTCTCTATTTCTGACTGGTTCTTTTTTATGTTTTCTATCTCTATTTTTGTTTTCTATCTCTTTGTTAAAATTCTTACTGAGTTCATCTACTCTCCCCTTAAATTCATTGAGCATCCTTATAACCAGTGTTTTGAACTCTACATCTGGTAGATTGCTTGTCTCCATTTTGTTGAATTCTTTTTCTGGAGCTTTGTTTTATCCTTTCCTTTGGGACATGTTTCTTTGTCTCCCCATTTTGGCTGCATCCTTGTGTTTGTTTCTATGTATTAGGTAAGGCTGCTATGTGTTCTGGTGTTAGTAGAGTGGCTTTATGTAGTAGGTGTGTTGTGGGGCACAGTGGTGCAATCTTACTTGGTCACACGAACTGTGTGTTCCAGGTATGTCCCTTGTATGGGTTGTGTATGCCCACCTGTTATAGTTGAGCCTCGGTTGCTGTTTGCATGTTAATAGGAGTGATTGATCTTCAGGCCGATTGGTTGCGAGGAATGGCTGGTGAAGGGCTGACCCTAAGAAGCAGGATTCACTATAGCCAGGCTTTGTCCTTTGGGTTTTTCCTCTTCTGATGCAGGCTGGGGTGGTACTCCAGTTCAGTCTGAAAGGCATGCTGGCCTTGGGACATTTTGGGAGGGTCCTGCAACAGGCCAAGTTCAGCCACAGTCTGTGCCTGCCTGGGGTCACCTGACAAAGGTCATCAAACAATCTGCAGATGGCCATCACCTGCCCTGGGCTTAGAGGTGCCTCAAGAGGACAAGCCGCAAATTGATGCCAGTTATCGCTAGTGCTGGGCTTGAAGCTAATTAGCAAGAGGTACAGGGCACACCAAGGCCAGATACTGCTTGTTTGATTTTGTGAAACTTTGAGAGATTTTGGGGAAGTCTACAGCATGAACAAGACAGGTCATTTGTATGGAATAGCCACAGGAAGTGGCTTGGGCCCGCAAGTTGAGTGGAGTGGGATTTTAGGGAATCACCCAGGCAAGGTGACCTGTGTTAGCCAGGCTGACGGAGACTCAGATACGGCAACCACCTATGTCTGCATGCTGGAAGGAGAGAAGAGTTAACACAGAGATAATGGATTTTGTCAGCACTTTTGTCTGGGAGAAAGCTGTCCCTTCAGCCCTGCCCTTAAGCCAGATAATTCAGTTCCTTTCTGTATGTCCCTAGCTCTTTTTGAACTGCTGCCCAGTGCTGGAGCTCAGAGCCAGTGAGTCCATCAGCGAGTAAATGTACCCAAGGGCTCCTTATGAGGAATGTCTATGACCCTTGCAGCCCATTGTTTCACACAACCATAATCTTCTCTAGTCTTCACAGCCAGAAGTCATGGGATCTTTTCTTCCTGGCACTGGAACCTTGGGCAGAGGATCCCAGTGTGGAGCTGGAATCCCTCGCTCCTTCAGGGGAACCTCTGCACTGAGGTATCCCTCCTGATTCATAACTGCTGTATGTGGATATGGAGACCAGCCAGTTCCATGTCTCCACCTCTCCTACCAGTCTCACAGTGCCCTTTTCTGTATGTCCCCAGTTGTAGGACTTCTGGTTAGCTAGACTTCAGTTGACTTTTAATGATGGTTGTTCTATAGTTTAGTTGTAATTCGATGTGGTCATGAGAACAGGCAAACACAGCATTTACCTCCTTCGCCATCTTGACCGTAAGTCCCCATGTTTTTCATTTTCATATGTTTTATTTGGGTCTTTTCTATAACACATGATAATTTAATACTCTTTGTTTTTTGCTCATTTGTTGTTTATTTTATTATTAACTCAAAAATTTCATACACAGTAAGTTTATATCATGTTATATGATAATCCCAGTTTTGAAGTCCTTGGCAGTCTAAATCTGTTATTTGTGGTTTCTCCTGGCTTTCAATTATGGTATTTTATTTCCCTCTGTATTTCATAATCATATTGATTGTGAGACTTCATTTCTCACATATTGGAAATCCAGGAGGCTTAAATAGGAGATGCTTTCCTCCAAAGAGAATCTATGTATTCTTTTGGGAGCCAGGAATACGACTGATGTGGGGCCACAATAACCATCCTCTAGGATACTTAATGTAGAAATTGCGGATTTAGTACTCCAGTGTTGTCACTAGTTCAAAAGTAAAATGCTGTGCTGTAATGTTTATATTAGCATTTGTTCTTAAGTGTTTGCTGCTTTTGGCTCACTGTTTTAGTTTCATGTTTTTTTGTTGTTGTTTGTTTGTTTGTTTGTTTTTTTTTGTTTGTTTGTTTACATCAAGGAGAACATCCTTCAGGGAGTTCTATTGGTTAATTGGAGCCCACAAATGAATTTAAAGTGTCGTTCTGGGATCTAGCTGGTCTTTAGTGGGAAGGTCTTTCCAAGTATCTTGTTCATCCTAACGCTAGAAGCAGAAGTCTTAGATTAATTGTTGTAGTCATTGCATTTTAAATGGAGGTTGATGAAAAATTCTTCTTTTAAAATTTTTAAATAATTTTTTCATATGTGAGAAAGTTAGATTATGAATGTTTTGGGAAGATTTAATGTTTGCATGTGAGTTGATATATTTCACATATAGATTTCTATTGAACATTATATTTTATATTTGGTGGTATTACTTGAATTTTTTGAAAACCAATCTATGTTTGGATGTGGCAGTCAATCTTACAAAATCATTCCCTTAATTTCCAAACTCTCATCCGCTAAGCTCTCTCTCTGAGTGTGTGTATGTGAAAGGGAGAGAGAAAGAGGGAGAGAGAGAGAGAGAGAAACAGAGAAGACAGAGAGATGTGAGGAGAGGGCAAGAGAGACTGGTTGGGTAGAATTTAAGGTGAAAGGTGAATGTGTACTTAGATTTGGGTGCATATGGACTTTAGATTTGGGGTTTGTGGAGGTGGGAGTTGAGAACATGACTGTTGTTAATACCTCTAAGGAGAAAGGGAACAACATTTTTGAGTTGAGAAGAAATTGTGCAATAACTACTGTCGGTTAAGCCTATGTTAGGCCTTGTTATTAGGCTCTGTGCTAATGACTTTTAAACAAATTATTATTATTTATGCCTACAGCATCTGGTCTTCCTAGGCGGTCTCCCATCCAAGTACTAACCAGGTCTGACCTTGCTTAGCTTTGAGATCAGACATTGGTCTTGTTCAGGGTGACATGGCCGCAGACCATGGTTCCACTGGGCTGTGAACCCAGGACCTTCTGCATGTAAAGCAGATGTGCTAACTGCTACACTATGAAACCACATCCTGCGCTAATGACTTTACTTTTATAATTTCAGCTAGTCCCCATAAGAACCCCATGAAACTTACAGTAGTTTCAAAATGAAGAAACTTTCAAAATGAAGAAACTGAAGCACAGATTGGTTAACTATCCTTGCCCCATGTCACTTGGTCATTAAGTAGCAGAGCCAAAACTTTAGTCCAGACTTAGTGACCTCAAAGGCTGTGCTCCTTAACTTAGAATATTAGTCGTACATAATTTTGACCTCCATTTATGAGTTTCAAATTCCTTTTTAGATTGACTAATATAGAAATGAAATAATTCATCCATTAGTATTTTAAAATAAATGTCTTTTAACTGTTTTTGAAAATAAGAATTTTTCCTTTTGTATTTAAGAAAGTGTTTCAGACAAATGGATTTCTAATAGTTTTGATATCTAATAGCAGATAGAAAAAATGGATGTGTTGGCAGTGAGCAAAGATGATATATTTTGAATATTGCATGCTACTTTAGTCTATTCAAAATTCCTAGGAAAATATGCTTGAATATCTTTTGTTTAAAAATTATAACAATATTCTCTTATTTTCTTTTCACTCAGAAACATATTTATAAAAATTTTTACAAATTAGTTTCTCAAATCAATGACATTGAAGTATTTTATAGCTTTTGAAGAGGCAATCTAGTTACATTAAATTATTACTTAAATATTAAAACTTTGATTTTTATTCTTTTTTACATATCAGTTATTACATGCTAAATTAAATTAATTAATATTAATATAAAATGCTAAATTAAAGTTAATTATTATTTATTTAAAAAATAATGCAATACTTAAAAAGGCTGGGCATTTTATAATATTTTTCAAAATTCTATATTAGAAGTAACTTCAATTATATTTAATTGTTTGCTGACAAAATTGTTGAAGAAACCAAATTGTATTTAATAGTTTTAATGCTTTTTGGAGTTTGTGTTTTCATTTTGACTTGGAAAGAATTGTTACAAAAGAGATCTGATAATAGGTTGATACTGAGGCATATAATAACCTCTTGGAATTCTTTTCCTGAGGTCTGTGTGGTGGTATCTGGTATAGTAAATTAACAGTGAACTCCATGCCAGGAAACACTGGCACACACTTGCTTTCTTTTAAGCTATCTTAAAGAATATGCTTATTGTTTACTTGACTTTTGAAAATACAGTTTATAGAATGAAGAATACTTGAGGGATGTTGTATGAAAAAATTCCCTGATATTTTATGAAAGGTTTGAAAGTTTGGGGTTTGATTCTTTTTCTTCTTAAGCCTAGAGTTTAAAAGTAATTTAAGAACTAAATAAAAGACTCTACAGGGACCTTTCAGTTTGTTGGCTTACTGATAACATTTTGAAAAATCCTATTACTATTAAGCACTGCAGTTTTTCATTAGATTTCAATAGCCCTTTTTTTCCTTTCTCTTCAACACTTTGTAAGTAACAAATCTGTACAATTGGAACATAACACTTTACTGTGGCTTAATATTAATTGTCTTTCTTAGCACAGCCAAATAACATTTAAAACAAGGCTTTGAAGAATATTAACATGAAGATCAGTCTTTCAGTCATGCAGAGAAATGATTTTGGAGTGACTGACTTTCAAATAAAATTCTATTGGGAAACCATATAATAGTTCATTTTTTTTCTTTTTGGGGAAAAAGACTTCTAAGCTATAATTTTTGACATTCTTTACATGCACTCATGCTTTTAGCTTGTTCCATATAAGTCAATAACTTTGTATTTTACAGCCTTAAAGTTTAATATTAAGTTTTAAATAATCCTCTTCCTGGAAACCATGTTGGAGATTTCTATTACTTTTATCATTATATGCCTTGGAGCAGTCTCTTAAAGAGACATTTATAAAGTCATAACTCGTCTAATCCATTTTAATATCTTGCGTCTGTGGATTTCATATTTGCTTACATTTTTAATTCAATTCAAATTAAAGTTTATTTAAAAAAAATCTTTTTATTTTTAGAGAAGTTTGTTTTTAGTTAATTTTCTTAAAGTAATTTTGAGTTGTCAGAATAACTGACCCAAATAGATTATTGAAAACAATTTCTCTGCATCTTTTCTCCTCTTTTACATGTACAACTCAAGAAAGTTAAAACATCAAGGTATATTTGCCATTTCTTCAGGAATCCCATATGGATTTTCCTTTCTAGAACTTCTGTCAATATCCAAGTGTGTGGTACCCACATCTAATGTTACTTTCTTACTGGTAGAACTTGCTAATATTTCTTTTACACTACTTAACTTAAAAAACAATGATGACTTTTATTTCTGATTTATCTGGATTATTCTCCTCCATGGGTGTTAGCTAGGGTTCCTCATGTGATTTGTTCAATTGTGGATGGTCTAGCCTGCAGCATCCAAGAAGTCCTCTGTCACATGTCTGAGGCCTCAGTATTGACTACCGCTTGGGTGACTATATCTTCCATGTGGTCTCTTTGTTAAGTAGTGTCTATTGAGTGCTAGGCTTCTAACTGCCACAGCATCACTTTTTACCCCATTTATTCATCAAAGCAAGTTGCTCAGTTTCTAGACCCTGCCTCTTGATGAGAGGTACAGCAAGTGGAATTCTAATATATTCTAGATACAAGTCCCTCATTAGATGTATGATTTGCAAATTTTTTGAGGGGGGTCAATGGTTTCTTAGATATGATAGCAAAAGTACATGTAACAAAAGAAAAAATTAAATAAATTGGACTTCATCAAGTTTAAAAACTTTCATGCCTCAAAGGACACTATGTGAACATCCAATGCAAAATAGATATGACTTACTGTTGAACTATACACCTGAAACTTACTGGATTTTGTTAACCAATATCACCATAATAAAAAAAATAATAAATAAATAAAAAAAAGACACTATAAAGAAAATGTAAAGACAGGATGAGAGGAAATATATGCAAATTGCATATCTCATAAGGAAATTTTTATCTAGAACATATAAGGAACTCTTTCAAATTAACAACAAAAAGATAAACAATCTGGTTCCAGTTGAGACAGCAAAGTAGGTAAACACTGTGCTGGACTTCTCTCTCGACTACATCAAAATTACAAATAATCTACAGAAAAACCATCAACGAGAATTGCCTGAAGTTTAGCTGAACAGAAGTTTTACAACTAAGGCTAAACAGAAGAAACCATCTTGAGACTGGTAGGAGAGAGAGAGGCATGAAACAGGCAGGTCCCACACCCCCATGTGGTGGTTGAGAATCGGGAGGGATATCTTGGCTGTGCAGATCCCCCTAGAGGAGCAAGCGGTACCGGCCCCATACTGGGCTCCCCAGCCTGAATCACCAGTGCCGGGAAGAAAAGTCTTCACAATTTTTGACTGTGAGAACCAGTGGAGATTGTGGCTGAGTGAGAGGGAAGGTTCCTGGAGTCCCAGATTTCCTTCTTAAAGAGCATGGGCACAGACTTACTCATTGATGGACTCATTCTCTTTGAGCTCTAGCACTGGGTTTAGCAGCTCACAAGGTGCCAAAGACATACGGGGAGGAACTGAATTGTCTGGCTTCAGGATGACGGTTGGAGGGGCAGCTTTCTCCCAGACAGAAGTACTGGCAGAGGGCATTGTTCCTTTGTTTAGCCCTCTCCTGTCCTAGTGTTCAGACATAGGCAGATGCCATATCTGTGTCTTCATTAATTGTACCCACCTCCCCTATAAATCCTTGGGACCTCACCCAACCCAACTTGAAGTTTCGCCCAAGCCACTTTAAGTGGCTTGTCCATACAAGCGACCTGTCTTGGCTCATGCTGTGGAATTTCCAAAAATCTCTCAAATATTCACAAATCCTAAACAAATAGCATCTGGCCTTGATGTGCCCCGTACCTCTTACTAAGCAGCTCCAAGCCCAGCACTAGCAGCGACCAGCCACGGTTAGCACTTCCAAGACCAAATGTGGGTGGAAGAAATCTTTGGATTGCTTTGTAGCTCTTTACAAGAGGCTTCTGGGCAGGCACACCCTGGGGGCCAAGCCGAAGTATCACCCAGTCACCTCTACAGATGATATACCCAAAGAGAAGACTCAGCGTACACAGAGCCTTGCTAAAATGAATCCTGCTCCACAGGATCAGCCCCTACACAGCAACTCCTCTATTGTAGTCATGGTGAATCCATGCAACCAATCAGTCTGAGAGTCAGTTCCTCCCACTGACATGCAGATAATAACCAAGGCTTAACTACAACAGGAGGGCATACATAACCTACATAAGGGGCACACACCTGGAGCACCTGGTTCAGGTGACCCAGGGAGACTGTGCCACTGGGACCCACAGGACATCTACTACTCTACTAATACATAAGGCCACTCTACAAACACCAGGAGACATAGCAGCTCTATAAACACAAGAAAGCAGCCAAAATGGTGAGTCAAAGAAACATGTCCCAAAGGAAAGAAAAAAACAAAGCTCCAGAAAAAGAACTCAATAAAATGGAGACAAGCAATCTGCCAGATGCAGAGTTCAAAACATCGGTTATAAGGAAGCTCAATGATTTCATTGAGAACTTCAACGAAGAGATAGTAAAAATAAAAACGAAGATATAAAACATAAAAAAAGTCAGAAATAAAGAATGCAATAACTGAAATGAAGAATACATTAAAGGGAATCAAAAGTAGATTAGATGAAGCAGAGGATCATATTGGTGATTTAGAAGATAAGGTAGTAGAAAACACCCAATAAGAACAGCAACAAGAAAAAAGAATTCAAAACTTGAGGATAGTTTAAGGGGCTTCTGGGACAACAACAAGCATACCAACATTAGCATCATAGGGGTACTAGAAGAAGAAAAGAGAGAAAAAGGAATTGAAAATCTATTTGAAAAAATAATGACAGAAAACTTCCCTAACTTGGTAAAAGAAATAGCAATTCAAGACTAAGAAGAACAGAGAGTTCCAAACAAGATGAACCCAAAGAAGCCCACACCAAGGTACATCATAATTAAAGTGCCAAAGGTAAAGACAAAGAGAGAATCTTAAAGCAGCAAAAGAAAAGCAGTTGGTTACCTACAAAGGAACTCCCATAGACTGTCAGTCAATTTCTCAATGGAAACTATGCAGACCAGAAGAGATTGGCAGAAAATATTCAGAGTCATGCAAAGCAAAAACCTACAACTAAGATTATGCTACCCAGCAAAGCTATCATTGAGAATCGAAGGACAGATAAAGAGTTTCCAAGACATGAAATAGCTAAAGGTGTTCATCAGCATCAAGCTAGTATTACAAGAAATATTATAGGGACTTCTTTTAAAAGAAGAAAAAAATAAAAAACATGAATAATACAATGGCAATAACTACATATCTATCAACAGTTACTGTCAGTGTCAATCAAAAGTGGCTGAATGGATAAGAAAACAAGACCCTTACGTAAGCTGTATAAGAGACTCACTTCAGATCAAAAGACACACAGAGATTGAAAGTAAAGAGAAGAAAAAGATATATCATGAAAATGGAAATGGAAAAAAAGCTAGGGTAGCAATAGTTATATTAGATAAAATAGACTTTAAAACAAAGGCTATATCAAAAGACAAAGAAAAACCCAGTAATCTCACTTCTGGGTATTT
>NW_011888791.1:11725256-11751635 GCF_000151845.1 Pteropus vampyrus | reverse complement strand
AGGGTAGCAATAGTTATATTAGATAAAATAGACTTTAAAACAAAGGCTATATCAAAAGACAAAGAAAAACCCAGTAATCTCACTTCTGGGTATTTATCCAAATATTACTTTGCAGGGACATGTACGTCTGTACGTTCATTGCAACAATTATTTACAATAGCCAAGATATGGAGGCAATCTGGTGTTCATCAGTGGATGAATAAAGAGGTGGTTCAATAAAAAAGAAAGAATTCTTGACATCTGCAACGTTATGGGTGGATCTAGACATTATTGTGCTGAGTTGAGTAAGTCCGACAGAGAAAGACAGATGTCCTATGATTTCACTTACATGTGGAATCTAGAGAATAAGATAAACGACCAAACAACAGAAACAAGCTCATAGATACAGAATGCATTTTGATGATTGCTGGATTGGGTGAGGGTGAAGGGGAGAGGAGATTAAGAAGTACAAATTGGTAGTTACAAAATAGTCATGAGTATGTAGGTGGGAATATAGTCAGTATTATTGTAAAAACCATGTACAGTGTCAGATGGGTACTAGATTTATTGATGTGATCACTTTATAAGTTATATAAATGTCTTATCACTGTGCTGTACACTTGAAACAAATATAGTACTGTATGTCGACTATGATTAAAAAATAAAAATATAAGAATTAAAAAAAATGCAAACAAACCAATTAAAAAATGGGCAATTGACTTGTATAGACATTCTCCAAAGATGATATACAAATAGCTAATAAATGCATAAGAAGATGCTCAACATCATTAGTCATTAGGGAAATGCAAATCAAAAGCACAATGAGTTACCACTTCACCACGCGCCATCACAAATTTTGTTGTTTATAGAGAAATTGGAACCCTCTTACTTTACTGGTGCAGATGTAAAATGATGCTGCTGCTATGGAAAATAGCAATTTCTCAAAATGTTGAAAATAGAATCACCAGATGATCCAGCAAATCTACTTCTAGATATATATCCAAAACAATTTAAAAGGGGTGTAGAATCGAAAACTTGTACACAAATATTCATAGTAGTACTGTTTACAATAGCCAAAAGGTGGAAACGACCCAAATGTCCACCAACTGCTTAATAGATAAACAAATGTGGTACATCCATACAATGGAATATTACTCGGTCATAAATAATGGTGCGTGCTTTGATAAACCTGGAAACCATTATGCTTATTAAAAGAAACCAGACACAAAAGACCACATATTGCACAGTTCCATTTAGTTGAAATATTCAGAATAGGTAAAATGTAGACAGAAAGCAGGTTAGTGATTTCCAGGGACTGAGGAGGAGGGAGAAATGGGAAGTGACTACTTAATGGGTTTCCCTTTGTGTTAATGGAAATATTTTTGAACTAGAAGTGGTAATGGCTGTCAAACTTTGTGATATTACTAAATGTTACTAAGTTGCACACTTTGGAAGATAAGTGCAACAGAACTAAGTCACCCTGATTGTCCCAGACAGCTTTAAATCATCAGACAACCATCCAACCCCTAAACATGTGAGAAGACCAGCAGTATCATTTCACCTATTCCTAGCTGACTCTGAATGTGTCAATAATAAATGCTTATAATTGTATGCTCTGAAGTTTTTGATTTGTTTTATAGTATTATAGTAACAATTTGACTGATATAGTATCTAATATCATTTATCATTAAAAGAAATAGAGCTTCTTGGAGAAGTGGGCTGATTTGAATACAGGGGCAAAGAAGGTAACAGGTAAACCTTAGACATATCAGAAGGCAAAGGTTCTTTCAAGGACTAACGAAGTCTTAGATGGACATAAATATCTGGAGATTGATAGTGGTGATAGCTGCATATCAATATGAATGTACTTAATTTCACTAAATTGTACACTTAAAAATGGTTAAAATTTTATGTATATTTTACTACAGTGAAAAAAGACACAGGAGCCACACTGAAGGGATTCCTACTAATCAAATTTATATCAATATGAGCATTAAATTTGAGCTTTAAAAAGAATAATGATTGTAGTATATTATTTTATTTTATTTTTTATGGCGAGGCAACGCTTGGTTGACCTCACAGATTGCAAGCTGCAAAGACCTTGTAAGCTCACAACCCCTTATTTTTTATTTTTTTATGCCTACAGCACCTGGTCTTCCTAGGTGGTCTCCCATCCAAGGCCTGACACTGCTTAGCTTCCGAGATCAGACAGGATTGGGCTCGTTCAGGGTAGCATGGATGTAGACATGATTGTAGTACATTAAAACATATCTAATATGTGAAAATTTTGAGTTCATATTGATATTAGAGACAAAGGAAATCAAAGTCAGAAAAAACTCATCACTGACTATTAAACTGATGTAAGAACTAACCTTAAAGGATACATAACAATGCAAGATTCTTGATTATATCTTTGTTTAGATCTTTACAAAGCTAAAAAAACCTATGTGTTAAAATATTTTTTGTAGGCATTTAAAGAAAGATACCAGTTTATAAGGAGAGAGAGACTTTTTTATGATCCTAAACTCAGAGAAGAATTTATTATGTGGATTTTTTGCTAGTTGTTGAAATGTCGATATCAAAAAAGTCTATATCAAAATTGTATCTTAGATATAAATAAAAAAAATAAATTTTACATATAGCATTTATTGTATAACTTTTGAATTAATTTGGGGGGTTGAGAGTTAAACCTTATGTAAATGTTTTACAGAATATGTACCAGATGAAATGGCTTAATGAAATGGCTTTTTAATGAAATGGCTTAATACAGGATAACAGAAGCTAATGAAATCTCCAGGAAGAGGTTAAATATCTTACTGTTTCTAACTGGGTTCTGTAGATGGCAGGACAGAGGAGGGGCTCTAGAAATGTTTGATTTGAATATTAGAAAATGTTTTAATCACTGTTAATAAAACAGCTTATGAAATATTTTCCTGCCATCTCTTTTAGTGAATAAAATTTTGAGGGTGTGGATTTAGCTAATACAAAACTGCTACCATTTGAGATTTATTTCCATCTAACTTAGGATTGTCTCAATATTGTGCAACCAAAACAAAATACAAAAACAAACTGGATGCTGAGGCTAGTGTAGCTACAATTGACAACTATAACCATCAATTTAGAATCTTTGGGGTTTAACAGAACAACTTCATTTTCTATAAATTTGAACTGAACTAAATTATACAAATAAAATACTATTTTATCTGTTAGGATTGAGTGTAGAATTTTCTTTGATAGAGGGTTTCATTGCTAAAATAATGTTTGAAATTCACTTAGATTCCCCCCTAATTCGAATATCAATAATCTCAGCTGGGCTTTGGACAGGAATCATCGGACAGATAATTCCACATTGAGATGGATAGTCAGTGTCTGACGGAAAGGCACTCTCTGCTGTTGACTGAAAGAAGATCAATATGTTTTAGATGCTAGGAACATAGACACTGAAGATGCTGATAGGAGCCTAATTTGTATTCCAGGGATATTTGGGGGCCACCCAATTTTGCCAGCACTTAGGGCACAGGAGGCAGGACAAGACTTTTCCTGAACATTAGCTCTGGCTTTATTGACTTGTTAAACAGAGCGTTGGTTTAAGGCTGAGAGTTTTGTGCCTTCAAGGTTGAATATCCTTGCTTGGATAATTTTGAGAGTGCAGATGGTTAAACATTCACATTCATCACTGTAAAACCTTGACATTGACCAATAAGTAACATTTTTTTTTTTTTGGTGGGATTGTATCTTGGTAATTTTTCCTCTAAAATTATTTTGTGCAGATCAGCAGTGGTTACCATTCCTGGGAACTTGTTAGAAATGCAGAATTTCAGGCATCAACTAAGACCTCTTGACTCTGAACCTGCATTTTAAAAAAATCCACAGGTGATTCATAAGCATATTAAAATTTGAGAACCATTGCATTGATGTTAGTAGCAAAAGGAAGTCTGAGAAAATTCATTGAATTAATTGGTTGAATAGAACTTTCAAAATATTATCCACCTGGGTGATCCAATTCACAATTTGGGGTTTATTATCAATGTTTAAATATTTTCTTGTCAATACCTGCCTAATTGTATGAGCTGCTTTTATAAAAGCATCACTACCACAAAACAAATATTGTAGCTATTAGAAGAGACCAGAGACCACCTTCAATTTTCCCTGACTGCCATAAGTCTATCATTCAGTGCTTAAAAATCTTGCTGTGTAGTCTTTAACCTGCTTTTAATTTTTCTTTTTTTTCTTATATTCATTTTTTAGTCATGTGCTAATTTACTTATTTATTTGCTTCCAATTTTCTTTTTTCTCCAATTTTAATTTCTTATCCAGGTGCTAATTTTTATAAAAACTTGTGGACCTTCAAAAGGTCGTAGATGGATCTCCATGTGAAATGGAAAGGAAGTGGAGATATGAAATGGCTTTAAAAACATGCAGAAAATACTAACAGTTTTGACACATACTTTTGACAGTATGCCAGATCTACTCCAAAAGCTTCATTAGCTACAAGCCAAGTTGACAAAGTTGAAGAAAGTGACAGTTTTCAAAAAGCATGCATTAAAAAAAATTCTAAAACTTTTTTTTGGTTACAAATTATAATGTAAGAAAATGAAGATTTGGAAATCTTAGGTACAGTTTTAAGCTGCTTTTTTTCCAGCTGGTTTCAGAGGGTGGCATTTCCAGAATCTTTGTTTTTCTGTATCCGAGAATATAATGTATTATAGAATTTGGTTATTGGAGATTTCAAAATTTCAGTTGAGTTTAGTGTACCTTGTTTTGAATTGTGTGTGGTATCAGAATGTCAGGCAATGTTCTTGCCTTTTGTGTTAACTGTCATGACACATCTTTTATGATGTTCAGTATTTCAGTAATTTTGAATGATTAATCATTTATATCTCACGTCATTAAAATGCAATGTTTCCAAAACACTTTAACATGTATTATCTTATTTAGTCTTTACTGTAACTTTGTGTAATAGCTTTTATTATTTCTACTATAGAAATAAAGAATCTGACCGAGGATGATTAATTATACTTATCACAGAGGGTGAAGAGCAGAGGCTTGAATCCAGGTTATCTGACTTTTAATTTAATGCTTTTGCCAACATACAATTTTTTTCCCCTCCTGTTGACTTTATTTATTTTAGAATTTCCTTAACTACTATGTTATCTAGCATATAATTCAAAGAAGTTGATATTGTACTCTACACTGTATCTATGTTCTGCCTTAATATTAACCAAGAAGAAAGCTCCCTAAGTTTTAAAGTTTTTTCTTCCAATTCAATTATAATTTGCCCTTCAATTTAATATTTCTAAGATCTTAAAATAAAGCAGGATATGTAACCCTTTATGATTGTTTTTATGGATTTCTGCTTGAAGAAGGATGAAGTAGCACTCATTTCAGATTTATTATCATTTTAAACAAGAAGTTTCCCCCCAGTTACAGGGAAATTCAGGAAAATAGATAACAAATAATGGCTATTTGTAGCACTTGAAAGGCTTTATTAATAAGTAATGTCAAACCATCTAATGCTTTTCTTTATAGTTATTATTCGCCAACACTTTATGGATTTCTATTTGTTATGTTGCTTATAAAATGTGGATAGGATTCTTATATTTAGGGAGGTAGTCTTTTGTTTTTCTGTGTGTGCGTGTGTGTTTATTTTGAGAATAAGGTTACATTTTCATGTTAGATTTGAATTTTGAAATTTATATTTATCATTAAATAATTGTCTCTATGGTGTCATTTTTTTCCTTCAGTATTATTCACTTCATTTTTTTTTATTGCAAACATGATCCTATATTCTTTAGTATCTAGGCTAATTGTTTATCATACATTGATTCTGTGTGTAGTTCAGAAAAATATACAGACTTTTTTCTATTCTTCCCTTGGGAATATTAATTAACTTTATAGTTTTTATTAGTTCTAAAATAAATGGTCTCCACATTTAGGATAATTTCAGCCTGGACTTTGCATCCTATTTGCCTTCAGAATATATTCAGTTAAATGTCCTACTTTCAACTGAGATTTTTTTGGTTGAAAATAGAGTTCCTCTTCCTAACTAAATAGATACCCCTTTCTAATTGCCCAGAATCACCATCTTTATAGGGTCTCAGAGTTCTACTTTGTGCATATATGCTGCTTCTCCATATCTTTCGTTCAATTAGTTACAACTCCTGTAGACTGAAAATTTATATATTGAAGCCCCAATCCATAAAGTACTGGTATTTGGATGTGGGGCCTTTGCGAGATAATTAGATTATGAGGTTAGAGTTCTCATGAATGGGATCAGAGAGATTATCACCAGAGAGATAATCTCTTGGCCATGTGAGAATACAGCAAGAAGATGGCTGTCTATAAACCAGTATGTGGGCTCTTAACAGAACCTGACCTTGTTGGTGCACTGATCTCAAACTTCCAGCCTTCGCAACTGAGAAATATAAATGTTTATTGTTTAAGCCTCTCAGTCTATGAAATTTTATTGTGGTAGCCAGAACTGACTATGACACCAACCTTGATGTCATGGGCTAAATTGTATCCCCTCCTCAAATTCTTATGTTGAAGCCCTAACCCCCTATATGCAGAATGCGTCTATATTTGAAGATAAGGTTCTTAAAAAGTAATGTTAAATGAGGTCATTAGAGTGGACTTTAATCTAATATGACAGATATCTTATAAGATGAGGAAGTTAGGACATAGACACACACAGAGGAATGTCCATTAAAAGACATAGGGAGAAGATGGCTTCTATGAGCCAAGCAGAGAGGTCCTTAGAAGAAACTAATTCTACTTACACCTTGATCTTGGACTTCTATTCTACAGAACTGTGAAGAAATAAGTTTCTGTTGCTTAAACCACTTAATTTGTGTATTTTGTTACAGTAGCCCTGGTAAATTAGTACACTTTGGCAATTCTCTTTTTCTGAAGCTGCATTACATTTTCTATACTTTGGCTTTATTGGAGAGGAACCAATTTTTTGAAAAAAATTACTATTTGTTTTTATTTCTTAATAGATATGCCCATATACCATTCTTTTAAGTTCCTTTGCTCCTAGCGTTTGTCCAAATTACAGCGTTTTATCATACTATGTTACGATTTTACTATTCTCTCCCACTTGCTAGATTGTAAGTGCCTAGATTCAGGAACTGATTCTTCAATATCATTATATTCTTACTACTTAGCATAGTGCCTGGCACAAAGAATATGTTCAACAAATATTTATGAATAAATTACTTTGTATTTTGCTGCAGTAACAAACAATTCCCAAATATCGATGCCTTAAAACAACAAGTTTATTTCTTGCTTATTGTTGTTCTGCTGGAGGTTGTACTCTGTGTCATCTTTACTTCTAGATCCAAGTTAATGGAATAGCCACCATTTGGAGTATTGTCTGTCACTGTGGCAGAAGGGAAAGGAGAGTATAGTGACCCTGTAGTGGCTCATAAACTGCCTGAATGAATATCATTCTGCTCATATTTCATTCATCAGAGCAAGTCCTGTGGCCACATATGATGTCAGCAGAGGGAAGGAATTATAGTCCAACCGTGTGCCAGAAAGCGAAAAAGCCAGAGATATTAGTGAACAGTACTAGCGACTCCTATATTAGTACGCGATAAATTGTTTTATTTATGATTTGGTCTTTTTAGTTTCAATTTTTCTACTATCTTAACATTAGGGTGATTGTATTTTGCTAAAATATTGATTTTGAAAGTATATTTTTATTATATTCAATCTGGATCTTATGACCCATCAGAGGTGCATGGTTTTTGATTTCTAATCAGTAGGTAACTGATTCATTATTTTACTGTAAACTTTTTACGGGAGAGCCTCCTGTTTATGATCACAAATATATATAGGTTTTTCTGTCAAAATACAGCTTCTCCCAATGTAGGAGACTGATATTGTTGAGCAGAGCATTTGAAAATATTCTTTCTAAGCAAGCCAGGGCAATGAGAACCAACAGTGAAAAAAAATCAATACATTTGATTACATATACATTTACATTTATGGTAAAAATTAACATAAAATATTCAAACCAAATTACATTTTGGGAATAACATTTGCATCACATAAAAATAGACAAAGGATTTACATAACTACTATTATACAGAGAGATCCCATAAACTAAGAGAAGAAATATATTCTATTAGAAAAATGGGCTAAGGGTATGAACAGGCAGCTCACACACACACACACACACACACACACACACACATACATGCACACACACACACGCACACACAAACACATATGGCCAATGGACATATGAAAAGATATTAACTCTCAGTGCTGACAAGAGTGGTGGAAATGGACACACCTACACATTGCTGGTGAAATTTAGAATGGTACAGTTTTGTGGGTAAGGTAGTACAGACTCCTTGTGACATGTATTTATTTTTACTTTTTTTAAAATTATTTTATTTTTATTTATTTTTATGATGGTGAAAATATACTTTATTTTAATACAATAGCTGCCAGCAATATACAGAAAAAAATACAAACATTCTACAATAAGCTTTCATTTGCCTTTTCAAGTAATTCTGGAGAAAATACTCCAATTCTGTTCAAAATTATGATTTGGGGAGTTGAAAATTTTTTCCATGATAAAAATATAATTTTGACAGCTCGAACCTTGATAATTTGTATAGAATGGGATAAAAAGGCCCATATAGGATATCAATAATGACTGCTTCCCTCTCTTTGAGTCAAATACTATTATAACCAGTATAAGAAATTGATTAATCAATAAACTTGATGAAACATCTATCAAAATGTTGATGAAAAAATACATTTCTATTTCTTATCATTTTTACCTTGTAGATATTTTCTAAACAGATATATTAAATGTGCAGAAATAAAAGCTATCTACGTGCAACTCTGGAGAGTTTCAAAACTCAACAAAAGTAAAAAATGCCCAAATTCTAGAACTGATCAACTTAGGGCAAGAATAAATGTCAGAAATCTCTTAATTGTATACGGATTGCTCAAGGGTTTAAAGATAAGCTGTGTAAGCCAAAGTTATGAAGAAATAAAATCTTACATGAATTTTATCACAAGTCAACAATCCTAGTAAAAGAAGACAACAGAACTATATAGAAAATCTGCATTTACATTTTTTTAAAAAAGGAAGTTGTATCAACTTAAATGGTGGAGAGCTTTTTAACTATTGAATACAAAAATTTCTCAGAATCCCTTGAGAAATAGTGAGAGCTTCCTTTCTGACTCTAATCTCCTGTTGGTGTAAATGAAGGGGGAAATGATTCAGTAGCTGCAAAAATACTAGGTGATTTCCATTATGTCAACCCATACACTACATGAATTGCTATGAAAACTTTTATGTTCCAAATCTCCTAAGATTTTAAGCTATGATCTTTCCACAAATATAAGATGGGGTAGAGAGCATGTTCTAGGACCATCCTTTTTACTGGCTTTTTTTCATTTGCCAACCTCAATTTAATTTGACTGACGTCCCTGATAAAGTAATAAGATTGGTGTTTCTACAGAGAAAAATAATTCTGCCTTCGTCAAAATCATAACAGATAGAACTGTCTTCCTTGAGATAGCCAAGTGTAATCATGGAGTAAGTTTAAAAAACAAACAAGCAAACACACAAACAACAAACAAACAAAAAACCAAAGAATAAATAGGGTGAAAATACTTCACAACTGAGTTTCAGAATGTATTTTTCATCACTCTATTTAAAAGAATGCTGCTTTTCCTTCATTTATCCTCTGCTATGCACCACTTACTCCACCATTCACTTGAAAGAACAGACACCCCTTCTTCTGAATCTTTTTCGTACTTTAAGCTTTGAGGCCAGGTTTAATATCACTTGAATGCCAATTTCCACTACTTAAAAAATAGGTGAAAAGTGATGATGGCTGTCTGTGTACTGGTGCAGATGTGACATTTTCAACCTCTGAAGCTACTGCTATAGAATTTCTCAGTAGATAACCTTATAGTGTTTCTTCCTGGAAGCAGATAAATCATCACCCAATAGTTACAAAAAAGTGGGTGCCCAAACTTTTGATCAGCAATAAGGAATTCTAAGAAAAGTAAAGCAAAAACATCTCCCTGAGCCAAACAGATACAACATGAAGCTTTTTTTGTCTTTCTGTACTATGCTAATTACTGATAGGTTAAAAAATGCAGTATGCTTATAAAACTCAGGCTGTTTCCATAAAGCAGTGCTTACTAAATGTTAGCATATCAAAGGGAAAAATCATTACCATTTTACAGCAATATACTTAAAATTTCCCAAAACAGTTTATGATAAATAGCACTTCTTAAACAAGTTAGGTATAAAAAATGACCAAAAATGTAATATAGTCACAACTCTTATCTTTAGAGTAGCACTTAGAAAGTCTAATTTTTAAAAAATATATAAATACATAGCAAACTTTTGTTTAATTTTCACCAAGTTCATCATCCCTTGTTAGAACACAAGTAATTCCTGGTTTAGGACTTTCATTTAAACAAACAAACAGGCAGAGGGCTTTCCTCAGTGTGCCTGTAGAAAAATTTAATTGAATGGAACACAATGATTGAGATTAGGCAAAATTATGGTGAATACGCACTCACCAAAACAACTATAATTTAGTCCAAAAGTAGTGACCCATCTACTATCCAAAATCTAACAAAGTCTAACAGGAAACAGGGGTGGAAAGGGAAAGCTGGTTACCCAAATTAGACATGCCGAAGAGACAAAATTCTACTCGATATATTGACAAACCCACCCTACATTCCTTAGGTTAATTTTTGTGTTAATTTTTACCTTCCTAATTATTTGTACTGGTATACCTAAATCAACTAAATATCGGTTTATGTAGTGTTGCTCAAAAGATCTGTAAACAGCAAGGTCTGTGCTTACCTAAAAAGAGGGTTTGCAAAATAAAGGAAGAAAGCAATAATGTTCCAAATGAGTGGCCCTGAGCAAAATACATAAAACAAACACCACATTTAGACAGGGTAACAAGTGCCAAAGGTTTCTCTTACATGGATAAAATGCTCCAGGAAGATCTTGAGAATATTATCACTCCCTCTAAATGTTTAGCTTCTACATAGTGTCAAACACTATAATTGGTATAAAGGAAAAATGCTTTTAGGAAAAAATCCATGTATGAAGTATAGCAAAATCTGTAGTGACTTTCTGTAGAAGACTCTTCTCTGGTGGCCATGCCCTTTAGTACACATCCAGGATAGACTAAATTGAAACAGGGTATTTTGATACAATAGCAATCCTTTCATATACTCTTATTAAATATTATAAAATTACATAAATATCCCTTGTACCATACATTATGCACCGGTTTGGGACTGACCAATGAGGTCATGGTTACTATTTTAACAGTTAAACATTACACTTTAAAACTCCTGCCATCTGTACACAGAGAATGGACACACCCTCTAGAGAGGATGGGAAACTACCTCTAAAGCGAAAAGTTTGTGTTGAGGTGTCTCCAAATTAGAGGAGAGGAGGATAAGGGGTGGAGGAGGCAGGGAGGATAAAAGGATTTTAAAATAATACTGCTTAGGAGTGTATGTTTAAAGATAGCCAACTCCACTTTTATCTAGCCTTTGTCCTCATCTTGAATAACTTCCATGTTCATGCGAAATAAAATTTCTACTTTATAGAAAGAGGAGCAGTCTTTTAAGAAAAGCATTTTCTCAGGGAAAGATGTGAGGACATCTGTCTCCTAAGTGCTATTTTACTTGCTGAGTCTTTTGCCTACATCACTACATGCTTTTTCAACCTCCTTATCACCGGGACAGGTATTAGTGAACCCATTCTTACTATAAGCATTAGTTAAGTATCTCCATATGGCCGTTCTTGCTTTTGGAGTATCAAAGTTGTGATATTTTTTGGCCATCAACTGGGCAACCTGCGCTTTGGGCAGCAGGTTGCAATCAGCCAGTATCATTTCATTGCCATGCAGAGATTTATCTGTGGGAAACAATGTCCTCATACTATTCTCATCAATTTCATCAGGGAGGGGAAAGTTCAGATATTCAACTAGTTTCTGCGGCGTTTTCAAGAAAACCATCTCCAATGCTTCATTAGCCCCCGGCTTTGAATTCTTAATATATGTAGACAATTTGGCAAAGATGTCCATTCCAGAAGTTTTTGATTCCGAGTCTTTTGGCGAAAGCTTTAAGTAATCAAATTTCTCCTTCAAGAAATTCTTCAATTGTATTGACACCCGTCTTGACTTCGTCGTTGAAAGTTATAAATCGTGGGTGGGTCCCGGCATCCAAGTTCTGCAGATGTGCGGTGGTGACATTAAATACAACTCCTTTGAGCCAAAGAATCATGAAGAGCCTCCGGGAAAAGGGGCAGTTTCCTATGCTTTCACCGTCACTGCCAGCCTTGACGAAGAGCTCTCTGATGGACTCTTTGTCCTCCTCCTTCAGCCGGTTCAGCGGCATGGACCATACATGGCCGGCTGGCGGGGCTCCACAGATAGACGGTGGTCGCAGAGGCCGCTTCTGTTCCGGGGCTGCTCGGGTGTGGGCTTCTGTGGCACCGCGCCTCCCTGGACAGTCCGGTCGTCCAGCTCGCCTCCGCTTCAGCTCTTCAGCACCGCACCAGGCGTCGTGAGCGACTCTGAGGCTGCTGCACCCGAGCCTCTGTGGCTTCTACTTTAAAAAATGGAAATGTTTATATATTTTAACCCAGCTATCCAGTTCTTGAAATTTATCTCCTAGAAAGATTAGAGATGCTCATTGCAACACTGTCTGTAAAAGCAACAAATTAGAAGCAATTAAGTGTCTCTCAATAAGAAAAAAGTATATCTGTAAAATGGAAAAATGTGCATATATTAGAAGAATAAGGAAATAATAATTAAACAGTAGCTAAGATTTAATGAGTGCTTACTATGTTCCAGATGCAATCATAACTGCTCTTTTAAAGGTAGATTTATAAATATGAACAGGGTAATATACACATAATGTATTAAATGAAAAAAGATTTCAGACCAATATGAAAAGAAATGTGAGCAAATAAATGCAAGTATAAATGTGCAATTGTAAAGATCCAGATAGTTATATTTCTATATACACCTATATCTGTAAATATATCTGTATGTATATACACATCTGTATGAATATAGGAAAAGTTGAGAAGGCTACACTCCAAAGTGTTGATAGTGGGTTAACTCTAGGGCCTGGATTAGGTGGGAGATGCTTTTATTTTTATGTAATCATAAAAACATGGTGTTGTGGGTAATTGTTTTCTACTTTCCAAATAGAAATTTAAATAAAAATGTGGTGGTAGTGATGGTGCAAGAATAGTAGTGTTCTGCTTAATCTGTGCCATGGTAAAGAGAAGACAGACAGTGTGCATGAGAAAGAAGAATAGAACCAAGACTATTTTTGAAGCACTTACTGATAGAAAAGTAGTTCAGCAGAAGGACTGGTTGCTTTTAGGATCCTTATGTCCATCATACCCCTCTTATTTTCACATGGGCACCCCACATTTCTCAAGACTTTAAAATGGCTGTCCTGTGACTTTAGTTCTCTGATGGACTCACGAAAATTCATTAATTTTCTGTCTGTCCAGTTTTCTTCTTGTTGTGAACATGAGAGCAACAGTTCTGAGCTGAAACCACAAGTGACAAGATTTTAAGTAATTAAATTACTAAAGCAATGCAGGTAAGCTGAATGAAGATAGAAATTAAAGAAACTTGGCAGAAATCTAAGGGATATAAGTTTAGAAAAAACTGTGTGAGCAATATAACTAAGAAAATAGCACCAGTCAAAAAAAAATTCCTACTAGTTTTCCAAACATGACTTCTAATTATTTATTTATAAACATTTATTGAGTTTAATACAATGTATCTTCCAAGTGCAATTTATCTTCTTAAATGCTTTGCCTATATTTTAAAATTGAATGTTTTCAGCAACGCTCTGAGTTAAGTTCTTCTATTACTCCAATTATGAGGCAACTGAGGCACAAAGAGTTTGAGTGACTTGGCCAACGTAATACAGCTAATAAATGTTGGAACTGGGACTCTAATTCAGGAAGTCTGAATCCAGAGTCTGTCTTCATAACTTAAATAAAATGAGGCTATCACTTTTTCAGATATTAAAAGGAACTCAGTTGAACAAAGAAAGAACATGCTGTAAGAAATAGCTCAATAGCAGAAGATACTATAATAGTATATGAAAGGAGAAATATTCTCAGATTGATGAAAGGAAGAAAAGAAAAGGAAGGCCTCTGAGGATTTTAGAGCATCCTTCCATGGCAGCATGTCTGACCCAGACAGACACTTCTAAGAGCTGCATGGAACTGTATTTAACAGAAATGAAACTAACCATCTTATCTTACTTTTCTTGTATACCTTCAGACTCTTCTCTGTTATTCATTGGCAACTCCAGCTCTTGAATTCTGAAAATTCTGAAAGTATTGAAACAATATACACATTATTTTAAATGATATCTTCTCACTGTTTGAAGATATTATGCGCATTATATTTCTAAAGAACCATTCTCTTTGCCTGAAGAACAAGATGGTTTAAAAATAACTTGTGTTGTGATTAGAAAAGCCTTTGTATAAAAATATTTGAAAGAGAGAGAGAGTGTGCACAGGCACCTGTATAACACAGGAAGGATGACAGTTTTCAACCATGCTTGGGAGGAAGCAATTTGTTTTGTATAGAAACAAAGTTAGACAAGGAAAAAAAGGGATATGTTAATGTTAGATATATTCGACATGTATTTAAATATATCTGTTGCTAATAAGCTGGATAAATCCCCTAAATATAAAATACATACTTTTTTTGGGTGCAGATGACCATAGAGGTGGTTGTGGAGTGGGAGGGAGGCAGAGAGAAGTGGGAGAATAGTATTTCCATTAGAAGAATTTTGAACCTATGTGAGAAAGTATTCTTCCCGTTGATACTGGTTATATGTTTAATATAGACAAAAGGTAATTGTCAAGTCCTTAATTGTAAGCCTCTTCTATACACTTTTCACTGACAGGGTGGGAGAATACAATATGCCTTGTGAGGGATGGTTGTGGGGAAATCTTGCCATGAGTCTAACAATTACAGAGAATTCAGAATATTTTGCAACACCCTTCTTCTTTTCAAAGGTAGATTTATAAATATGAATATGTAGTATACACATGATATATTAAATGAAAAAATGTTTCAGACCAAACTGAAAATAAATGTGAATAAATAAATGTAAGTATTGATGGATTATCGTAAAGATCCAGACCTTTACAATAATTGGATTATAGCATAATAACATTTTGTTGAAGAAAATAACCTTCTCCCATCCAACTTGAAATGGATTGAGGTATAGTATGAAACAAAATCTGCTTCTCTAACCATTTTATTAGATAGGCAGTCCACATCATCAGAGAATGAGAGATTGGAAAGTCTAGTCGGAAGTTTCGCCTTTAAAATTTTTCTTAATATGGAGAGAGAATGGATTTTCCAGTGAATCTCTGCCCTGGCAGCATGAGGAGGAGCTGAGAGCTGGTGTCCCAGCTGGAGGAGCCAAGGGTTACCCGGTGCTTTTTATTTTAACATTAAAACACTGTAGAGAAAAGGGTCTGACTTTCTACCTTTTAATATTGCTCAATCATTTCTTTTCACTTCTTGCTTCAGTGAGCACAGTATGTGGTTTTCTATGGAATTTATTAAAAAGAAAACCCTTCACTGTTATGCAGATGGATTTTGGAGAAATTTGCAGTCGATGTGTGTTTCTCAATTCCTTTGCAACTGCTCTAATTCTCTAAATCTTGGTGAGGGCATGCTAAAAAATTGGCTCCTAATTTATAATTTAACAAGTGACAGAATATTTTGACATTAGCAAATGAGGGAAATGTTTTATATAACTAGTGACTCAAACCATGAGTACAGCTTTCTATTTGGGCCAGTTATACTGAGCACATAATCTAATCAAATGGCAGGGCTGTCTGAAGCCCAGGCCAATTTTGTTGAAATTTTCTGGGTAACTGAGATCATTTGGGTTCAGTCTCATATTTACATTAGACAGTTATCTCCTCTTTGTGTTAAGAATGCCCTACCTTTTTTTTTCTTGCCCAAAGTTACAAAAACACTTTTTCATATGTATTTATAATCTGGAGTTTACAGTCATTTTTGGGTTTTAAATTTTGCTTTCCATTTCTTAAAGACCACTCTCAGCATTTAACCAACATTTCCTAAACCATACTGAGTACAGGATGGCAAGAAACAAGCCAGAGAAGGTGTTATTAAGCCAGAGAAAGGTCCAGCGTAGAGTTGTTATCTTATGATTTGGTAGAGGCAATGCTTCCGGGGTTTGTATTCACCGCCCACTTAAATTCTCTCTTATACAGATTCTGATTTAGGGCATATGATGTCATCTTTCAGCTGGTTTAAAAAAAGTTTGCATTAAATATACTCTTTGAGAAGTCCTTGAAAATAAGTTTATATTAATCCAGGTAATTTTCTAGACTAGAAACTTAAAGTACTTAAAGTAGGAGGTGTGTGTAAAAAAAATAAGTAAAGTGGATGACACTGAAATGACTTTTAAATCACTGTGTGAGCATAAAATACACATACACAAATCAGGCCCACTGGCTGGCTGGGTGTGACTCCTGTTTTTGTACTCATTTTGTTTTTTGCAGTAGGGATGCTTAACTGGATAATAAATCTCTCTCTCTTCTGGTCCCTGAGAAATCAACCTGCCAGCTTCAGGCCCCATTTTTAGCTAGCACAAATCTCATCTTGTTTAACCAATCTTTCCATGAGAGACTGAGTTGAGGAAGTTATTGCTTCCTGTGGTCTCAATTGCCTAATAGAAAGTCATTTTACCTAAATCCTAGGACCCCTGTGGGAAAATCCCAATTGGCTACCGTGTCTGTGGACTAAATAAGATGCTCACTGGCTCCTCCTCACAACATAGAAGCAGTTTTAATATCTTTACTCTTATTGCCTTTGTTAAATGTGAAAATTTCCTGTTTATTCTAGCAAGAAAGGCAATTCAATTCTGCTTTTTCTAAATATTATTTGAAAGGGTCTGCCCTTGGATACAATTCAATTCTTGAGTAGGATAGTTGCTGGGAGATCAGACTAAATATGTCATATACTGACTTCAGTGTATGTTATGAAAATATAATTTATTTGTAAAGAAGTTCTGAAATTTTGTGGTCTCTATCAGGTATGGCTTCTTTTATAAAAACTAAATACTTAAACATCTTTCTTGTTATCTAATTGAGCATATAAGAGGATTGTATGATTACTATTCTTATTAAAAATAGGATTTGATATTTAGCTGCATGTTCAGCAAAATTAATTAATTGGAGGTTTCTGCAGTTTGGACAAGGACAATTGTCCAAGGAACTCGCAAAGTCTTCTTGTTGCAAAATTATTTAAGCACATATGATTATACCTTTCATTTATGTAGGACGCTTTATAGATAACTCATTATTAATACGTGTTTATTAAGGCAGTCATGAACACACTCTGCTTTTTTTTTTAGGACTTCAACATATGATTTTTTTCCCCTTTTGATTATGGTGACATTGGTTAATGAAATGCAGTAAATTTCAGGTATACAATTCAACAGTAAGGCATATATATATTGCATTTTGTGTTCATTGCCCATAGTTAGATTTCTTTTTGTCACTACATATTTGACCCATTTTACCCTATCTATCTCACCCCTTACCCCTCCATGAGTTTCTGTTCATTTGTCCTGTTTGTTTGTTGCTTTTAGGTTTATATCCCACGCACTCTGCTTTTAAAACTATAAATAAGCTCCCCATTTCCCATGAGAGCTTGCTATTCCCCATATGCAGAAGAATTAATGGAGGGCAAAGATTGAGCATTACTAGTATATCTGTTGTATGCCTGGGCTGTTAGTGTATTGTAAAAAGATTAATACCTTTGAATAGATTATAATTTTGATATCTACAACTCATCCATCTCTAACCATGCTCTATTATTTGCCATGTCAGAAAAATGCAGTCACATCTAGAATAAAATGATACCTTCTCTAATGGCTTTAAAACACGGCCAACCAATTTTCTGATACTTCATTAAGAGACAGCAACTTTGTACTCTTTCTCTGAATCAGGGCCCTGTGACTGCTCAATCTAGAGGATACAGTGAAAGTCACATTGTGCTGGTCCCTGACCCAGGCTTCATGAAGCTGGTAGCTTCTTCCTGTCTCTTGGAATGCTTGCTCTTGGAACCCAGCCACCATGCTATGAGGGCAGCAGCCCGTATGGAGCATCCAGTGCAATCCCCTAGCTGAACTTCGAGATTATAGCTGGCTTCAATTTGCCAGCTATGAGAGAGCCATCCTGTAAGTGGGTTCTCTAGCCTTTAGCTGAGCTGTTCTTGATGACACTGTGTGATGCACAGAATAGCTATCTTTGTTGATCCTTGCCCAAATTACAGGTTTGCAAACAAAATAAATGACTGTTGTTGTTTCCAAGCCACTGAATTTTGAAGTAGTTTTTTATATGCTAGATAACTGGAACACGCTCTAAGGGAATGGCAATGTTTCTAGCTCCTTTCTCTTCACTGCAGCAGAAGCTAGATACTACTTTGAATCTCAACCTTTCATGCAATTGGCTTGCTAAGGAAGAAACCGAACACACCAGGTTTCTGGGGAAGGCTCCAAGCTCTCGCTGGATATTGATGGACCTGTACTTGTTCTAGGATGATGAATTACACCCTAATCTAATTTACTGACCATCTACTAAGTGCCAAGCACGCTTGCAGCTATAATGGAGACAGCTTTGCTGTTTTTAGTTTTGCTTGAGCTACTAATTTGTTATGGGGTAATTGACTGATTATTCTGTGTTAATGAATCCCATTTCCTCATCTGTAAAATGAGAGGGCTTGGATATTCTCTCAGATCCTTCAACTGTGATATAGTGTTACTTGTGACTATAACCTTAGCTGCTCCATTTGAAAATCCAAGCGTTTACTGCCGAAAAAAAAAATTCCTCCCTTCATTATTTGAATATTCTTCCCATTGTAGAGAATATTTCCTTCCTAAAAAGAACTGAAAATAAATTTCACCAGGTTTGTACCTGAGGCTCTTTGACTGAAGATGATTCTCCAACCTAAATTTAAAACCACAAACTAAAAAAGACCCAGAAGCTGAGATGAGGAAGCTCTGATGGGCAAGGGAAAATGGAACCAATAATATTTGCCTCATAGGGTTGTTAAAAGAGAAAACATATGTAAAGCCCATATTTTGGGACCTGACAGTTAGCAGACACCCAACAACGGTTGTTCTTTTTAATTCAGAAGCAACCCAGACTAATCATTTGAAACGTAAACTTTTGGTTATGGAATTGCATAAAATATTTTCCTATTTCCACAACAGTTCTTGTAGTCTTAAATTTTGTACATTAAAGATTGGTGTTTAATATATTTTACTTCTTTTGTCCATCTGTTTGATAAATATTGGCTGCCTGGTTTTTGATTTTACTAAATTTGCCTTTTTTTTTTTTTGTTTAAATAAGGAATTATTCTCTTCAAGAATGCAAACCAGGATGTATGTGGTGAAAAATTTATTCTAGGAAAATGCCTGAAAAGATAAACTATGGCATGACATTTTATAAAATTTATAAAATAAATCTGAAGTATTCTTAGATTGGACAAGTTTTAATAAAGAATATATTATTGTTCTTCAATGTATTCGTTATCCATTACTGTGTAACAAATTATCCCAAAACTTATTGTTTAAAACAACAACGAATAATTATTATCTCACTTAGTTTCTATGGATCAGAAATTTAAGAATGGCTTAATTGGATGTTTCTGGCTTGGTCTCTGATTAGATTGTAAACAAAATGTCATCCAGGGCTGCAGTCATCTGAAAGTTTGACTGGGGCTGAAGAATTAACTTTCACTGGTTCACTCAGGTGCTGGCAAGTTGGTACCGGCTATTATTTGGAGACATTATTCTTTGCCATGCAGATATCTCCACAGGGCTACTTCAATGTCCTTATGACATAGTATTTGACTTTCTCCAAGAGAGAACAAGAAGGAAGACACAAAGTCTTTTATGACCTAGCCTTGTAAGTCAGACTCTGCCACTTCTGCGATATTTTATTAATCACACAAGTAGGTCTTATTTGTGTAGGGCTCTCACTATAGGGCAAAATAATTTACAGGCCAAATCATAGACTAAAACAGGGTTCAAAATGTGAGGAAAGTTTTTGAGACTAGACTTACTCTTCTTTCTTTCCAAATCAGCTCAAGACCCTTGTTTCTAGTCTTTGAAGAAGCTAGGTTCATTCATTATGACTAGGCTCTGAGGATAAGCCTTTGTTATAAGGACTCTCCCAAATTACCAAATACTAAGTCCAGACACCTAGGTCCAGTATTTCTTTTTCATTGTGTATTCTTCAGAATACTAGTTCCCAAAGATTTCTGTCAAAAAACTTATTTAATATCAATAAAATGGAAGTCCCCCTCTTTTGGAAGCTTAGAATTATGATGAACAGTTAAGGCTCTATGAGAATCTGTTTAATGGTGTTTAACTCAGTATTTCCAAATGTATTTGACTACAGAACTTCCCTTTCCCATGAAATACACATTAAGCCTGCCCTCCATTTTGGGAAACTCTACTTCAGGCTGATTTCTCATTCTCCTGATTTGCATATCCCTTATGTCTTTATTCCAAGTGTTCTCATTCTTGGTCAAGTAGCATCAGTTTCCCCATTCTAGCTTTTTCTTAATCCTACATGATTTTATTATTCTCACTTGTTCTGTTTACCTGTTCTTCTTTGCCACCACGAGTCATATCTTGTCTCTGTTCATGTCCTTTCTGGCCTCCAGATTTATTGGTAACATTTTTTTTTTTCATTTTTATAGTCATTCTCTAAATAACCTTTTATGTTCTGGGTTATTATATATATATTTTGTCACACTTATTTATTGAGATATAATTGACATAGCATTATATTAGTTTTAGGTATACAACATAATGATTCAATATTTGTATATATTGTGAAATGATCACCATACAGTTATAATTTTTTTCCTGTGATGAGAACTTTTAAGATCACTCTCTTAGCAACTTTCAAATATATAGTAGAGTATTACTAGCTATATTCATCATGCTGTATATTACATCCTCATGATTTACTTATTTTTTAACTGGAAGTTTGAATCTGTTCTCAGCATCTATGAGTTTGTTATTTTATTTTACAGTTTTATTTTTTTTAAATTCCACCTACAAATGAGATCATATGGTATTTGTCTTTCTCTGTCTGACTTATTTCATTTAGCATAATGCCCTAATGGTCCATCTATGTTGTCATAAATGGCAAGATTTCATTCTTTTTTTAATGGCTGAATAGTATTCCGACACACACACACACATATATATGTATCACATTCTTTTTTATTCAATTGTCCATCGATAGACACTTAAGTTTTTTCCATATCTTGGCTATCGTAAAGTGGGTTATTGTATTAATATATTCCAAACTCTACGGCCTCAGAAGAGATATTGTCTATAGAAAATTAGAGATGTTTAGCATTAAATTTAGTTTTAGTTGGTACAAACTCCTTCCCCATCTAATCAGGCATCCTTTCTACATTACCCTTAAATGAACGTTTGAGTACAGGTATACTTTGGAGATATTTTGAGTTCAGTTCCAGACCATTACAGTAAAGTGAGTCACATGAATTATTTGGTTTCCCAGTGCATATAAAAGTTATGATTATAATATAGTGCTATTATGCATGCAATAGCATTATGTCTAAAAAACCAAAGTACATACCTTATTTAAAAATACTTTATTGTTAAAAATGCCTTCAGTGAGTTGTAATCTTTTTGCTGGTGGAAGATCTTGCCTCAATATTGATGACTGCTAACTGATCAGGCTGGTGGTTGCTGAAGGTTGGGGTGGCTAAGGTAATTTCTTAAAATAAGACAGTAATGAAGTTTATCACATTGATTGACTCTTCCTTTCACAAATGATTCTCCGTAGCATGTGCTGCTATTTGATAGCATTTTACCCACAGTAGAACTTCTTTCAAAATCAAAGTCAGTCCTCTCAAATTCTGTCACTTCTTTATCAACTAAGTTTATGTAATATTCTAAATACTTTATTGTCATTTCAATAATCTTCATAGCATCTTCACCAAGAGTAGTTTCCATCTTTAGAAACCACTTTCTTAGTTCATTCATAAGAAGCAACTCCTCATCTGTTAAAGTTTTATCATGAGATTGAAGTAATCAGTCACTTCCTCAGGCTCCACTGCTAATTCACATTCTCTAGCTATTTCTACCACATTGGCAATTACTTCCTCCAATGAAGTCTTGAACCCCGCAAAGTCATCCATGAGGGTTAGAATCAATCTCTTCTAAACTGCCAATGCTGACATTTTGACCTCTTCCCCTGAATCACAAATGTTCTTAATGGCATCTAGAGTGGTGAATTCTTTGATGGTTTTCAGTTTACTTTGCCCAAGTCCATCAGAGGAATCACAATCTATGGCAGCTAAAACCTTATGAAATGTATTTCTTTAAAAACAAGACTTGAAAGTCAAAAGTACTCCTTGATCCATGGACTGCAGAATAGATGTTGTGTGTTAACAGGCATGAAAACAATATTTATCTTATAGTATATCTCCATCAGCGTTCTTGGGTGACCAGGTACATTGTCAATGAACAGTAATATTTTGAAAGAATTTTTTTTTCTAAGCAAAAGATCTCAGCAGTGGGCTTAAAATATTCAGTAAACCATAATGTAAACTGATGTGCCATCATCCAGCCTTCGTTGTTCCATTTAGAGCATAGGCAGAGTAGATTTAGTCTGTGTGTGTGTGTGTGTGTGTGTGTGTGTGTGTGTGTGTGTGTGTATGTATTTGTATATACAATCATTTGTATATTTGTTGAGAATGATAGAATATGCTATCATTATCAAGTTTAAGTATGCTTTAAGCATTATTGCAAACTATGGGTTGAAAGGCATTGTTTTCTTGAGATTTTAAACTTCAACAACTAGATAAGAAAGATTTTGGAGGCTGGGCAAGGGATTTATATTGGTTTGTCTAAAATCATACAAATATTTTGGCTGCCTGTTTTCTTACATTTAAGCCTATTCTTGCAACTTTCCCTAACCATCTGTTCCCTAAAATAAATTCCGTAATGCATCTTGCTTAAGGATTCTCCCATGCAGTGTTTCTCAGACTTTAAGTCAATGCGCTCCTGCTATCAAAGGCGAGTGAACACATAAAGCCCTGGGATCTGAGGGTATGGTTTAGAAGAACAGTGCTCAGGATGAAACTGATTTCCTTGGGAAATTTTCTCCTTTTGGAAACTAAAAACCAATTTAATTCAAAAGATTGATGAAAAGGGAAAATTACTGTGAAAGTCTTATTCATACAAGGCAGTAATGATGGCATAGCACTAATCTAGAGAATAGCTAATCCCTTTTGATGAATGGCACATAGATAAATGCAGTGCAAACAGACCTTTTCATGTACTATATGTCCATTTTTATTGTTTCAGGGTCATTTAATAATGAGACATTTTACAAATGAAGCTGTTCTATACATTATAGACTCACACATACACTGAGTGTAACTCTAAAATTCATCACTGAAATCAACCAAAAAGAATATCCTTCTTAACTAGGCATTCTATGAATACACAACTTAATATTTCATTGTGATATACAGTCAAGGATTGTGAACAAAGATAAATATAATTTATACAAAGTCACCTTCATGCAAATGGCAATTTTGTATGTAAGTGGGAAAGCCTATTTCTTAATCACAATTTCTTCATTTTTCCTGGTAGTCCTAGGAGTTCTGACACAGGATGCTGGTGGTGAAAATTAATTTTGCGTGATAACAAATATATTCTTTTGACGTGTCCTTTCCCTTTGCAGTTGTTTTTCAAGAGTTTTAGAATTGTGACCACTGCTAACCTACCCCTAAAGTTGTTTCAATTTGCATTAACTATGAAGATAGATTAATACTATAGCATTTTACTGTACCTATCAAGGTATGGCAATTATTATTTTAAAGACTTTAACTTTGTTATTTAACTACATTTTAATATGGTTAAGAAGCCATTACTGGAGATGTTAGTGCTTTCGACCTTTTACTAATGCTTATATATTGAGAGTCTGAATTAGACCGCACACAGCACCTAAAGCCTTAGAAATCATTTAACATAAAACTTTAAAAAATACAATATAAAATCCATGTGATTAAAATATGTGACTCAAGCATCCAAAAATATTGCTTATATTTGCAGACTAAAACCTATGTTATTGTTTCTACTACTTGCGTGATGCTAATTATTAGCCAACCATTTTATGAATCAATAATTAATTAGTGGACACGCATAATCAGCAAACCTGGGAATCCAGGCTTGGAGAGGTAATAGGGGGTAGAATTAACATTTAGGAAGCACTGATTATATTTGATGTTTTATGTGCTCTGGTGATTGGTTTAGCATTTCAAACTATTTTTGTCCTCGTGATAGGTGACATATTCTTCCCCTCTTGACTTTGGAGTTGATGACATGACTTACTTTGATGATTGGAATATGGGCAGAAATGAAAGCATTCACTGATCTTAGGTTATAAGAGGCTTCATGGGTTCCAGTTACATGTGTCTCTCATCCCTGAACTAAGCACTGGTTATTACTTTAGTCTAAGTTCCAGAATAATAACACACATGGACTCCCAGCTGAGTGAGAAAAGTGAGAAATGAATATTTGTTCTTGGAAGCCATTGAGATATTGAGGTTGTTTGATACAATATAACCTTAGGAAAGTTTTATATACAGTCACAAGACGCTTAATGATGGGAGTATGTTCTGAGACATGTGTCATTAGGAGAGTTTGTCATAGCATGAACATTACAGAGTGCACTTACATCTCAATGGTATAGCCTATTACACACCTCGGCTACCTATATGGTATAACTTACTGCTCCTGGGCTACAAACTCATACAGCATGTTATTGTACTGAATACTGTAGTCAATTGTAAAACAATAGTAAGTATTTGTATATCTGAACACATTTAAACATAGAAAAGGTACAGTAAAAACATGATATAAAGATAAAAAATGGTACACCTTTATAGGATACTAACCATGAATAGAGCTTAAAGGAGTAGAAATTGCTCTGGATGAGTTGGTGAATGAGTGGTGAGTGAATATAAAGGCCTAGAACATTACTGAATACTACTGTAAGCTTTATAAACACTGTAAACTCAAGCTACACTAAATTAATAAAACAACACAAGAGAAAATGATGCAATCAAGATGTGGTAACATGAGATGTGTGAGGCTGTTGCTGGCGTAACAGGGCACATTGTTTTTCAGCAGACTTTTTCTTTATAAGTAGAAAGAGTATGCTCTAAAATAATAATAAAAAGTATAGTATATAGTAAATACATAAACCAGTAACAGTCATTTATTATCATTATCAAGTATTATGTACTGTACATAATTCCATGTTATACTTTTAAATGGCTGGCGGTGCAGTAAGTTTGTTTACACCAGCATCATTATAAACATGTGAGTAATGCATTGTGCAATGACATTACAATGGCTATAATGTCACTAGGCAATAGGAATTTTTCAGCTCCATTATTATCTTATGGGATCACTGCTGTATATGTGGTCTGTTTTTGACCAAAATTTTTATGTGGTGCATGATTGTATACATTTAAACTTCACAGCCATCGTATGAGTTAAATATAATATTTTCATGTCGCAGATGAGGAAATTAAAGAGTCAGCATTTTTTCCATAATCACACTGCTAGGAAGTGGCAGATCTAACCCAAAGGTCAAAATATTTACACTGAATCCTGCTTGCTAGGGTAGAAGTGTGGAACAATGGACAGAGCCCTGCCTGAAAGTCTGAAAGTCAAGTTCTAATTTTAGGGAAATCATGGACTCTGTTACTCCAGGAAGGACACATAAACTGAAGTCTCTTTTGGGGTCATAATTCCCTTTCAGGGCTCCTGTTTGATTTGTAGACTGTGCATACAATTGGTATTTACTGAGGATTACTCTGAGTAAGAGTGCCCACAGTAAATATTAGCCATGGGCCTCTAATGTCTTTCAGAGGTAATGTTACTACTTTCTAATATAATGGGAATGAAAAAAAGCATGACTCTCAATTCTCCAAAGATTTATATAATTTGTGAGTTGTAGACTATGAGTAATCAGATGTTCAGAAACACTTAAAGAAGCCCCAGGGATAATGTCAGCTTCAATATAGTGGTAGCTGAAGCACTTTCCCCACAGAAGGAGCTGAGCAGTCAATGTCTTATCAAAGTACTTGAGGCCAAAATTGTTGGTTTTTAAAAATATCCCTAATTTCACGGATAATTACACCAACTCCCATTTCACTGGAGACTTATAGACTGACCCTATAGTCATAGATTAATTATGACTAACTTGAACTTTAGAATGACTTC
>NW_011888791.1:11710672-11724451 GCF_000151845.1 Pteropus vampyrus | reverse complement strand
TGCACTGGTGTTCTCCACACCTACTTTCCAAGAATGTTTACCATCCCCGTTGAATATCTACCATGAAGAAAGCACTCTTGACCTTAACTCTCTGACTTGCCTTCTACATGGCTCTCCTTTCTCTGGATAGGTCTCTGAGGTCCTGGCCTTTCCATTTCCTGACTTCCATCAAAATTTTCCAGTCAGATGTTCTGTTTCCTTGGGGACTTAAAGAAATCCATACTAATATTCTGTTTGTGTTAAGTTTAGTGTTTATTCTGTGTGGATAACATAGCTGTATTTGGTCAGGGGCCTTCTCAATAAAATGTCTGTAAATTTAATGGGAATAAGTGGTAACCTATTAGAGTCATAGCATTTTAAAGTTAAAAACAAACTTAGAGGAGTGACTGATACAATTTCATCATTTTTCAAATGGCAAAACAAGGCCAAGAGAAATTCCTGGAATTTAGTTCTTAAATCACTTTCAAGATAGTAAGAAGGCAATTATTGCTTCAGAAATGAGGAAAAAGAGGCACAGAAAGAAATGATTTAATGGAAGCTACATGGAGGATCAAAAGCTCAACTGGAATGGGTTTCCTTTCCCCAACCTTCCTTTTGATTTTGAAAGTAGTGTTTGTGATATTCACAAGTTGCTTTTACATGAAGATAATAAATTTTCAGCTCAGGACTCCTTATTTTGGCTTATAAAACTTGTCTCTGTCTTTTCAAACCCTGTTAAATTGAAATTTCGTGGATGTCTGAATCCTGGAAATACTAGTGACTGGGCCAGAGGGTGAGGAGAGTTAGGGAAAACATGCCTTTAGTATTTAGTTGCTTTTATTTTAGAAGTCACTCCTCTCTTTTTAAAGCAATATACTGGTAATAATATGACCTGACTAATATGAAAAGGAAATTAAGGACCAACTACTGTCAGTGTCATATCAGTCACTTTTGTAAATAAAAAAATCCTTTTTAATGAGGAGCTTGATAGACCATCTGAATTTCAGTTTTCTTAAGCAAAAAATAAATACTAAACACTGTAAACCAATCATTTCTAAATTGACTATATTATCAAAATATGCTACTTATAACATTTACATTTATTTACTAACAGGTGAGATCTTAAACATATTTGCTGTCTTTGCTTTTTTAAAAGGCTTGGTGATCAATTAATTTGTAACTGACAGGCAAAGAGATTTGTGTGAGTAGTAATATTATAACATTTTGCTTGGGAATTCACCATTTATTCTTAAGCAAAAGAACAGATTCTTATTATTAGAAAAGCAAATTGATGAGGTCAAATGACTTCAGTTGACTGACTTTATTTTCTTTGAGTCTAGTTCCTTATGATATCTTTCAATAATTGCTGGAGAATGAAATTTTATATTTTGGCTTAGTGTAGTATTCAATATTGACTTTCTTACAAAATTCCAGACTAGAGATATGATTATATTTTATGTTGTAAGGTTGCAGTTCTGTCCTGAGTTTCTTATATATGTGGGTCTCAAAGTTAAAGATTCTCTAATTTATTATGTTTATTTTTATAAAATAAAAAAAAGTAGATGTCGAAGGATTAGGTAACTTTCCTGTGGTCCATAGTTACCAAAGAGGAGCTGAAATATGAATTCAGGTTTGCCTGACTTCAAAGCCTGTGCCTTTGTTAGTTGTGCTACACTAGTTGATGAATACGAAAAATGATGAAGAAACTAGGTGAGGACTAATACATTAAAACTGGGCAGAGAGAAAATCTGAAGTAGCAGCCAATTCTTACTCATATTACCAGTCCTAGATCAAAACAGCACTCTTTGCTCTGTTGCAAATATTCTTACTTGATGAAGAGCGGATAAACTTGTTGCTGGTTGGAAGTAAAATAGATTTCCTCTCATTACTGACATCTAATCTTTGACAAGTTCTGTTGATTCTTCCAAAAATTTCTGAAATCCTTATTTTTCTTTCCTTCTCACTTCTACTGACTTAATTTAAAAGACCCACTTTAGAGGTCTCATCTAGTATTCTACTAATCTCTCTGCTTGCTCACTTTCTCTATCTATTCTACAATATTCCTTCAATATTAAGAGATAAATTAGAAACAGCCTGTCACTAAGAAGTTTATGGACTTGTATGAGAGACAGCATATAAATAAGCAATTACAAAACGATATGACAAATCCTTGACATTGGATTTTGTGAGAGCGTGGAGAGGTCAGAATTTTAGGAAAAGAGCTAAGGTAAAAAGTGACATTTAATGAAAGTGGTATTTACTAATGTTGGAAATAAAAAATAAAAGATTCCATTGATAATTTCTCTACCCCTAATTGTTATTGAGCGATTTCTTTGCGTCAGACACTATTTTAAGTTTTTTTGCAAACATTGTATCATGTAATCCTCATAACCACACTCTATAGTAGACTCTGTTATTAGCTCTACTTTATACCTGAGGAAACCAAGTATTAGAGAGCTTAAATAATCTGCCCAAGGTTATATAGCTAGTAAAGGTAGAGCTAGGAATCTAACTAAGACAATTTGAATTCATCGCTAATTTTATTTTGGGGTAAAGAAGGGTCGAGTTTGTATACACATTGCATTTAAGGAGTAGAGTTATTCCAAAGACAGTGGATATGCAGATCTCAGGTTTAAGAGATGTAGAGTTGGGAATCATCAGCCTATAGAAGTTACTTGAAGGTAAGAATGTTTATGAAAATGCCCCAGGAGAGTGCGAGTTAGAAAAGAAGAGAGAAAAGAAGAGAACCTAGAGGGGAAAGTAGAGGTAGAAGAGTCACTAGAAACATGTCAAGTAACTACTGGAGAGGGTCATTATTTGAAGGTAGATATATCTTGGCTGGTTTGGCATAAAGGAGTTAAAAGAGATCAGTGATTGTCCTGAAACCCCAGCTTAGCTTTCTCTGCCCAAAGAAGCTTACTTTTCTATTTAAGTCTATATCACAGTTCCTTGCCTGGTGCCTTCTGTGACTCAGCTTTTGTAACCATCTAGAGCAGAGATCAACAAACCTTTTCTGTAAAGGGGCAGATACTAAATATTTTTTGGCTTTGTAGACCATATAAACTCAGTTGTAACTACTTAATTCTACCATCTGTTGTAGCACAAAAACAGCCAAAGACAATATTTAAACAAATGGACATATAGCTGTGTTTCAGTGAAGACTTATTTATAGAAACAAAAGATGGGTTGGATTTGGCTCATGAGCTGTGGTTTGTTGACCCTTACTCTAGCGTCACCACTCTTTGTTTGGTGTCCTTTCAAAAATGCTTTCTCAGCTCTGGTTCTTTCTTCATTTAATGCTTAGCTCCACATAATTGAATACTCTTGTACATTATTCTTTTTCCTTCCTTATTCTCCTCCTTCTGTTATATTCTCTGGTACGTTCCCTAGAAAAATTCTTTGGGCAAGAAAACTTTTTGATAGTTATTATAAGAACAACTCCATAGGAAGGCTGAGATGGAAGCTGGTAGTTAACTGAACTATGTCAATATGAAATCTATAGTGTTTTGATGATCTGCATTGTTACTATAGTTTTTAAAATATTTCCCTCTACTTTCTGCAAAAAAGTTAAAATGATTTATTACAAAGTGAGCTTGGTCTGTATTTCAGACTGTGTTGGAGTTGTACTTAATGATATGACAAACTAGATTTTATCCGTGGAGTGGTTTTGATTCTAATGTAGCAAAATCCTTTTAGAATGTTTTGCTTCTCTGAGAGTTTGGTAATTTGTGAGATAAAGAAGGGTGCCAAGCATTTCTTAGATGGGATCCCCAACTAAGGACACACATAGCAATTGCAAGATTACCCTTAAAATTGGGGAAATTCAGCTTACAACTAAACATTTTAAGTAGAAAATGAAAGCATCCATTGCATCTCAATAGAACTGAAAACTGGAAAATAAGTACTAAAACAGTTTTCTTCTGGTAAAGCAAGATTTAGAAAATATCAGAAATCTGTTAAAGTATCATTTTCCTTCACAACCTTATCTTTAGGGTTTTTGCTATTGATTATGAAGTATATTCAAGTACTTTTTTTAAATTGAAAGATTCTTATTTATATATATTGATCTTTACACCAAGAAAGCTGATAGAGTAAGGCTGACTTCAATCTTTCTAATCTTAATTGAGTTGTTTATATAGCATTTCAAACTTGCTATCAATTAACCATACATTCTAATCAAAGAGCAGCGAAATATAGTGATTTTTGTGTCAATTTCTTCTGTGATAAGAAATCAATGTACGAACAGCAGAGCCAGGGAAACACTGAAATCCTTTCATGGAAAGTAAATCCATTACTTTGTATGGTGGGTAGGTAGAATGTGCTACTTTATCTCCCCTTCTGGGAAGGTCTTGCTGCTGTGGGGGATGCAGTTGGCAAACAGTCCAAAGCTGTCAGCTCCTTTAGGGCTAGTGTCAGCTGAGGTCATGTCCTTCTAGAACAGCTCACCACTGATGATTGTGTGAGATATGTGTGTGTGTGAGATGGGGTGTGGTGAAAAAGACCAGACCATTGTGGCCTAATGGGGACACTGTTAGACAATACTTGCTCCAGAGCTCCCTGACAGCTTTGTGGGGCCTGCATTGCAATTTAACTTCTCCTTCTGCTCAATCTTGCTTCTGCTCCTTCCCTTCACAAGGTTTATATCTGAAAAACGTCTTGTATGCAAAACTCTATCTCAGCATCTGCTTCTAGAGAACCTGGTCTGCAGTAGCAGGTAATTGATCAGCAATCCTCTGGCTTCCTCATAAAAGGGAAGGAATTATCAAGAGGATTTATACTTTGTAATGTTTGGTCCCTAGTGCTAATGGGTTATCTCAAATCATTTAGTCTCTCAATGGGTACTTCAAGAGATAGGATTTGAGAAGTAAAACAAAGGTGGGTAAATTAGAAACTCTTTTTTTTTTTCCTGAACAGATAGTAGAAACTACTAGATATTTGAATGATTTACTGTCTGTGCCAAAAACAAAACAAAACAACCAAAAGGAAAAAAAAAAAAAAACAAAAAAAACCTAATTTTTGTAGAGTCCTTCTAGCATATGAAGGTTTTGTGGAAAATAAATTTCTTCCATCATTCCTGAGAGCTCCCTTGTGTTCACCCTCTTTTTTGTTTCTCCAATTTTCCTTGTACAATGAGTCTTCCAGTTACCATAGCGTCTGTTGACTTAGTTATCAGGCCTGTCTAAGCATCTGTGGCAATGGCAGAGTATGGGATATAGTATGGGAAAGAAGAAGAATCCAGCATTGGTCCCACTGCCAGGAGAACTTACCCAGTGTGGTCCCAATTACAGGCTCCAAGGAATTTTCTGGATTGAGTTCAATCTGGTTCCTTTCAATATGTGGAAGGAGGCTGATATTTACTCAGGATCTATATGCCTTATGCCTTAGGCCTTTTACACATGTCGTCTCATTTAAGTTTCAAACAAATGTACAAGGTAGATATTTTAGAATTGAGAAAGATCTAAGGTCATTTGATATCTGTAACTAGGCAGTGATGGTGGTGAATAGTGAGTGCCGTAGCAGGTTTCACTACTTTTCTATGAAATACCACTCTCCCTTCTTCCTTAGTAAGAGAACCGCAAGTTTTAGCTGGGCTTGTTGTGGCCTGAAATGTAACTATTTATCTCTGTTTCTAGTGCATGTTTCTAGTGCAAGTTCTCACCAGTGAGATGTAAGTGGAAGTGTTGTGTGAGACTGCCTGGAAGTCTCTTTAGAAAGAGGCAATGAGGTTTTCTTCCTTGTTCCTTCTGTCCTACCGTCTGGAATGCAGATGTAATGGCGGGAGCTCTAACAGCCACCTGGACTGTAAGATGATTTTGAGAATGAAAATCATGTGTCAGGATGTGAGAAGAAAGATGAGAGCTTGAGTATGAGATGATGTGGCCCAACACTCCAGCCCAGGATTGCTTACCTCCAGATTTCTTATGTGTAAGAGACATACATTCTTTCTCTCTTCTAGGAATTTAAGCCATTCTCTTGTTGGATTTTTCTGTTATATATAGCTGAACCTAGTCTTAATGGATATGAATGCTAACCTATTTTGGCAAGAAAAGTCATTTTCTACTTGAAACAAGAGCCTAAAATGAATCTCTATTGCACATAAATATGAATATAATGTTAGTTTTTGAATAACACCATTAAACACCACATGTCCCTTCCAGCAGCAGTACTTAGGCAGTAGCTCAGGGCCTTTCTGTTTAACCACATCATTCCCAATATTGTTGTGTGACATATTGACAAGTATTAAACTCATAACATTCAGAATTACTGTCAAAGATACAAATCTTTAGTCTCTAATTCCTACATGAGGAGGTTTTCTGTCTTCATTATAAAATGGTGTAACCAGTCTGTGGCAGAATGTTTTAGTTCTCCGTATCCTCATCAAAAATGGCAGATTCCAACCACTTGTATTTTAAAAGAAAACTTACCTTCTTTTTCACGTTTTTTTTTTTTTTTTTTTTTTGCAGAAAAATGAGAGATTTTTCTCTGACTTAGAGGAAAATTTTAATGCAGCTGGGGTGAGTGACTTGATCTCAAACCCATGCCAATTTTGTTCTGAGGGTAGCTTACAACCAAAATGAACACTGCAGTAAAGCAAATAGAGCCAAGGAATCATTGGAATAAATGCTTGCATCCGACTTTTTGATTACAATAAGCAATGTGGCCTAGCTGAGGAGAGTGACTTGATCTCAAACCCATGCCAATTTTGTTCTGAGGGTAGCTTACAACCAAAATGAACACTGCAGTAAAGCAAATAGAGTCAAGGAATCATTGGAATAAATGCTTGCATCCGACTTTTTGATTACAATAAGCAATGTGGCCTAGCTGAGGAGTGCTGTATTTTCACAACTGACAGACCAAGCAGCCTGCAGCAATCAGTAAAGGGCGGCTTATTCTGAGCAAAAACATCTATCAGACTGTGATGAGAAAAGCAGAGCTGCAATCAGTGGCAGGTTCTTCCAAGAGCTGTTGATGAAAAATGGATTTTATGTGTATTGAGTGGTGAAGAAACTGCTGTTCATTTTTTTAAGCCCCATTTACATGCATGGACAACAACACTACAAATATTTTTGAACATGAAAAAGAGTGATACAGTTGTTCTATCATGAGTGGAGGTTTTCTGTCCTCATCATAAAATGGTATAACCAGTCTGTGGCAGAATGTATTAGGTTTTTAAAAAGGCAAGCTAATAAGCAATTCTAAAGAAAGATCTAACATTCACTCCACATATCTTATGCGGATGTATTATTTTCTCTGGCATGATGATGGATGAATTCCATTGATGTAATCAACAAAAATGGAGATTTTTGATAAGATTTCTGGTTTTATCTATAGTAGTTTTATTATATATGACTAAAAAAATTAGAACTATTTAGCTCTGTGAATTTTTCTACTGAACGATTTATCATTAAAGCTCTGTCAGTTCAAACTTTGTGGTCTGAATTGAAAGAAAAGCTATTCAAGTAGGAATTTCAGCTTTCTTCTTTAGATAGCATTTCCTGCTGTGGTTATGAGAATTTTGGTTTTGATATGTGCTAGAATATTTGGAAGTTTTTCCTAAAGTGGCAAAAAGAGACGCTAAAGATACAAAATGATCTCTGTTTTTAGGTATCAAATTTCCTTTTTCGGAGGGTCCATTAACTTTGCAAGGAGGCATTTAGAACTGGAACCTGATCTTGGGCCATATAGGCTGTTCTGCTTGTTTTGTCGTGGAAAAAACAAGACAATGGGTTTATAGCATCTAAAGTCTCTATTCAAAAACATGAGCTTTCTCTCCTATCTTCCATCTCCCATATGGTAGTAACCGGAGTAGGTCTTGGCTTTTGTATTTGATCAATTTCTTCTAGTTAAGTCCATGAAAATCAATTGTTTTTCTTTTTGAGTTTGCTAAAAAGCAAAATAAGCAATCCCAGCTGCCTATCTCTTCAAACAAGAGGAAAGTTAATACTTTACCTGAAAGAACACTAATTACAAAAAGAATAATATGCATATCAAAGATAAGATCCCAGTTGCCTCAGTCATGATAGACTGTCAGTTTCTCCTTTTCTGCCATGTACAATTGTTGAGGATCTAACATCTGGACTCTGGAGCTCAGATAAAAAGTCTGTGTGGATGTTGCTGTTTTGAAGGTGAGGTTACTTTCCTGTCCTTGATTATTCTCCCTAGGTTTTGTTTATATCTTATATAGTATCAGAAAGAGATCATGCAAAATGCCCTTGACCACTCACTTGCTGGCTAATGCAAGCACTTTATCCAGCGCTCCTCTAATTTGTAGCAACTAAGGAAGGAATACAGTGGTCAGCTATTGGCAAAATTGTAAGCAGTTTCAGAGAAAGTTACAGAGGAAGTCTGGGAATAGTTGCTGATATATCACCCAAAGAGCAAGAATGTCTAGAAAAAAATATATCCTGCTATTTCTTATTTTTTTATATTGAATTAGCTTCCCAATATTTCCTTAGGCTGAGCACCAGCACTGTTGCCCTAGTTACAAAAACCAACTTGAGGGATCACAGGGGCATGGTAGACATGTCAACCTGAGCAATTAAAATGGTAAATGGCAGACTATATTGTGTGGACAGAGGTTTGGGCTAAGTGTTAAAAATATGTCTTGCCAAAGGGAGATAGTAGTGATTTGAGTATTCTCTTCAGAGCTCCCTGAGTTCCCTTGTAGGGGTCGAAAGGGGAAGTTGTAGAGAATTAGTGATAGGGCCCCTGTATTCTTTCATCCTTTTGGGGTGGTAGTATTAAGCCTGTAGGACTTCTGGTCCCTTGTGTCACCTTTCAGTTCTCTAGATGGCATATTACATAACAGCATGAGAAAAAGGCCTACAATTCAAGCAGAAAGAATTCTAGAAAACTAACTTTCATAGTCTTTATTCCCTGATGTATACTGAATGACAATAGCAGTGAGACCTCAAACTGTTCATTTGGATAAGACAATGGTTGTGCACGTGGATATGACTATTCTTTTGATCATATCTCCTGTTATTTGCATTTATACCTTTCTTCTAAAGCTCATAAAGCAATTTCAGCAGTACAACACTGGTGTGAATTAGATAAGAAGAAATATACTTTGTTTGAAATGAAGATAAAAGATGGGAATTGCCAACGGCCCTCCTCAACAGAACAGAACGGGGCATCATGGGTGTACAGAGTTTTCTCCACACTGATTTCCCTGGTAGCCTTGAATACAAGGTTATTAAAGAAGGGGTCCAGACACACTGGGAAAAGTGTCCACTGATAGGCTTCAGGGCTTCTGTGAATTCCCTGAGAGAGTGTTCAAAATGTAGTCCCTCCTATGCATTTTCCTGAGCTGAGGGTTTGCAGTACTTACCAGATACTTGCAGGGCACAAGGACCATTGCCTGGTGCTGTGCTCCTCAAACCTCTGGTACATTTGAATCAATCGAGATGTTTGTCAAAAATTCCTGGCCACACATCCAGAAGTTTCAAGTTAATAAGTTTGAAGTGGGGCCTGAGGACATGAATTTTAACAGCAAGTGACTCTGATTCTGGTGAACAAAAAGACACACTTAGAGAAACATTAGCCTAACTCCTGAAGGAGAGCTAAAGAAATAAGTCACTGATTAGAATCTTTGGAAATTATTGTTTCTAATTATGAAAGGTGCAGGGGCTGTAATAGTGGCATCAGATGCCAGTGACTGTCATGTGTCTTAAAACCAGGATGGTATTTCAAGAGAAGTTAGGTTATAGGTATTTGAGAGTGAATGATTTAAAATGGAAAATAAAACACCTTATCCAAGAATGATTTAAAATATCAGGACATCGGTATTAGTAGACACAACAGTAATTTTTGATTTTTTTCTTCTATTTTACATGGCCCTTAAGTCAGAAAATTAGGAGCTGCTAGCAGAAAACAAATGTCCAGTGAAGTCATTAAATATTAGGTAGCTGGAAATTGAAATCTTGTCATTAATTAGAATGTAACAAATAACATAAGGTAATGAGGATCATTTCATTTCATTTCTAGAAGAAATGAGTTAGCTGAACAATGGTCTGTTCTAAAGCAGGAGGTTTTAGGATTTTCCATCTTTACAAACCCATAAAAGTATAGCATAAGTAGAGGGATTTTATTTTGTTGAAAAGAGCACTTCTATCTTCTTCTCACAAAAACAATGTGTTTGACAAGGAGTTCTATGAAACTATTATTCTAAATACAGTCAGACCTGAACAGGGAGACCATCCAGATTCTATGTAAACTGATGGGTCGACCAGCTGGAGGAATGCAGTTTAGTTTATCCACCCCTTCCCCTGCCCAGACCTTCACACTTTCTCTTTCAGAAACTACTCATGTCAAGGCTCGACAAAGTCCTCTTGTTACTCTGTCATCATCCATGCTACCAAATATATTTTGATGTGTGTGGCACCACATTTAAAGAAAATTGCTTCATGAACTTTTATTTAAAGCTATAATAATGTTAGCTCTATGCCTCCTTTGCGTGTTACTTTGTCATTTAGTTTGGTTGTAAGAATATGATATGGTGGTGAGTCAATTGCTCTGAAACCTCAGTGCAATCTGTAAAGTACTATATTTGTAAAGTACTTTCTGGGAAGTACATAGTGTCTTTTTGAAGGGATTCTTTTTAAATTTAACAGAGCATTTTTCTGTAAATGTATTGACACACACTTAGAGCACAGAATGCTGGAGCCTGGCAAGATCTTTTGAGAATACATGTGCGTGGCTGATGAAATACCATGATTTATTTCAAAAAAGCTTTTAGGAAATTAAATAGCATTAAAAGAGAAGTGAGTTTTCTTATGCAGGTATAACGTACTCTATTATAAAGTTGTAGCAAATTATCCTGAAGAAAGACTTGAGGTAAACACAGAGGGGTCCTGGCTGAAGGGGTCTCTATCCTTTAGGTTGGCCTGAGCCAACTAAAAGCAGTCTTCCTGCCATCTTTTCCTGGTCTAGTGTTTTTTTTGTGATCTCACTCCCCCTTTTTTATTCTCGAATCCCCCCACCCCCCCATACTCAAAGTCTCATGCATTGTTGCATGCCCAGCTTTGTGAAACTGGAATATAGCTTGAACAGATAATTGTTAAATGAATTGACAAATACATAAAAATTTCCAATAGCTTTTCATTAATCTGTAGATAAAAGTCAAAGTATTTACAAAGACCTATAAAGCCCAGGCTGATCTGGCCCGTTACTGCTCTGACTTCATCCTCGATGTTCTCTCCCTCACTCATTCTACTTCAGCCTCACTTGCTTCCTTGAAGTTCCTCACGTAAGCCTGATCTACTCCCACCTCAGGTATTTTGCACTTGCTGTTCTCTCTGCCTACAGTGCTCTTTTTCCCAGTTTTATACCTGCCTTCTTTCTCACCTCTGTCTTTTTCTACTCCTTATTCCTATTTCAGATGTCTATTTATTATTACATAACAAACTAGCCTAAAATTTTTTGGCCTAAATAGCAATCATTTGTTACTTAAGGCAATGCTGCAGGTGGAGTAGATGACTCCTTCCCACCTGGGAGTGACTACATTCAGTTGGAAGCTCTGCTGGTTTATTTTGGTTCTCTTCTACATGGCCTCTCTCTCTCTTTGATGACTTTATCTTCTAGGACCATTCTGTGTGGCTCTCTCTCTAGCACATTAGGGCCTTGCTTATATCATGGAAACTAGCTTCCAAGTAAGAGTGTTCCAAGAGCACAGGCTCCAAGGTGATGGGTTTACTAAGCCTCTGCTTGTATCACACTTGCTAATTGTCCATTGGCCAAAACCAGTCACATGGCCAAGGCCGGGATCAGTATGGGAGGAGATTACACAGGGTGTGAACACCTGAAGGTGTGGTTCATCAGAGGCTACCAACCTAACAGTCTACTTCATTCTACCCTCTGGCTTCAAGTGACTCACATCCTTCCCACCTGCAAAATACACTTACTGCCCTTGAAGACTTCTCAAAGCCTCGCCTCATTAAGTTCTCCAGCTTAGGTTTGAGTTCCAGGATTGGGTAATTTAGATCACATCCAAGTGTGGCTGAAGTGTATGGGTGCAGTTCCTCAGGTGCCACTCCTTAAATGTGGCTTGTTAGGTATAGCCACCTAAACTGAGTCAGCAAGATCATTCATTGCCTCTCAGCCTCCAGTTTAGAAATGCAGCATATGTCTTCTTTTGCATTGGTCAATAGGATTTAGTATGCTTACCTTAACTTTTCTCTTCTTATGTAATTGAAATATTTCCTTCTTTCTCTAGTCTCAGAAAATCTCAAAAATCTCAGAAAATAGAGAATTTCATTGATACATTATAGTTCTTCCCTTTGATAATTACCAACTTCCTTTTTACTTCCTCCCTCTAGGTATTTATTTCACTATAACTGTGTATACAGTATAAGCATCCCAAAATTTATTGATTTAAGTTAGCAATGATTCATTATTCCTTATTATTTTCTGGGTGTGCTGGGCTTTTTATTTTCTCCACATCATTTCAGTAGGGGGTCTCAGTGTGTCTACATGCAGGTGAGAGATAGACAGGTTCTCCTTCTTGTCACCCACTCCACCTTGGTATCATCATCCAGGGCCCCTCCATGTGGCCTCTCTCTCCAGAAGGATATTCCAGACTTCTTTACAGCATGGCAGCTGGGTTCCAAGAGAGCCCCAAAAGAAGCTGTCAGCTTTCTTAAGGGCTAGGCCTGGAGCTGGTGCTGCTACCTATTCTGTTAGTCAAACCTAGTCATGAGATCAGCTAAGATTCAAGGAGAGGGAAAACAGACCCATCTCTTAGGAAGAGAAGTAAAATGTGAATACACGTAGAGGAGAAACTGGTGGTGGCCATCTTTGGGGACTATCTATTGTATCCCTTCTTTCTGGTTTTATTTTCTTGTAAGCTCTTATTATTCTGTATGTATCTTTTTTATTATCTGTCTCCTACACTGGACATACACTTTAGAAAGTAAGGGATTTTCGTCCCTTTTTTTCACTGCTGCATACCCACAGAATACTGCCTGCCACATAGTGGGTGCTCGTATATTTTTTGAAAGAAATGTTTAGCCCTATAACTGTTGGGATATTTTTCCTGATCTCTCACCCTAGCCATTTATCACATACGTGGCTGATATGAATGCAGGTTATTAATATATGTTTATATATATGACTTTTGCCATCTCTGAGCCCACTTACTCTGACTGTTTCTTTTGAAGTTAACTCTGGCATGGTCGGATTTTTCACCTATTCTGAGTTTTTTGATATGGAATGACAATGAGGATTCGATTCCAATTTGACTGACTGGCCCTGTGCCCATTTCAGACTGCTTTTGGTCTGCCTTGTCCTTACATATTCCTGGATGCCCTCTATAAAGGCCAATTTTTCCACAGAGCATTTTCTCCTATGTGTTGGGGAAATATATAAATTTAAGACATGGAAATGAAAATAAAAGACACAGATATTAGATTTAACATTATGATTAAGTATAGAAATATCCCACTCTGGGGTTCTAAAGAAATCTAAGGGCAGGCACCCATAATATTTACCAAATAAAAAAGAACTATTAGATTTTTAACAGTATTTTTAGAGTATTGGAAAACTAAAAGCTGATGCAAAACTATGCCTTTTGATCTGTGCCTTTTCTTTCTTTACTCCATTCCAGTATAATTTCTTCTTATTCCTTTTCTTTTTGTTCATGCCTTTCTCCATTACAGAATTTTCTTATTGAAAATGTACAATTACTTTATTTCAATTTCTACCCCTCAGCTCTCCAATAGTCTTAATTTGTGAATAGATGATTGTTTTAACTCTGATCTTATTTGGCCTGAAGCTTCATGGTGAAGTCTTTGCAGCAGGGAA